>NC_081258.1:18668770-18974243 GCF_030490865.1 Poecile atricapillus | reverse complement strand
TAACATACATTACTCAAAGCATAAAATTAAATCACTTCTGTTATGAAAAGACACTTAGGACAGAAAATCAAGCCATTTCACTCTAACAAGGTCCAAACACAATACTTCAAACTAGTCAAAACAAATATTTTTTAAAAAAGCTGAAGCAAAACTTCATTGACAACAACACACTCTAATCGGAAGACTGGATTTCGACTGGATTTCCATTGAAAACTTGCCAGGGAAAAGGTTTTTTTTTCCTGCTACCTCTAATCTGATGTTATCATGGACAGCAGTGTTTGGAGTTAAAAACTGCAGCAAGTCCTGAGGTCTCTCAGAATTTATTTTCCCTGACTCCAGCAGCACCTCTGGGCTTTGCCAGCTGTGAGTTGGAGCAGCAAGCAATGAGAAAATATCCATAAGGTGTTCCTAGAGTTGTTATTTAATTGGTGAACATCACTTGCAGTGGCATGAGGTAAATCCCATCAGAAAGCTTTCCAGGAGCATCCATGGTTGATTCCATGGAAGACTTTCTGTGGATTGTCTTTCCAAACACTCCTACCATGTCTTTTCCATGTTATGCCCATAGAAAGGTGGGAAATGAGGGCAGAGGCTCTGGAAGCAGGGGCACAAGTTCTTTCACTTGATGAAACCCACTAGATCTGCTACCAGCACGGTGTTCAGGCATGAATGATGACAGATCCTAGAGAAACTTTACCATTAATTGCTAAAATCCATTGCAATCAGTGGCTTCCACCGCTGAACTGCAGCTCTGAACGCACTGACCACAAAGGGACTTTAAATTACAATTCAGAAAAATCAGTGGAGAGCCTAGAAACATGCAGAGATGTGGACAAGAAAATTATTAGGGTCTGCACAAAGAGATTTTTGTATGTTTTTATCAGGAAAAGCCATGTCAAAGTAGGGTTTACTCTTTGGGCCAAGACCAAAGGGGTATTTGGTGATCCTCATTTCCAGCAGAACTATAATGTCATATCACTTGTCACTAATACATCTGCCTGGGAAGGGGACACAGCTCTTTGTGTGAGCAAGCTTGTCTTGATGCAGAAAATTCCAGGAGTTTACACTTCTGCTCACCTTGGAGCTCTCACAGCACATGCAGCAGCACAGCTCTGCCTTCACACGTCATCTGAGGCTTCATAATGCCAGGTCTGAGAGGAGTTTACTGCAACCTGAAGCTTCTTCCTGCAGAAATTCAATATTTTCCTTGTGAGATCACAGTTTTTTTGCTTAAAGGTTGCAAAAATGACCCTCAGTACCAGCTCATCTCCCTTGGCCTTGTGGTGACCCTGCTGCTCCACTACTTCCTTTGCTCTGTTCAAAGGCACAAAGATGCTCAGAGAGACCACAAGTGCCCTGGGTGGCTTGATGGGGCTGTTACCCAGAAAATATCCTTGGAAACGAGTGCCAGCCTCGGGTGACCTGTAGGATCCCCCACTTTCATTCAAGCCTCAGCTACTGCTCAAACCAGAGCTCTTAAGATGCCCTGAAAGGCAGTAAAGGATGACAGGGAAAGATGAGCGTTGTGGGTGGGACAGAAATGGCCCAAAACAAATGGAAAAAAAAAAAAAACAACAAACTGTCAAAACATTTATAGACTCCCTGATAATTTAACAAGGGTGGGGAGGATCAATTTACAGATAGTGTCTCCTTCTCTCCTCACTTCTCCCTGCAAGAAAATAAATGATGAACTGAAAAGGGGAGCGAGCGGCAGAGTGAGTTTGGGAGAGAGTAGCCAAGAGTTTTATTACAAGCCTGTTCCTCATTAAGGCCTTAGCAGCCTCACACACAAAAGCTAATTACTGTTTTTATGTCATGTTATTTTGATTCATATTTCCTGTCTGGAAAACAGACGGGAGTTTTGGGCAGACAGCCAAGGTGAGGGCCATGGAATCGCGCAAGCGGGAACCTGCCCCGGCCGTGGAACAGAGGAGACAAGAGCCTTATTTTTTAGGATTTTTTTCAATTTTTTTCAATTTTTTTTTTTTTTTGTTATTTTGAGGAGGAAATGGGAACTTTCCATGTAGGCGTAGTTTGCTCCCAAAAAATTGTTGTTCTCCAGGGGTCGTGGAAAGAAAGAGATGTCCCAGCGCTCGGTTCTGGTCAGGAAGTGCCCCTGCCCACAGGGACGTGTGGCTTTCCAGGCCTGGGCACCTCTGGTGTCCCCCAGGCCTGGAGGGGAGGGAAAGTGAGAGCTTCACAACCAGGGCAGCTTTTAGGAAACAAATGAATTCTCCAAGGACCCAAATGCTATTCTTGTCCTCTTATCAGCACAGTGGTGATCTCCACAGGGCTCATGTCAAAGTGCTGTGGGAGGGAAAACAAAAACAAGTGGCCAATGCTGATGCTTCAGGTTTCCATGAGGTGGCAGCAAGGAAAAAAAAGAGAGGTCCCATGAACTACCTCTCTCCTCCACAAGAATTTAATCCAAGCATGTTTTCTGCCTACATAAATATTTCATCCTTATTTACTTCCTCATTTCAAAAGCTTTCAGTGTGTCACAGGCAGACCTGAAACCAATCTCTGTCCCCACCTTCAGGGAAAGTGAAATTAATTTATAATTTGGAAGAGAAAGGACGGACTAAATTAGTGGTGTGAAGCCACATAATTTTACTTTTCATCTGATCAAGAGAGAAACCATCTCAGTCTCAGCAGCAGTGGAGTTTTTCTTCTGCACCACTGCATTCCAGACTCTCTGTAAATGGAATGTCATGCACACTGTTAGAGCTCCAAATTCTAGCTGAGAAATGGTGATGAATAGGAAATTACTGGTCAGAGCTATTACAGATATCTGCCCTAAATGGGAAACAATAAAAAATGTTCTATAAAAATTCAAAGATGTTATATAACCCACAGTGAATCATTCCATTGCTCAATGCCATCTCCATTTCTGTTTGCATATTTCTTGCATTCCTCTAACTTAAGGTAAATAATTAATTACTCCTACTAAGTTTTAAAAAAAACCAAAAACAGTATAAATATACTACTCAAAAATAATGGCATTCGAATGGGACAAATAGATCACAAGAAAGCTTCATTTTTTCTGATCTGAGCAGCAGAATCCTAATTCAACAACTCAGAGATTAAACATTCCATTTACTCATCCATCACTACCTGTTGCTTTGCAAGATGTATGGCTGGAAGCTCATCCCTGAGGCTGGTGATGAAGAGAAGGGACATGAACAATCACTAAAAGTTTTCTTTTTTAAAAGTGGAGTCCTTCCTAATCCCACTGCATGGCTCAGTGCTGCTGCCAAACTCCCAGCCTCTCCTGACCAACAGATGGCAAAAAAGATGGCATTTAGAGGACCTTTTTCTGTAATTTGACCATTTCCAAGCAAAAATTAATCTCTAGAGGAATTTAACATTTCTTTTCTTCTTTGCATGCTCCACTCAAATGCTCCAGCTTTGGGGTGTAGCCCCCAGGTTTTTGAGCAAGTCCTGGGACAAGAATCCAGCACAAACCACAAGGCAAATATTTGACGGGCAAAATATCCAATTACCCACCTGGGCACCAAGCCAAACATCAGCAGGCACATTCTCACCCTTCTCCCAAGACATCAGGGAATATCTGACATTTTATAAGGAGCCAGGATAGAAGACTTGCAATCAGAGTTTCTCCATGCTCAGGAATTGAGGGTGCAGGGTCAAGGCTCTTGCAGACAAAGCTCATCCTTCCTTCTGGAGCCCTCAATCCCTGCCAGGCTCCTGCCAGCAGAGAGGGAACCGCTGCACGCAGAGGAGCCATCCCACAGAGCTGACAGGGGGATAAACAGGTAGAAACAGTGAGAAGCCACAAAAGAAATATTACAGAGATTCAGGCTGCAAAGATTATATTGCAGAGATTGATGTTTGACCCCTGTAGCTGTTTTCTGGAGTTGGAGCCCTCACCCCCCTTGGAGACACCACACTGTGTTCCAGACCCCATCCCAGGAAAGCTGCAGGGATGCAATCAAGCTCAGGATGAAAATTGAAATATTTTACAACAGAGGAAGAAAACAGTCTCTTGGTTTTGTTATTTTTTTATTTCCCCCAGCTATTCCTGCTGCTTGTTCCTCCCTTCTCTCCTCACCATCTCCCACCCTGGCAGTTCCACCACTCTTTCCAGCCTGAGCACGGCTCTGCTCTGAGCAAACAAGTGCTTTACGAGAAAGCTCCAGCACAGAGAAACACGGGGCTGCACAGAGAGAAAACTCTGGTTAACTTTAATTAAGTTTGCATTACTTTTCCCAGTAGGACCTCAAATTTAATGGTATTACGTTTTAAACTGTTTGGCAAGTCTTGAGAAAACAGTTTAGTGCATTTCACTAGTAAAAACAAAAGCTGTGTAATAAACCAAGACTGTGTTGAACCAAAATAAGAAGACATTGATCCTTCTGAGCGTGCAGAAATGTCTTTTGAAAGATGACACTGTTGACTGTGTGCCGGGACTGAGGGCTCCTTTTCCAGTTTGTCCTTATTTTCTCCTGACCCAAGCAAAATTGCCACCCTCTTCATTGTGAACCTGACTTGAGAAAAAGGGCAGGAATATCATTAGCACATTAGAAAGACAGCTTAAAAATAAAACACACACACCTTTTTTTTTTTTTTTTAAATTTGCAGACCCATAAAAATCATCTTCTGCTTGGGATCACAACGAGAAGAAGGGGGGGTAAGGAAAGCTGCACTCCTTGCAGCCTGCTCCCCTCTCTCCTGCATCCTGAGTCATGAAGCACAGAGCCCTGGATATGCAGGAATGGGATAGAGAAGCTCATTTAGAGGTCAGAAACACCAAATGTAACCACTGGATGACACCCCAGCTATCACCACCTACCCTCTACTGGGAACAGGAAATTGCTGGATATCACTTCTGGTAAATGCTGACTCGTTAGTGGTGAGTAAGAGCCTGGTCCGAAGCCCACTGAAGTCAATAGAAAAGGTGTCCCCTGACTTCAGTGACCTCTGGATGAGTCTCTAACAAGCTGGAGCTGTGACTCCTGCAGCTCTGCTGGAAAGAGAAGGGAGACAGAGGCTGCCAGGAACGTGGCACCGGGTGAGGGCAGGGATTCAGCGACCTTGTGAACGGGTCAGAATGGTCCCAGCTGTTGGAAAGGACACACAGAGACCTCAGAGCTTTGTGTAATCACCTGAAAGGACTGCAGAGTGATGGCCAGGCACAGAGGAGGCTCCTCCCTGCCCTGTCCATGCTGTGCAGCCGCTCTGGGATCCCTGGGATGTGCGACCTCAGATAACGTTGGGTTAAGGGAGAACATTTTCTCCCGCAGTGACCTTGGGTCCATCCTGTGAAATGAGATACCCAAAGCTGTGCGGGGCCTGATCCAAAGCTCACTGAAATGAACAGGAATGTTTCTATTGGCTTGCCTGGGCACTGGATCTCTAAATATTTGGTAACTCAAATCTAAAATGAAAGCTTTTTTTGAAGCTTTAATTAAATTCCTGTGCTAATTCAGAAAAAGGATCATTTCAAGGTCAAGGACACTGCAATTATTTCTTTAAAATCTTCTTATGACTCACTGTTTATGGGGTTGACTCTTATTTTTTCCCTTAAAGTTACTGCAAAGATCCTTATTTAAACTATAAATTGAATTAAAACCTCACATTTAATATTTAGTTATGATGTGGTTAAAAATGTTATGTGCCAGGCAGTTGCTCCTTTATTTACTTACAATGTTGTCTTTAATGAATGCCAAACCCATGCAGCTCAAATGAGCAAGCAGATGCCAAGTTATTAACAATTATTACCTTTTACAGTAATTTTTGGCAGCCTTTCACTTTTTTGGTGGTCTAATAATTTCAAAACAGGGAACTTTGAAATATTACACCAATCCCAAACAGCACTGTGGATTGGTTGACTTCCTCTTTTCTGACTTATTCCAACTTGTTTCCTATTGTGAAATATTTTTCCACCCAACATTTGCCCAGCATGGAGTGAGGTTTACCCCTGCAGCTAAAAGCCATCTTCCTGATGAAAAATAACAACTCCAGAGGTCTCCAGACCATGTCCAACTACTGTGTGCAGCACACAGAAAGGACAGTCAAGAGCCCAGGGCGGGACTCAAAGGGAGCCCTGAGCTCACTCTCAAGATAAACAAAAATTTATGAAATTAATGGATCCTCCCAGATCAGGATAAACTCTGCCATGTCAAGGGCCACATTTATAGCCCCAGGTGAGGCCTCTTTCCCTGCTAAATCAAAGCAAAAAATCCCCCAGGGTCTTTGCTCAAAGCTTGAGGGATCTTCAGAACACGGAGCTGGTTTGAGCTGGGTTTATCTCAGCACAGCTCACGGTGTTGGTGTGTGAGCAGGGAACTGTGCCATCCACGGAGGCTCTGAGGTTCCCTTTGCCATCCCAGCTCTTCTCCTGCTCTCTCTAGGGTCTTCAGAGCCAGTTTGGTCCCTTTGAGTGCTGGCTGGGAGCAGGCAGGGCTCAGCCATGCTGCACCCACATGGGAGACGTGGCTCATTTGCAGGGTTCCTCTCGTTTTTGTGCTTCTCCATTCCTCAATAATGGCAAATTTTCCAGTTTTCTTGACTTTTCAAGGGTTTCTCTTGATTTGTTTGTGGTTCTTAGATTTTGTCATTGAAGCACCTTTGTCTTCTGCTAACTCTCAGGTGTTATATTTTCCTAAAGCAAAGTTTTCACTATTAATTTCTTGTTGGAAAAAAAATCACTTCACTGTGTTCATTGCGTTACAGGAAAACCCTTTGGCAATGACATCATTTTAGAAATAAAATTGTTGATAATAGTCAAAACCTATGAAAAACATGGAAAAACCCTGGAAGGCTGTGGTGGTGCCACGATCACAGCGGGGAGGAACTCACACATGTGGATTTGTGTGGGCAGTGGTGTTTAAGAACCAGCTTTTCCTCCCTCCTTCCAATCCTAAATATGAATTAGCGTCCCCTTGTCTCAGGACACATGCCCAGAAATCTTGATGGTGAAGCTGCAGCAGGATGGAGAACAGGGTTGGGTTGGAAGTCACAAAAATGCTGGCGTTCACTCCTGAACAGCTGAAGAGTTTGTGCTTCCCTCTCTCTCCAAAGCTCAAGAACCATGGCCAAATTCAGGACTGGTCTTAATGGGGCACCTATTGCTTTTCTCAGGTTCAAATCTAACCTCCACTGTTTATAAACCCTGGTGTTAACGCTGCTCTGGACCTGCCAATCATTTTTACTGTGATAATTATTCCTCTTGGTGCAGAGCCTTTGTTTCCATGGGTTTCCAGAGGCTGATGAGTTTTCCAGCTGCCTCTGGAGTCAGCACAAATGCCTCTTTCTCTGTGCTGGACACTGAGGCTTTCCAGTATCACTGTGGACACTTCAACAAGGCAGAATGTGCTTATCCAGAGCCCCAAATTTATTACCCTATTGGCAGAAGAAACTGTTCAGCTTTTGGTTGATAGTCACCAACTGTGTAACTAAAAGAGGGGCAGAAAAAGACCTTGAATGGTGTAATTTGGGTCTAAAGGTTTTAATTTCTCGTCTTCATGTCCTGGGCACTGATGTTTAATGGAAGTTTCTGGGTGGGAGTTTTGTATCACTATTGAAACAACAATTTTTCCTTCTTAATTCTTGGACGAGAGAATTTCAGGGCAAAACAACTTTTCCAGCATTTCATGTATTTAAAGTTAATTTGTCAGTGTCATAGATACTAGATTTTTAGGACAAAAACCAGATGCTGAACAAAAGGAAAATGAAATACTGACCCTTATCATCAGCTGTCAAAGCTGCTTGTCTCCCTTTTGTGCATGCCATAATTCATCCTGAAGAGAGGGTACATTTTATTTACTTTTTACACTCTAAAATATCTCGAGTGGATTAGATTCTGCTCCTCTTAAACCCTTGAAGGATGTTTCCTATTGCAAGATGATGTTGCATAACCAAAGCGAGATTTAAAAAGTCACTGGGGTAAAGTCTGTAAAATTTATGGTGTAATTTATTAAAGGGACACAGTCTGCTACTTTTTATAGCGCTGTATGTGCCGTGTACAAGGGTAGCAGCACCCCAGCGAGCAGCTCTGGGTGGGATTGAGACTCAGCAAAACGTTTCCATTTACATATGGTAGCAGTTTATTAGGAAAGCAGTTTATTAGGGAAAGAGATTCAAATATTTAAGGTTCCGCCGGGAGAAGCCTCGAACACCTCTTTCCCAGGTCGAGAAGAGAATCACAGAGGCAAGCTCAGCTCCTGAGCTCTCCCATCCTGTCTGGACCAAGCATTTTCCATGCAAATTTGTCCTTCCAAAAATCTCGTTGACACTGGGGACAAGCAGCCTCTGCAGATGTTTTCTCCAGAGTAAGCTGTGAGCAAGGAAAACCTAAAAGTAAAACCCCAGGAGACAATTTTGCCCAGAGAAGCTGCGGCTGCCTCATCCCTGGAAGTGTCCAAGGTTGGGTGGGCTTGAAGCCATCTGGGACAGTGGAAGGTGTCACCACCCATGGCAGGGGCTGGATGATCTTTAAGGTCTTTTCCAACCCAAACCAGCCTGTGACTCTGATTCTAGGAGATCTAGGAATGGCAGTGGCTGCGCTCATGAAACCTCTGGACATTTATTATTCTTTTCTGGAAGCTCAGAAGCCACCACAGCCTGATTTCCTGAGAAACTCCTTCCAAGGTGAAGCTCTCCTACTTAATAATCCTTAACTAATGTTGTTATTTCTGCTGTCATTCTGCTCATCAATAATAATGCTCCCCCCACGCGCTGCAATTAATTCCTGTGCTGCAGCAGCACCTACTTTATCCAGGATTAAGGCTGTGTCGTGTGAAGCGTTTCACAGACAAATAACAAAGAGTTCCCTTGTAACCATTCCTTTGAAAACAACATTTCCTGTTTCGAGGCTGAGCAGAAATGAGACCACACAAGATTTACAATGAGGGAAGAATTGATTACAGAGCTTAGCAGCCATTTTCATTTTTTAGGTTTATTGTTATTGTTATTGTTTTTGTTATTATTAGTTTGAGGCTAAATAATTCACGAAGAGTTGACTTCTCACTTGGACTTTGGAGGTCACAAAGAGCTTTTCATGGCACTGATAATTTCAGAAGCTTAAGAGCAAGCTGCACACACTAAAATACCTCATTTTCTTTCACATGTGGTGTTTGCACCCTACCCTGTACCCACTGGAGACTTACAAGGGGTCAGATTTGGTTGGGTAAATTCCTTCGATTTTGTAACCACTTACAGCTCTGGAGGACACCAAGATTATAGCCTTGACAAGCCCAGAAAACATATTTTAGACATTTTCTTGAAATTGCTCTTTCTGTAATTCCGAGCCCTGTGTAGTTATGGAGTCATGAACTCCACGGCAAGTGAGAAAAAAGAGTGAGAAAAAAATGACCACTGACTGCAACAAGGGCAGTGTTAAATCAGAGGTTTGGAGGGTGTTGGCTCTCTTGGCAGGGTTAAATGAGAAGTAGTTACAAGAGCTCTGCAGCAACCTTTCAAAACCTCCCTGAAAATGTCCTGCTGTGCACACTGAGGACATGTGTTGGTTTATTGTGCCGTTCCTACTCCCCAGATGGCTCTAGCATCTTAAAACACATTTCCATCCTCATCCCAAAAAACCCTCATTGCCAAACTCATACCCTGCTGTTGCTGTGTCCTTCCCAATTGCTGCTGTCCATTCTCAGACGTGCCTCTATGGGTACATTTGAGATTGGGTGAAAAAAAATAATTTATGCTGATTGTGAGGTTTTATTTTAAAAAAATATATAAAAATATTATTATATTTTAAAGTTATGTTTTTCTGAAAATTATTGTCTCTTTCCCTCTCGTCTTTGAGATCACTGCAGACAGAGGAGTTCACCAGCCTGAGCTCTTCAAATCTTCCTGAAGAATTGAAATTTGGATTGTGCGTAGAGAGGGCCAGATTAAATTCCCTGGAAGAGTACAGGATGAGAGCAGGAGGATTCCTAGCGTTACTCTCAGGAGGAGAGTAGCACAAGAAAATCACTCATTGCTGGTTTGTGTCCCTGGCGTTTTTCAAAACCCTTCAGAAATGGAACAGTTTGAGAAAGCCACAGGAGATGTTGGGATCTTTGCAAAGGAGGGATAAGTTCAGTGGAAATTCCCCTTCTCTGTCTTATTCCCAGAACTGGACAGGAACTTTCTGTCTGAATTGCGTTCTGAGATTTAGCCACACTCCTCTCCCTTTTTCTTGCCACGTTCCTTTATTTTGGTCCTATTTTCTTGCCAATTTTTTCCCTCTTCTCCATGGGGAGGAGAGGGAAGGGAGAAAAGGCTCTTGTAGTCATCAAAACATGTCCCATCGTTCTATTTAGAGGCTGAAAGGGTGGCAAAGAGGCTGAGCCAGTACTTTTATCCAGCTGCTGGCAAGAGGCAGAGTCGACCTTCCAGGTCCATCCCACCACGTTCCCCCAGCACTGGGGGATGCTCCCTGTAAGGTCCGCCTTGGCAGCCAGGGAGAGGGAAGAGAAGCAAAAAGCAGCCCTTGGGGAGTCTGTTATAACAGATTTCCCTGGAACTGTGTGGTTAAATATCCTAAAATGCTACACAAGGGTGGAAAATTGCTTGGGGGGGGGCAGATGGAAACATCCTGCTGGCTGCAGTCAAAGCACGAGCTGCCAGATGGGAAAGGCTGGCCAGGACACCAAAATTGGGATGAGGGTTCCATGGAGGCAGCGATATCTGCAGGGATTATCCCTGGAAATGGAGAGGAACGGGCTGCTGTGGTGTGAGACACGTGTGAGACCACACAGACCCAGCAAAGGCAGCTCTGGGCTGGCAGAGGGCGAGGAGGAGGTGCTGCACCAGTGTGAGGTGAGCTGGAGCTTGAACTGGTGCTGACTGGGGGGAATAAAAGAATTCCTGATTCCCTGTACACTGATCACAGCACATTAAGGGATACTTTAACACTATTTAATTAATCAAATTAAAAAATTTAATTGTGCATCCATAACCAATGATACCTGCACAATATCACAGGATCCAGACCTGAAATGTTGCATTAATCTTTTTGACTTGGAGACCCTGTCCTTAAAATAAAAAAAAATAAATATAAAATGAGTAAATAAAAAGGAAATGTGCCGGTTCATTTAGAAATGAGGACTGAGAGCAAATAAACAAATTATTCAGGCATCCTAAATCTGTATGCAGCAGCCATATTTTAGAGTAATGCTTCCTCTTCTAAATGAGTTATAAATGGAAAATAAATATTTAGGAGATTTTTATAAGAAAATTGCAAACATGACTAGAATGTGTCAAACATCAGTTAAAACACATCAATCTGAGGGTTTATAGCTGGTTATAAACCTGGGCTATGAGCAACTTCTGGTCTCTATAAAAATGATTTGCCATTTATTAAAATGGCTGTTTTGTGCATATAAATAAACGTAGCCTTTATTAAGTGTTTATAAGTGCATCATTAATCGACAGTGTTATTATTCTGGAGCAGGAATGTTGAATTTTGGGCTTTTTCCCTGCCAACAGCCATAACCAGTGAAGGATGGCAAAGTGTGTCCCCTTCCCTAAGAACAGCCTGACACGTTTCCACAAACATCCAAATTCTCCAGCCCCACAGGCTGCAGGCTGCAAATTGAGGGATAAACATCTCAGGCCTGAATAAAATTAAAATAAAAAGGAATAAGAAGCTGCAATCATAGAATCATTTAGGCTGGAAATGGATCGCTGAGTCCAAGCATTCCTCCAGCACTGCCAAGGAAAATCACGTCCCCAAGTGCCACATCCATGTGGCTTTAAAATCCCTCCAGGGATGGGGACTCTGCTGCTGTCAGGGCTGGACAACCCTTTCCATGAAGAAATTTCCCCAAAATCCTTTACACTTTGTCCCACAGCCATCTCCTGAGTCACCTGGGAATTTGTGGGTGAGGTTTTAAAACTCCAAAATTTTACATTGCAGGGGAATATAGGTGGAAAGTATCTATGTTAAATCAGAATAAAGCTAATCCCTGTGGGTAAGGATTTATTCCCTGTGGGAGCAATGGACAAATACCACCAGCTGCTGAGGTTTTGAGCAGATCCCAGTATTTTTGAGCAGATCCCCAGTGTTTTTTATCAGATCCCAGTGTTTTTGAGTAGATCCCAGTGTTTTTGAGCAGATCCCAGTGTTTTTGAGCACATCCCAGTGTTTTTGAGCAGATCCCCAGTGTTTTTGAGCACATCCCAGTGTTTTTGAGCAGATCCCCAGTGTTTTTGGGCAGATCCCAGTGTTTTTGGGCAGATCCCAGTGTTTTTGAGCAGATCACAGTGTTTTTGAGCAGATCACAGTGTTTTTGAGCAGATCCCCAGTGTTTTTGAGCAGATCCCCAGTGTTTTTGAGCAGATCCCCAGTGTTTTTGGGCAGATCCTCAGTGTTTTTGAGCAGATCCTCAGTGTTTTTGAGCAGATCCAGTGTTTTCTCCAGCCCTGCCTGGCGGTGCAGTGGAGGAAGGGCTGTGGAAGGAGCTCACCCGTGCCTTCAGGGCACATCTTTTGCCTCTCCCAAACCCCCTCGTGATCTGGGAAGCCGCCCCGAGGGCACATACCATTGTCCTGAAGTCAAACTTTATTATTTTTGTAAAGAACAGGCTACTTGAGACCTCGTTTTCTTTTGAACCTGGGAGAGCCCATCTGTTAAGTAAAAAGATCCTATATATCACCCTGCTAATAAGTTTTCCTCAGCAGTTGCTAAAGTCAAGTGTTAGTCTTCAGCTGGAGTCTGATTAAAAAAAAATAAATAAAATAAATAAATATATACCACTGGCTAGGAGATGAAAAGTATCCTTTCAGCCACTTTATAAACTTACCTCCCACCCCAAAAAGAATTAATATTTCAAGCCATGGAGAAAAAAGGGCTGAGATTTCAGCAGAGGAGAGAGGGTTTGTAGGGGCGAATTTTGATCTTTTTAGCCCCTGAATAAAGATTTCTTCGATGGGTTATTCAGTGTATAAAATCAATTTATGCTGTATTAATGTAACGGCTTTTCCTACAAATCTATCATGTGAAATACCAAGAGAAAACATTTTTATGACGAGCAGCAGCCTCCAATTGAGGGGGAATAGGAAGGTCATAGGGACAATATTTTCTTGGGGTTGTTGACACATTAATTTTTACAGGTTGGACACTGGCAAGAGATAAAATTGAAGCCTTTTCTTCTTTTGAGGCCCTTGCCACCATCTGATCTGTGATGTCAAGGCAAACACAGTTTTGATCTCTTTGATATCTTTTTTCTCCCCTCCATTTTCTTTGAGGGAAGTCCAAGTTTTTAGTGCTGGGCTGTGAATTAGGTCTCTGCTGTTCTGTGAACTGCAGGGAAACCTATGGAAAAGCTCAGTGAAGTCTCCAGGGTCATAAATCCCTCCCAGGACCATCTTAAAGCGTTCTTATCTGAACATCTCATGTTTCACGGGGTCCTGAAGAACAGTCTGAACACACTCAGCTCTCTCTGAGATGATGTGCCTGAGCTGGCCACCCTTCCCTGCTCGCTTTCCTTGATGCCTTGGAACTGAGAAGTGAGAATTTTTTCCCCCTTTTTTCTCCATATATTTCCACTGTACAGGAAAAAGAGTTTGGAAAATGGGATTAATATATGGTATGTTAATATTCATACACATCCTCGTGAGAAGAGGTGTCACCAGGAACTGAAGGTACTCAGAAATTCAGTTTTATTAGGGGTTACTCCAGAAGCATGGTGTCCTTCAGCAGCTGGATTTCACGTTTTTGAGCATCATACACCCTGACACAGATCCCACTCTGGGGACTGCCAAGCTGTTTAGGCAGAGATTTTTCCAGGCTGGGATTTATATTCTAAGTGGGCATTTAGAGTGCTCCTCAAAGGGGAGTCTCGTGGTGGTGCAGATCCCGCTAAGCAGCAGGGCTGCACTGCTGTAAATCCCAGACAGACCCAGGAGCATGCACAGGAGCTCTTTGAATATTCCTCTAAAGCAGAATTTACTTTCCAGCGCAGATAATCCTCCCCTGGTGTCTGTGAGAAGAAGCACAGAACATAACCCTTCCCATGCCCCACATCTGCCATGTCCTCCCCTGCTGCTTTGTCCTCTCATGACCCTCACTGCTGCTTCAGGAGCAACCAAATGCTTGGAAATTTAGGTTGGAAATTCCTCCCCATTTCCAGCAGGACCTGCCTGTCAGCAGGATGTTTGCTCTTGCTTCCCAGATGGCCTTGACATTAAGGATGGTGCTGTACAAAAGGTGCTGTGTGGTACAGTGAGGTCTCCTGAAGGTTTGGACTCGTTGACTCCAAAGTGCTTGCCCATGGCTGGATTAGGGCTGTAATTAAAACACCACCTAAGCAATTAGTCACATAATTGCTGCTCATAGCCACGGTGATGATGACCATGATGTCCAATATAACATGCACGGAGCCCAGCAGTGACAGGAGGCATTTACAGAGGCTCCTTTGGCTTAGAAAGTGGAAGATGTTGGGTAAAACCATCTCCTCCAGGGCACACGGAACAAAGCAATAAATAATGGGATGAAAGCAGTGGAAAGCTTTCTGGTGGGATGGGCTGGGCACTGGAACAGGATGGGCTTTTCCCTGGTGGGGGGACACTGAGTTTCCAGGGCTGGCGTTTGCATGAAAAGGGATTTGTTTGTGTGGGGAATCCTCTGCATGGATGAACACAGGGATCGCTGTCTGCCCCACCAAGGGTTCCAACCCTCACTCCATCCAGCACAGGAGCTGCTCCAGGGGCTGGAACTGCTCCTAAAACTCTCATGTGGCTGGGGTAGAGGATCCAGCACCAGGGCAGGGAGTACACATAGCCCAAAAAGCAGGAGAATCACTCCCAAACCAGTTACCCACTGCAGGTACTGCCTCTGCCTGGCCTCTGGAATGTGGCAGCATTCACAGGAAACCTTTGGTGCTTAGGTGAGGAGCTTCCTTTTATCTCAGGTGGGCCATAGCTCTGCAGAAATGCATTCTTTTAATTATTTTATAATTTGGAAGAGACTTTGTGTGGAGACGGGCTTGGGCCCCCAAGTTGTGATGGGGCAGAACTCATCCTCAGCTTCCTCAATGCCAAACCCTCCCAGATTTAGGATGGGGAAGGTGAAGGACTCTGCTTCCTCCCATTCAGATGGCTCCAGGAGAGGAGAGACTTCTCAGTGAAATATGATTATTTTTCTCATTAAAAATCCAATTTTTTTTTGCTTTACTCTTCCAGAGCTGCCTGCTGGGACGGGGTTCATGGTGCTGCTCCCCTTTGGGAGCGCCCCAAATGCTTCTGGGGTTGCACACACATCACTGAACTTCTCTTCACACCTTTAATATGTGTTTATTTGAACATGAACACAGCAATACAGGGACACAAACCCCAGCATCAGCTGTGCTCTGGGCTGCACAGAAGGCCACCTAGCTCTTTTGGCAGGCTCCTCTTGCTGCTGGCTGAACCCTGAGGTCCCTGTTAATAGGATAGCACTGTTTATTATCTCATGGAGATCATTATAAATAGATGCTGTTAAAGATAATGCCCCACTGTAAACAAAGGCGCCAGATGAAATCACAGTATTTAATTAGCTGCTGTCGAGGTATTTCTTGTTAGGAGGAAAGAATTCAGCAGCCAACACTTCGCTGAGGTGAAACCATCCAAACCATCCTGGAGACAGATCCTCTATAAAAAATGCTTCCATTTACACAAAAAATCATGCCTTGCATGTCCTTTTTTATCTAGTTCAGTGGATGCATGGATTTGGATCCCCTGGCAGATCCAAACCTTGCCATTTTTAAACCTTGCAAAGGCTTATAACAGAGAGTTTGTTCCTCAAAGAGGAAAACGGAGACATGGGAGACATAAACAGGTCGTGCTGGCACCAGCTTTTTCAGTAGGTTGCCCATTCAGATCCAGATTTATTAGCCTGGAGACAAATGTCTCTTTGGGGGAATGGAAACCAAATGTTGTTGTCATTTCATGTATCATAGCCACTGCAGAAGCCACTGCAGAAAACACAAACTTAGCAAAAAATGGGAAATTTACCCCCTAAAAAGCTTGCTATTCCATTTCCCTCAAAAGTGCTAGACTTCATCAGAGTCCCATCACACAACCCCCTCCTTCCCCTCTGCTTCTTAAATGAGTGGAAACTGAAAATTACTTGCAAATTGCTCCTTCCCTGTGATTTCATGGCGTTCCCCTTGGAACAGCCCCTGGCCTGGCTGCTCGGTCCCTGCTCTTGCCAAGGACAGGAACAGGATGGTCCAGGATCCCAGGGAGGCCTCGGGGCGAGCCGTGGTGAGGATTTATTCCCTCTGAAGGGGTCACAGCGACGTGGCAGTCCCTCCAGGATGAGCAGAGAGGCTGGGACAGGGACAGGAGACAGAGCAGAGGGAAGGTTAACTCTTGCATCACCTGAGCAAGCTCTACAATCCTCCTTTGGGGTCAAAATCAGATGAAAGCCCATCTGCATTCGGAGGGTGCAGTGCTGGTGGCACAGCCCTGGTGTCCAGCACTCCCAGGAAAATGCTGGAGTCTGCACTCTGTGGCTTTGTGTCCAGCACATGGAGAAGGGCATGGATCAAAACCTGTCTCCTACGTTAAGAAAATGTCAATGACAGAGGGACAGAGCAAAGCCACCACAGAAAACAGCTCTGTTCATGAGGAGCTGTGCATGCACGGGACACACCTCACACCTTCATCCCTTCCAGGTGATCCCATATCAACATCTGCAGAGACCCAAATCCCCAGCTGCCATCCTTTGGGCTGCCAGGGCCGCCCTCAGCATCAGGATGAAGCTCTAATTGCGCAGGATGGAGGATTTCAGGGAGCAGGCCCCAGAGGAAGCGTGGCTTGGGCAGAGGCAGCAGGAAGAGAAGTCAAGCAGGGCAAAAGGTCTGACTGCAATTTCCCTTCCAGAGAACGGGAAGAGTCATCTGGGCAGGGAGAAACCCTCATTGTCCTGAGTCAGCCTGCAGCTTTCCCTGTTGAGCACCAATGAGGAGCAGCAGCTGTTTGGTGTAAATCTGCCACAGGACAGAAACATCCAGAAGGTCGGATGGCCAGATGTACAGATAGGGATGGGGAGACAGAGGAAATTGCCTTTTCCCCTGGAGGGTTATCAGGAAGGGGTTTTCATTAGCACTTTGGATGCAGGAAATGCAAGGCCTGAGAGCTATTAATAGAAATGGCCTCTTCCATGGATGCTGGAGGCGACTGGGCCTCCAGGAATGAGGAAAAGACAAATCATTTTAGACCCACAGAGGCTGCTTCATCCATGAGTGAAGCCAGAAGAAATTCCTACCTGCTCCCTGCCAGCAGGCTGCTGGCATTCAGTTAATTTTGCAAACTCTCCCGCAGGTTGATGTCCAGGAAAGAAGGACAAGGGGGAATTTGGCTGTGGGAGTGCTGCTGAGGGGATGTGTCCAGAGCCCCTGAGGCTGACTGGGGTTAATGCAGGCAGGATTTTTAGGAAGGTGGCTGTGTTTGGGGAGTGACTCTGGAGAAGGGCTATGAGTTTGTGAGGGATGACTTTTCACAAGTCTCATCACATGTGTCAAGGCCTTGCTGGCCCTCATGCCTTGTGCAGTGCTGGACAAATGTGTGCTGACCATAAAAGGGGAAAAAAACACCAAAACCAGGTGCTTGAAAACTGAATAAACCCCTCTGCTTTGTCATGGACAACCTTACAATTGTGGGGCTGTGCAACAGGAGGGACACAAGCACGGTGGTCCCTATAACCAATTATCTCAGGGGCTCTGTAAACCACAGATCTCTCATTGCCCTCACAGAGATGAAAGAATAAATGCATCAAACTCAGGTAAATTATCAATTTCCCAGTTTTACCGAGTGTAGAGGACTCACCATGAAGGGCAGTACCAGCCCTGTAAATTCCTGAAGCAGGTTGATTTATCTGTGACAAGACAAAAAATGAGAAGTCAAGAGAATATTTTACCTTAATAATTGCATAAGGCAGCAGAGCATCCCTAGTGCCCATCTTTTATTCCTACAGGGAGAACTCTTCACCTCTTCCCAGCTTCACTTTAGCATAATCTCCTTTATTATCCCAGAGATTTACTCTTCTCCTTACTCCCCTAGTCTGTGAAGAGGATATAATATTTAGCTACTGCACAGATTAATGTCAGGCTGCTGCAGAGATGTAAAACCCTCTGCTAGTGCTGTGTAATTACATTATTATGGTCCTATAATAACACAGGCAAACCCATTTCATTTAAGTGTTGGCAAGGGTAACATCCCACTGCATGCAAAAGTTCATTCTCCTTCTTTTCCAGTCTGCTAAAATGGCAAAACACTTCTACCTATTCCCTGTGGCAGTAGCATTTACAGTAGTTAAAAATAGCAAAGCAGAATTAGCTCAAAATAATGAAAACAGAGCATTATATTGTCATGTTCCCTACGCTGCTCTTGCTGAGTAGCTGGCCCTGAGGAAGAGGGAAAAGGGAAAAAAAATCATGCAGGATAAACCAGATTTCTCCAACCTGCAGGAAGACACAGGACCAGATGCTCTTATTGCACAAAAATAATTTCTCCTAATTTTAGCAACTCCTTTGCTTTGTACAGTTTGCACTGATCATTAACTACCCCCTTTGGATCAACTGTTTTTTGGGGATACTACTCCATCAAATAATTTCTCTCTGATTATTTTGTAGTTGTGAGGGTGCTCTTTAATATTATCCAGTTTGGATTACCTGAAGAAGCCAAATGTTTGTCTCTCTGTGCCTAAATAACATCTACAGTTCTAAATCATTTTATTCTCTCCTTGAAAAAGCCACCTCTCCAGATAACAGAGAGCAAGAAGCCTCCTTCCTGCTCTTTCCTTTTTGCTGTTGTTTGATTTTCTTCTTGAATTGCAAATGAGCACATAAATCTTTGACATTTTGGAAAAAAGTATTTTTTTTTCTTTTAAAATTTCTCATCATTCTGGGAGTTTACACTGATTTGAGCCATTAACTTCTCCAACTTCTCTATGTGTTTTTCCTATCAATCTGTGCCATTCTGTCATGGACCAACATCTAAATATTTTCAAGGGTTCTCTGGAGTTTGGATCAATCCTGTAAATGAATGATTGGACTTTATCTGCTTGAGTAGAAGCTCATTTGTAAAGTCTAATCAGAACCCTGCTGGAACCAAGGAACATCCAGGCAAAAAAATTATTTCCAAAAATAATTGTTTCCAAAAACCAGGGACTGTGATATCCATGGGGACCATCTGTGGAAATCCTTCCCAGGCCTCTGAGGGTTTGGAAAGCCTTTCTCTGGAGGTGTTTGTTATTAACATTTGATGTTCCTCCAGCCAAAACAAGATCCATTGGACTTCATAGAAATCAGTGCACTGAGGACCACTGTGCTTTCACCTGGAGGGGTTGGAACACACCTGCAAAATCAAAATCCGAGTGTTTTGCTGACACATTCATGCCAGGGGGATGAGAGAAGAGAGGAAAAAAAGCAAAAAAGGGAAAAAGGAGAGTGAAGAAATGTGGTAGATTTTAGGGAAAAATAGACTGAGGGTTTTTCCATCTTGGCCTGGCCCTGCTCAGAATGTGTGATTTTACCAGTCTATGCCAAAGGCTCATTTTTTGGGGGTTATTTTTGTTTATATAAAAGGAACATATTTTACTGACAATACTGTGGCAGAGAAGGAAATCTTTTGGATGAGACACATGTGCTCAGTCACTGGGCATTACATCCTCTTCTTTTCCTTGCTTTCTATTCCTCAGCAAGCTCTTGAGGGAAGCCACAACAGCCCTCATGCCAACAACCATCTTTCTTTTTCTCTTTCCTGAGGAACTTTGAACTTTTATCCATGTCCTCGACAGCTCAGTGCTGTCAGAGGGGGAGGAAAAGGCCTTTAACAGCTTCCTCTGTGGTGTGATTGAAGGATTCTCCATTGGAAGAGGCATCACCAATTATCCCTCTGGGGTAATTGATTGGCAGGGGCATTGTGATCTCCCTGCTGGATGGACCAGCACCTGGATCCACCTGCGAGGGAGGGACAGGGATCAGCCTGACAGCCTGAGCCCCATTAGCACAGGAAGGGTCATTAAAGAAGCAAACTCCTGCCTTGTTCTTGCCATGGCCGTGCTCCTCACGGTCCAACTCAAACAAATGTCCAAACTGACATTCCAAGCATAATAAAGAGGTTTCCATATCCGTTGCGCTCTCGTTGCACAACACCCTTCAATAGAAGTGTTCAGCTAATGGAAAACCGAAATTGCTCAGGAAAAAGGGGAAAAAAAAAAATGAAGAAAGAAAAGAAAAAATGGTCAGTTTTTTCAACATCCTCTCTGCTTTCAGATGAGAAGGGAAAGGGGGATGTAGAGAAGAATGCAAAGAGCAAACATCTTAAAATGCCAATGAGAGCCTTTTGGAGGCTGATTAGAACCATTTGTGTGTGGTCAACAAAAAAAAAAAAAAAAAAAAAAGAAAAAAAAGGGGGCGGGGGGGAGTTTGCAGAAAATGTAAGGGAGACAACCTCTGCTCTTTTCTGAGCCACAGAAACGATGCCAGCGCTCCTTCTGACTTTACAACTTTTTCTTGGCCTATCCGGGTGAAAGCCTGATTAAAAATGGGGGCTGAGAGTGCTTGTTGAAAAACCTCCCAGGCTGCAATCCCAGCACGAGGGCAAAGGGAGACTTGCAGGAAATCATTCCTGGCTGTCTGGGTCACTTATCAAACACAGTGAGCAAAGACACCCAGGCACAGCCAAAGGAAATCCAGGGACCTGCTCCTCACAAGGAGCTTTTTCCTTGTATTCAGTGGGAAACAGGGAGGAGAAAACAGCCTCTGAATTACAACTGGAGGAGGAGGGGAAAAAAAAACCCCTCAAGATTTTCTGTTTAAAAAAAAAAACAAAACTATAGACATGGATGGAAAGAGATTTATCTACTCCAAACCCATTTTTCCTTCAGTGGTGTCTTAGGTAAAATGAAATAAACCAAGAGGATTGAATTTCACTGGGAGAATGACTGTGAGGTCTGCTGTGCAAGCCAGATTTTCCAACCATACATTTAAAAGCGGTTACTCAAGTTTGGGTAAGAGAAAAAAATGAAAAAAAAAAGAAAAAAGAAAAAAAATACACTTACCCAATTTCCGAGCAGTCTGTGAATCGTGAGCTTGGGAGATGCAGAGAAACAGAGCTTGTATTTACAACTCACACGGGGATCTTTCCAAAGGATGATGGTGTCAGGATTTTTTTTTGCTGCCCTCTTGACCTCTCGTGGGGGTTGTGTTTTATTTTTTGCCATCAGGGGCTTTAGGGAACATAAAATTCCTTTCCCTGTGAATGCTCCCAAGAAAAATGGGCAGCCAGGATGAGTTGCCAGAGGTCTGTGAGGTGCAAGAGCCATGAGCATTTTGAATTTTGGAGTGCCAGTGATTCACAGGCAGCTCAAACTGGAAATATCGTGCTCATGGTAAAGTTAGCATCCATTATATCCACTGTAAAACCAGCAGCTGCTGAAAACACTGGAGAGGGAAACCTGAACTCCAGAAATCAAGGAATTTCACTGAAGAAGAGAGTTAGAAATGCAAGAGGGTTAAAATATGGGAAGGGTAAAGCTGAGATCTTGTGGAGCATTGATTTATGAGCTCCAGATCAAACAGGGATGAAGGAAGAAATTTTTTGGTGCTGTTGATTTTGCCAGGATTAAAGGAGGTAATGAATTTGCTAAAACTTCAGCCAAAAGATGAAGAATGAGAGGTTTGGCCTCCAGAGCTGGTGATAACAGAGTGGCTGGGAACTGATGCTGATCCAAGACTCAGACCTTACAAATTATCTGTGAGATTCACTACATTTCTCATTAACAGCAATTCAGTGACATCGAGTCAATATTGAACCAAAATGCAATTATTAAACCCTTGATGGGTGTCTCAATCTCTGAAACCTCATTAAACTCCAAGAACTGGGTTTTATTTTGATCTGCTGGAACAATTCCCCTCGTGGCACCTGTGCCTCTGTATGCCCCAGGCAAACATTGCACTCATTTTTCTTTTGGCTGGGTGCTTTTTTCCCACCAAACCTGGTTTCTATATTTAACCTGACTTGCAGCAGCATCACGGATTTTGTTTTTGTACTGAATGTTTGCAGCTTTTTGGCATATCATAATCTCTTGGCACACCTAATGCTCCTAAACAGTGCTGAAATAAATCACTCCTTTGCCTTCATAATCCAAAATGCTTTGTGACTGGAGCTGAAATAGTGCAGTTGCTCAAAATATTCACTGGTGCTTTCATGGTGGAAAATGAGAAAAACCCCAGAATTTGAGGAGACAGCGCTTTTCACCTCTTTTCCACAGCTCTGATGTTAATAGATAAGAATTAAGCAATGGGGAGAAGGAAATACATCAAAAATTAGAATTGTCTTGTTAAAGAGAGCAAGATGGGACAAGGTTTAGCTACAAATGGGATTTCTGAGCCTGTGGGGAGTTCTGTTGTAGCCATACATTATGAAAGTCTTTCCCAAATTACATGGGAGCCTCAGCTTTTAAGATCCATCATCTAACCAAGCTCCTCTAATAGCTTGCACTTGTTTCCTGAAAAGCTTTAAAAATAATGATAATGTTTGAAATTTGCCTGCTACCAGCAGAAATCCAGCAAGGAGAAATCCTCAATTTAGCAAAATAGAATGTGAATGGCTTCCTAATTCTAACAGCAGAGCAGTGAGGCAGTGGATTTGCTCATGAGGAATCCTTATTTAATGAAGTAGTATTACCTTAAAAGTTTATCTGTTTGTTTCATCTTTTTAATTTTACCTTGGTGAATTTTATCCCATTCTCCAGTACAACTTTAGAACTTTAGTTTTAACCAGAGGTGTGAGCAGAGCCTTCTATTTGTGGAAGGATCCTCTCCCTCTCTCTGTGGGGTAGGTTTGCAAATCCTCCTTCTCCTTCTCCTTCTCCTTCTCCTTCTCCTTCTCCTTCTCCTTCTCCTTCTCCTTCTCCTTCTCCTTCTCCTTCTCCTTCTCCTTCTCCTTCTCCTTCTCCTTCTCCTTCTCCTTCTCCTTCTCCTTCTCCTTCTCCTTCTCCTTCTCCTTCTCCTTCTCCTTCTCCTTCTCCTTCTCCTTCTCCTTCTCCTTCTCCTTCTTTCTCCTTCTCCTTCTCCTTCTCCTTCTCCTTCTCCTTCTCCTTCTCCTTCTCCTTCTCCTTCTCCTTCTCCTTCTCCTTCTCCTTCTCCTTCTCCTTCTCCTTCTCCTTCTCCTTCTCCTTCTCCTTCTCCTTCTCCTTCTTCTTCTCCTTCTCCTTCTCCTTCTCCTTCTCCTTCTCCTTCTCCTTCTCCTTCTCCTTCTCCTTCTCCTTCTCCTTCTCCTTCTCCTTCTCCTTCTCCTTCTCCTTCTCCTTCTCCTTCTCCTTCTCCTTCTCCTTCTCCTTCTCCTTCTTCTCCTTCTCCTTCTCCTTCTCCTTCTCCTTCTCCTTCTCCTTCTTCTCCTTCTCCTTCTCCTTCTCCTTCTCCTTCTCCTTCTCCTCATCAAAAAAAATTCCTAACCCTTACACATTGCTGCATGAAGGGAAACAGGAAAAGAGAAAACAGGGCTTTAGTTTCCTGAGTTTTCTCCACAATTTCCAGTGCCTGGATTTTAAGAAGGATTTTAAAAGATCTTCTGCCATTGTCCAAGAGGTCTCTGGTGAATTTGTTCTGTGGCAGGGTTACCTTAATTAATTCTGTGAGTTTCTATCTGAGATTACCCTTAAATTAGTGTCAGGTCCCTTCTTCAGCTGATAAGCAGCTCTCAGGAAGAAAATACCAGATTTCTTCTCCTTTTCCTCCCTTCTGACAAAGGAAATTCCTCTTTGCTGTCTCCAAGGAAGTCACTCACTTTTTACAACCCTAATGTGGAAAACTAAAAGCTCAGAAACTTTGTCTTTCTGATTTTATTTTTATGGAGATATTTCCTCTGTCTTTCCAGCTTCATCAAAGCTGCAGCAACACTCTAACAACCAATAACCTCTTCAAAAGGGATTTATTTTTTTACAAGATTTTCTTGTTTTTTGCTGATATGGGAGTGAGGAAAGAATTCAGCTGTATCTCTTTATCTCCACTGGAAGGAAAGAAATTAGACAGATATATTACGAGTCTTATCTTATCCCCTGTGTCTCACACATGTGTTATTGGAGGGAAATATCAGTTCAGGGAACATGTGAAAAGTTAAAGGAGGATAAGGGTGCTCAGGGGACAGGGATGAGGTGGTGGGGAGGGTTTGGCTGCAGGGAGGGACCAGCAGCAGGAAAATGCAAGTTACTGCTGGGAAAAGGAAAGATGGAGCTGCCACTTCCACTCTTTCACCTTTTCCAGTCAAAAAGAAATGCACTCTTTTTTCCCCTAACTTGCCAAGGGTGAAAAGGGATGCCTCTCAGCAGATAAAATTGGGGAAAACATTTACTGCCTCAGAAATTCTGCTGCTAGGCTCACCTTTTGTCATGAACCCTCACAACTGCAACATGCTGCACTCTTATTTTTCAGTCCTTGGCTAAAAAGGTTAGTTGCCATTAAATGGAGCTGTTAAATACTAGAAAACAAGTTTTGTCCATTGTCATAACTCCATACCATAAAAACCTCTACACTTGTATATCTAAAACAAGCCCAATATTGGAAATATTGTCAGGATTAAGATTATGGATTTACTCTGCCAGCCAGAAATACCCTAATCCGTATAAATTCCCTCCCAGGCTGCAAAGTGTACCCCATACCCCGAGTGTGCTCTCCTAAGGACAGATTTCTTTGTTGCTGTTCTCCTTAAAGAGAAAAAAATATTTTGCTAAGAGACATTGAAGTCAATCCTCCGATGTTTTTTTGCCCACTTGCTGAGAATTCAAGAAACCTTATTACTGCTGAGTGGGGAGTGCCAGATTTAAACTGCAGAACTGTGAAAGTTTTAGAACAATTACAGAGAGGAGCTTCCAAATTCACCTTCTTTTTAATTTTCTGTTGAATGTTTCCTATACTTCATATCGAATATTTCAGACAAATTATTCTGGTAATGAGAGAAAATAGGGTGAGGAAGTGGTAGAATCTGTTTTAGAAATTAAGACATCACCTTCATGCCCAAAGAACTTTAATGGTTTTATCTGTGGGGGGAAAATGCATTTCACATGACTACTCCTCCTTTATTGCTCTCTCTGCCATAATGTAGAAAAACAACAGAAAATCTGGGAGTTCTGTAATGAAGACAAAGAGCTTTTATGGATTAATTTTGATGCTGAAGGCTGAAGAAACTCACTTGCTCCCAGCCAGGGCAGCAAGGGCTGAGAAAGGTTCCAGAGCACCAGGGGCAGGGTTGTCTTCCCCTGACCTTGTCGTCTCATTAAAAGGGGGATATTCAGAATTCCATATTCAGCCCCCTGTGGATTCCTCTGGGTCTCAGCTTTCCATCTCTGGCAGGAACTGGTGCTGATGCCAACTTTTGCATTGACACAGATTGGAGTTGACACTGGCAGCGATTCTTTTCCAATAAATTTGACACCAGACACCAGAAATGTTTGCCACGAGGCGAGACTGTTCTCCAACCTCTCTCCATCCCACCAGTGCAGATCCCTCCTAAAAAAAAAAAAAAATCTGTCAGCTTAACTCTCTGCAGCTTCTTTAGCAGGAAGAACACCTTCCTGCAAGGGGAAATGCAGTGAGTGAGGGGTGACTGGGGAGCTCTGCCAGCCTGCAGTGGCACTCAGGAGAAGGTGTCGGCATCTGGGTGTTTACAGCCCACCTGATGCCATGGCAATGGCATCCTACCGCTGGAGTCCACCTCTGAAACCCGCCAGCTGCTGGCTGCTCCATCCCTTCTGCCTTCAGGAGTTTTAACAAGATATTTCTGGTCTGTAATCAGTGTAAACTTCCCATACAAAATCTGGTGGAATGTCCTGAGTCCTGGATGGAACACTCAGCGCTGCGTTTTCTCTCGAAGCACAGTGTTCCCTGCTGGAAATGAGAGCAGTCTCTAATCTCTTTTTGTCATCTAACATGTTTTCAAACAGGATGGAGCTGGCAGGTGAGATATCAAACACAGAGCAGCCAGCACAGCTGGAGTATTTTGGAGTCAAAATGCATCCCACAGCCTTATCGCCTTCGGCAGCGTCTCGGACCCTCTCCTATTGATACATATCCATAAACTTTGGATTAGGTTTCTCCAAAGCCAGGAAGCTGTCAGCCTCAGCAGGACTGAGACACAGGAGAAAAGTTATTCCCATGCATAAATCCTTCAAAATGAGCCCCTCGTTGTGTTCACACATGATATTTTTAGTGTTATTGTCACTGTGAATAAGTGTAATTAAGCAGCATTAAAAATATCTATTGGTTCTGCATTATGTTTAGGCATAATTTATTGAGTCATTTGATTGGGAGACACAGTAGCTGTTTGATGGAGTTTTATTTAATATTAAATAAATACATTTATTTAATGTTTAATGGCATAGTCCAGCACGACATCGTGGTGTTCAGAGGTGTTCAGAGGTGAGCAAGACACCCCTGGAAATAAAGGTCACGAATTCAGTAGTGATTCAGAAAGGAAATCAAGGACATGTCAGGAAAGCTGGGTTGTGTTTGCATTTGAGTCTTGCAGGCTTTTGAGATGGGGATGGATGGCAAACAGAGTGTGCCCAAAAGCCTCATCTGCCCATGGTGTGGTACCTGTGGCTTCCCGTGGGAATCAGGGCTGCCCCCTGTGCCAGTGGGACCCCAGAAATTACTGAGTTGCTCCACCTCAGCCTCATCACACTTGACAGAATCACGGCCTCTCAGGCAGGTTCCTGGAAACAAGTTTGTGTTTGTGCCTCCTCCCAGGGCTCAGAGGAGTGACTGCTCCCCCAGCTCAGGGGACAGAGGCATGGAAACACCTGGAGGGCCACCAGGGTCCCCAGCAGTGACGTGTTCCCAACACGAGCTCCTCTAACACAAAACCGACTTCTTTCTCCTGGGTCTGGAGCAAAACAACTCAACATTGTGATACTGTCCCCTGTCTTGACTTGAACCCAGGCCTCCCAGCTGCAAATTCAATAGCAAATACCTGCTTTCTATTGAGAGCTGCCTAACTGGCTGCTGTTCCTGCTCCTCCAGCCGAATTTGCATTAAAGAAAGACCTGCAATCCTTGGCATTCCCCATCCCGCTCCACATTTAGCCTATGGAGCTGGCAGTTCTCTTAACGCCCACATCTGTCTGTGCTGGCCACAGCTGATTTATGTTTAATATCTCAAAGGCATGTGGTGCCAGTCCCACGTCGAGCTCTGGATTGTGGTGGTCCGTCTGTATTTGTTGAAATTGGGCCCAAAGAAGCTGGCTTGGAGCAGAGACTGCGAGGAATGTGAGCCAGTGGCCGTCCAGACAGCTCTGTCAGCAAGCTCAGGAAACTGGCTGAAAAATACTGGGAAGAGGCCCAGATTTCAAACAACCTGTGGAGCTCTCATGAGAACACACTGTTTTAAAACAGAAAGTTGAGTGATATTCTTAATTACAGATTTCATTTTTTTAAAAAAAAATAGTTAATGATGGCCTTTGCCCCTGCAGAACACAAGACACGTTCCCCGAATTCATGGAAGAAGCTCCCATCATTCTCTTGTGTGGAGATTTCTTCTCCATGCCCTGCACTGAGCATTTTTAATTCCCAGGCAGAGATAAAGATCAGGACACTCCTGGGGTCTCACAGTTTTGGGACCTGTGGATCTTTACAGCAGCACTGGCCTTATAAAGAAATATTTGCCTCAGGGCTTCCATTCGTGTCCACCACTGTTCCCCACTGGATAGCTCAGAGCGGAGGGTGAGTTTGGCTTCCTCAAGCTGTCATCCCATAAAGCAGAAACCCACCAGCCCAAGAGCTCAGGTCCAAAGGGTTTTATCTCCTGGACTAATGAGCTCCATGGTCTTGCACCAGGGACAGGATGACGTGAGCACAGATAGGATTTAACGGAGCTCCGGCTTTAGGGCTCAATATCGGGGGAATGGGGTGAAATGCAAGAGTCTGGGCTGTCTGCTGGATGATCTAATGGTCCCTCTTGGTCTTAAATATTATGAATTTAGGCTCTGAGTGGAATCGGGCTCATTGGGCTGGTCAGAGTTTAGCCTGGGAGAATGAAACACAGCCTTTAATCATGAAGAGGCACCTTGTGCCCTGCCTGCAGCTAAATTGCACTTAGATGCTTTCTCTTGGGAAATCCTCCTTGGGTTTTTTCCTCTTTATTTATTGGTCATGTGACTGGCTCAGCATCTCTGGAGCTTGGGAAATTGCACAGATTTAATATTAGACCGCAATTTGTTATATCTATATATGTTGGGACAGTGTTTCATTGCTTTTTCAGGGCAGGAAGTGACTGTCCTGTATCCTGAGTTGCACAGGGCTTGCAAAAACAGGTCAGTGAAACCATGGGTTTAATTCATGGCTCGCTTGAATTTATAAGATTTTTCTCTCCATTAAAAAGTACTCTGAGGATGAGTTTTACAACGTAGAAAGGCACTGCTCATAAAATGTAAACTGAGAAAAATGAAAGCCAAACTTGGTAAGATCAAAGTGTTTTATTTAATTTGAAAATATCACATACAAATGAAAAGAGATTTTTTTTTTTTCCCCTGTGTTTAGAAAGAGATTTTATTATAATTCCACATGTCAGTGCTCTACAGACTTCTTTGAAAGTCAGTGATGACATTACAAAGGGGAGTAAACAGAGGAAAACACATTAAAAATTAGCTCTTGATAGTGACTGAGGGTTTAATAGCATAAAGCCTTCCTTGTGATACTTGGTAGAGGCTAAAATTATGTGGCTCTGTCAGACTGTCACTATCAGTGAGCTACACAAAAATTGTCTGTTAAATACCTGATTCTTTTTGTCAGCAGCTCGGTGGCCATGGTTTGTGCCAGCTGGCCTAGAAACTGTGAAAATTAACTTTACAGCTCAGTCCTGATTCTCTGGTAAAAGTGTGTTTGAACAATAGGGTTGGGAGGGAAAGAGAGGATTTGGGAAGTTTCAAGTGGAATGGAAAACCAGTGAAACAGAGCCCTGGACTATTTAATATTTATATTTAGTACTTCTTGATCCCCATGGGCTGCTGTATGGACAGTATTAAATGCTGGCCTTGAAGGAGAGTTCTGCACAATTTAATAAGTTCTGGACAAAACCTCAGATTATTGGTCCAGAAATAAGGAACTGCAAAGACCTTCTGGGGTCTGCTTCCTCTTTTTAATTACTTTGCTCCTTACTCTGCGACTTCTGCAGGAAGTTTGTTCCAGAGCCTTTTGCTGCCAGTGGAAATGCCTTGGTCTAAAGAGACCACCAAATTCAGCAAACTGGACATTTTCAGGTCATTCATTTCCCCTCTAAACCCACAAATACCTGTCTGGCCAGCATGTGCTGTGTAAGTCAATATTGCCCTTTATCCAGTGAGTTTTCCCTCCTCCCAGAGTGTTTCCCTGGGAGTGTGCTGTCCCTGCTCCATCTCTGCTTGGCTGAGATGAAGAGAGAAAGGTCCCTGCTCCAGGGAACATCCTCATGTCTTCCCACATAGGTCTGCCTTTTCCTCTCTTTTCCCACAAATCAGAATGGGATGGGATGGGATGGGATGGGATGGGATGGGATGGGATGGGATGGGATGGGATGGGATGGGATGGGATGGGACGGGATGGGATGGGATAGAACAGAGCAGAATAGAATAGAATAGAATAGAATAGAATAGAATAGAATAGAATAGAATAGAATAGAATAGAATAGAATAGAATAGAATAGAATAGAATAGAATAGAATAGAATAGAATAGAATAGAATAGAATAGAATAGAATAGAATAGAATAGAATAGAATAGAATAGAATAGAATAGAATAGAATAGAATAGAATAGAATAGAATAGAATAGAATAGAATAGAATAGAATAGAATAGAATAGAATAGAATAGAATAGAATAGAATAGAACTCTGACTTGCAGAAATCATCACTCTCATTCCCTCAACTTGGTATCTCCCAGTATTAAATCTAATGGTTTTTTATATTACTTCAGCCTTCAGGGTCCTCTAGTTCTTTATACTGTGTCTCTTTTTCGAGGTTCAGGTCTCCAGAATCAATTTGGATTCATGGTCTAATACTGTCTGAACTTTGGTGCTATAGTTCTTGAGAACACCACTTAAAATTGGTCTCAAGATGGATCTTTGGAAATTGATATGAACTCCAAACATTCCAGACAGTGGGATTAGCTCCCCTTTAGCATGTTTCACTCTGGGTTTCCTACTGGGTCACAATTTGTTCCCTTCTTACTCATTTTAAAACCAAAGTCTTCCTCTGGAGCACAAGGTGCTGTTTAGAGAATGTAAAAAGACTTTATATTAAAATTGCCCCAGGTAAGCTCACATCACATTTTGTTTCTTTCTATACCTCAGTGTCTATAATCACCCTTATTCTCTCCTCTAATTCCTGAAGTTTTCAGATGACCAGGAACAACTGCAGCTGCTCAAGTAACCCCACTTGGAAACCTTTCTTTCTATCATGACAGTTTTTCTGCTCTTCTGGCCGATGTTATTTCCCTTCTGTGCCTGATTTCAGCACACTGAATCCCCTGAATTTCCTTCCCTCTCCAATGTGGAAACTTTTATTCCCACTCACTCATGAGCCCTCCAGCCTTTACCCCATGTTCTTGCTGAAAACACATTCAGTGAACTCATTTAATTTTGGGAATTACACTCAGTTGCTCCCAATCCCAAAATCCCAACACCATCCTCACTGCGCAGCAAACCCACGTCATCTTTTCTAGTTCTCCTTTTATTCTTCTGGTTGAGGAACTTCTGTTGTTTATTTTAATATCCTTTGCAAGGTCTAACTCAGCTTGACTTTTGGCAGGTCTCACTTTACCCCTGTGCTTGCTGACCTCTAAAATGCAGCTTCCTTTGCAGATTCATCTCTTTTTCCACTCTTATCCCTGACAGACCCTATGGAGAGAGCCAGTGAGTTCAAACCCTTCAGGCTTTTCCTCCCTTGTTTGCAACGTGAGTCCCACATCAGTTTTCCACTTGTGGTGCAAAGAATTTTCAAACATCCTGCAAGAACAGGTCAGCAAAAGCTTAGCTGGAGCTGCTTGCCCTAATCAGAGCCTTTCCTAATCAGAGATAACTCCTTGAAATAAAATTGATCAAACAAGAAACACTCACAGCTAAAGCCTGTCAACTTTGGGGTTTTGATTCCCTCTCTGTATGGGTCAGCTCACAGTGGCTGAGGTTTTATTCTGATTCTCAATCTCCTTTTTCAGAAGATCATCTTGAAGTGCCAAAAAAAAAAAAAAAAAAGTTTAAAATACATTTACTTTTTGTGATTTTATGGTCAAAGTATCTCCTGGTGATAACATCCCAGGCAGAAATAATTTTCTGCTACTGATAGTGTTCATCCTCCATGTGTCTCACGTGTTCAAATTCCTCATGGTATTACATTATCTAAAACCATTTCAGGTCTTTTTTCAAACCGTGAAACTTGAACAACTCTCTGAGAATTAAAGATATGGCACTAATTTGAGCTTGGCAATGCTGTCATGATGTTAGATAACAGGGCATCCCTAAAAAACAGACCTGGAGTGTCAAAAAATTAATAAATTAAAACAATACCAGCCCTGAACCTGGGAAGATCCTGCATTTATATGGATGTTTATACCCACAGGAACTCGAATATGGTTTAGAGAATAAATAAAATTACTCTGAAAATCTCTCATACACATAGGTATAGCAAGAAAAAACCATCTAATTACTGACTTCAGAGGAGTGAAGAAAAGGCTGTTTCCACTGAAAGCAGGAACAACTTCCTTCCTTCCAAGAATCTTCCATGATATTGCCTGAAAGAAACTTCTATAATATTGTCTAAGGCCCTCATCCCTGCAAGGAGGTAAAGAAACTGAAGTTACTCATTTCTTGAGTTGCCTGAAAGCATTTTCCCAAACCATTATTTACCAAAAATGAAAGGCTTTATTTAGTTCAGTGAGTTTTTCCAAAAGGTGTCTGCTTTAGTTGCCTTCATTTTTGATTAGGAGCTTTCAAGCTGCAATATTTCCAATGAAAACTGGGAGATGTGGGCTCTCTTAGTCATTTTGCAATTTTTTTGCATAATTTTGCTTTTGTGGTGGAATTTTGTAAACGCATGAGTAATTTTCAGGAAAAACAAACATTCCTTTTTCTTTTTTTTTTTTTTTTCTTTTTTTTTTTTTTTTTTTCTTTTACAAACATATCCCTGGGATAACAACGTGCCCTTGTCGAAATTTTGTACTGAAACCAGCTCCATTTTTCCTTCCCAGTGCCACCAGTTTCTCACACAGCGTGGAACAAAAATTAGAGGAACACACAGCCCCTCTCCCACAGAAATGCCAAACTGCAAATGGAACGGAACAGCTGAAACTCCCAGCGAGAGGCACGAGGGCTGAGGTTGCACAATCAGGATTTCATCCTCTGGCACTATTTGTTTTAGGCTTGCAAAATCTGCACAAATATCCAGAGATCATATTTATTCAGCACCTCCACCATGGAACGTTGTGGGGGCTTGAGGAATGTGTTCAGGAAGGGATTAGACCAATTAATGGTGAATAAATTCACCAAAAATGGGAGTCTGGATGGAATATCTGGTTTATTTAGTTCCTGGGCTGCTGGGAGCTGGAAGGACAAACCAGGGAAAGGATCATTCTGTTCTTGTCCTTGTTTTTAACTTCTTTTCCCTAACCAATAACTGTCTGCTAACAGAGCACTGTGATGATGATTGCTGTGATTATTACAAATGATCCATGTTTAATTTAAATTTTAAAAGTAACTGCATTCTGCTGTAACTTCAAATCTATTTTCTCACATCTCTTGTAACTCTGAAGTCTTCCAATCCAGACTGGCTTTTCCAATCAAACATAATTTCATCAGGAAAAGTAAATTATTTCAATAGCAGACTGGATTGCCTCACAATCCCATTTGCCTTCAAAATGTCCGGTACTGTTCATGAGAAATAAATCACTTAATCATTACCCAACCATGGAAGAATTTGATGGAGACCCTGATTTTGATGCCTTCTAATCATTCTTGGATGTTACCAATAAAAGACTTGATCCTCCAGCTGTTAATTAGCTCATTCCTTCTTTCCTCTCACTCCTTTACCAATTTTCCTTCCACCAAGAGGTGCTCTGGGGGGATTTTCTCATTGTCCAGCTGGGACAGTCATGTTATCATCACACTTGATTTTCAGCCTTAATTGCTTTGAGCTTAGACTCGATGATCTCAAGGGTCTTTTCCAACCTCGGTAATTCTGCAATTCTGACATTCTGTAAATATTGGTATTGGTGGAATTTGTTAGGATTGTAACAAGTCTCTTATTTTTTAAAGAGTTCCCCTTAAGCTGGCTTTGAGATACAGCTAAAGTTGGTGGCACACATGGCATTAGTGTCTTGTTCTTTGTAAATTAGGAGTATTCAACAAGAATTAAATTCACTGGGACACAACGAGGAAGTTTCCACCAATGTTTTCTCAGTATACTTCAATTCTTACAGTCCTTTACAAAGCAAAGTGCTTAAGGATTTATTTAGATTCTAAAACGTGTTGATGAACAGGAGATGGACTTAAGAACATGCTTAAAGTTAAGTGCATAAGTAAATATTTTGCTGAATAAGCCCAAATGATTGCAAAGTGTGATTTCCCCTTCTTAAATTCAAATGAATGCTCACAGAGGTATTTTGCATTTATTTCCCATATGGTGTTTGGACAGACAGGGCAGCAGCACAATCTGCTGCAGTGACAAATAAATACCAATTAAGGAACATCAGCTTGATTTAAGATTTATGCAAAGATTTCTATCTATATTAAAGCAAAAATATTTAAGAAGACCCATTTAAAATGATGGTCTTTCATGAGCAAAAATTTGCATTATTTCGATAACTTCTCTTGGTGCTAATTGTTTAGTTAATTAGGATATTTTTAATGCAGTTATGATAAGTTTCCTGGTACATTGCACAGGAGACATTAAACATTGGCATTGCTGAAAAGAGCAATTTGTTGACCAACAAATTGCTTTTTTCAGCAATACCAACGTTTAATATCTTCTGTGCAATGGTGGGCTCACAAATGTCATCTGTATTCAAGTGAGCTTTCTGCTGGCTCCACAGAGAATTTTGCCTTTGGAAAAGAAGAATTAAGAACTTCAGGTTGGTCCCAAACAACACAAAGAGTCTTTTTTGATCATTACTACAAGTGATCACTACTACAAAGTTTACTGTACTTTCCTGAGACCATCAGTATTTTGCATCCCCTCTATGAAAAGAGAGCAGGAGGAATGATTTTTTTTTTCCAGAAAATTAGGGATTACTTTAAGTTTTTGGGGTCTGGTGTGCCCAAAGCATGGCAGATCAGTGGCTCCTGTGCTTTACAACCAGGCAATGGGCATTCACTGCTTTCCTTCATTAAATTGGAGACCTTGGTGGGCTGTTGGAAAAAAAAAGAAGAAAAGAAAAAAATTAGGAAAGGGGGACTGGAGAGGGGAGGGCGAGCGCGTGAGAGAACCACATGTTCACGGTGCCTGTGTATGAACAGCAAGCTTTCTGGCCTGACATTTATTGAAAAAATAGATCTTACACTGTATCCACCCAACACCTGTTGAGAAACACTGACCCCATTACAGAGGTTGGATTTACACTGGCTCTGTATAACACCCTATAAAGGAGGCCACTGGTGCAAAAGATTAAAGAATGCTGTTAAGTAAGTTGTTTTATTTCTTTTGAGACCGAAAGAAAGCTGCAAAGTGAGAGAAAGCTTTCCTGGGTTATTTACTCTTCATTACCGGGGATCTTGAAGGGCCTTGTATAAACTGCTCCAGTCGGGTCATGACAACACTTTATAAGGTGCAAATGTTGAGGTGGAGCCAGTGCTGCACTGCCGGGGAAGCGAATGGAAAGGTCCCTCCCGACTCGATGGAAAGTTAGTGCTAATAAAAGCTCACGGCTTTGGCACGGCCTCCCAGGCACCAGGGGCCCGTGAACACCAGTTTACACCAGTTTACACCAGTTTGCACCAGTTTGCACCAGGGCCCCGAGCAAGTGCCCCAACCCTGCGCTCGGCTGGCGGCGGCGCACGCTGCCCTGGGTGGAGTTTCTCCAGGTGAACTTCACAAAGTCCTGGCTGGAGCTAAAAATCTCATGTTTAAGGGCTGGGGGGAAAAGGAAAAAAAAAAAATTAAAAAAAAAATAGCAAAAACAACTTGTTTTTTACAAGCTGCTGCATAATGAATAGCCCATTTCAAGGAATGTGTGAGTTCCTATTAGGGCTCGGTGAATGCTGCAAAATGTTTTCAGTCATCGTGTGTCCCAGTTTTCAGACAAATGGCTTTCTGTGTACTTGCTGCCTTCTGCTCTCTGCCTGCCCAAATCATCTGTGGGAACTTGTTCTACCTGGCAAAAGGCTGGTGGAGACAGCTCACCTGCCTGCTGCCTGCCTCTCACCCCCTTTTCCAACAGTGAACTGGGAAGCTCCAGCTTTTTGGGGCCAAGAAGGCTGGAAGGTGAAGCAAGGCTTCCAAAGGGTCACCAACACTGAGTAGTTACACCCAAGCTGGGAGGTGGAGGATTGACCAAGTGAGGCAGCCACAGACTTTTGGGGTTGAATATATTGCCTCGAGACGTCCTCAAATATCTGAGGCATCTCCGAGGGGCTGACAGATTCCATACAGGATTCGTGGGAGACCCTTATCCTTGGGGGTAGCTGTTGGGGCCAGGGAGACTCCTGAGGAGATCCCAAATACCATTAAAGAGCCACATGTATCTTGAGCCCTTTCATCACCACCCTCTGACCAAAGACTGGCTGGAAATGTGGGGACTCAGAAAACCCTGGCTGAAGGAGACAAACAGAAAAGAGTGTCCGCTGCTCAAAAGAGGAAAATGCAAAGGAGGCACAGAGGCAGGAGATGATTGCTTTCACCAGCAGTGGTGAGGACTCCTCAGAGCAATGAGGACCCTGGTAAGAGGCTGTTTTGCTCAGTCCCCATTCAGCAGAAACCTGCAGCTCTTCTGCACTGCCTCAGAACGAGCCCTTTGCTTTGGAGCAGACACAACACAAAACCCAAATTCCTCCTTCTATATTCACATCTGTCTGAAAAAAAAATTTGAACCACAGCTACAAAAATGCTCTGGAGAAGTGGGCAAAGCAGCTCAGGAGCCTCTGGAGGTTCTCTGCTGGCTTTGGGATGTCTCATGTCTGAGCTATGACATGTTACAGCAGAAGGGTCACTTTAGGCAATGAATTCTTGTCCCCACCCTGTTAATCCTGTCCCCAAGCACTCCCTGGCCATGGGCAGGGATGGATGGACTCTGGGCAGATGTCAGGGTGTGAGAAGGTCTCCATCTATTCAGCCAGCCTTTGAGGAAGCTTCTCTCTCATCCCACCCTTTCCACAACTCTGTTTGGACACAAACATGATTTTTGTGTGGGAATAATTTCTTCATAGCCAGGAAACAGGCTGTGAATGAGACCTTCTTTTGGGGAAAAAAAATAATAATTTTTTTTTTTTTTTTCCGATCCTCCAGGCTGGGAATAGCCCCTTATTTCCCATGCAGGGATGTGAGGTTGGCATGTGCTCTGCTTTTGTAACAGGCAGAGCAACTTCACGGAGCTCGAGGAGTTGGGCTCCTTCTGTGTGAGCAGGACTAAGCCCTGCAGGTTCAATTAACAGACCCTGGAAACGCACAGAGGCCTGACAGTCCCCAGGCTTGTTTTAAGGGAAGGAAGGTGGCTGTTGGAGGAGATCTGGACCAGCTGGGACACACAGTGAGAGCCTGGAAAGCCTGGAACCTGTGCTCCGATGGCTCCTGAGCCAAGAAGTCCCATGGCTGGGACAATGAACAAACAGGAATGAGCTGTGCAGATGAATGTCTTTGGGTTGTAAAATTCATTTGCTTCCCAAGTCACAAACCCCAGCATTTAGCTCAGAGGTCTTTAATGAAAAGGATGAACAGAAAGCAGCTTCACAAAATAAGAAGAAAGGGGATTTCTATTTAAAAAAAATACATCCAACAGCACTTTTCAGATTCTTGAGGGCTCATTGAGTTAAAAAATATTTCCATTACTAATTTCAGCTAATTACCATCTTAAACTAATAAAGACCTTGCATTCTGGGAATCAAAGGCGCTTCAAACCAGGGCAAATTCCCTTGAAGTCGCAGCTCCCATACACACAGCAGAGCAGGAGGCCAGGAAAGGTGAGAACCCGGAGAGCTGATGGGGGAGACAGACCCATCCCCACCCCCCTTCACCTTCACCTGGAACATGGGCACGCTCCCCTCTCGTTTCCACCATCCAGATCCAGAAGAAATCCCGGGCTCTTTGCTGGCTGCTGTCGGCTGGGCGTTACTGTTCCCATCCTCCTCGTTAAGTCTTTGCATTTTGGCTCCCGAGGTCAGAGTAAAACATCCTTGGTTGCTGATGATTGGTGACTAATTTGAGGTGAAATGTCCTGAACAAGGAGTTTTCCACCCCAGAACCTAAATTCCCCTCTCTGGCACTGCTTCTTTTAGAAGGAGTCTGTTCAACAACTGGACTTCAGGATGAATTAACCGAGCAAGAGGAAAAACTGGCCTGCCAGCTGAATATTTAATTGTTGTATCTGTGAGAGCAGTAAAGGACTAGGAGGGGGCAGGCAACGAGGGAGGAACAGAAATATTCCGGGATGGCTGGGAAATGCACCATTTTTTATTTATCGACTCTGTTTACTTTAAAACACATCCAACTGGAACGCTAAGGTGCAGACATAAAAATTAAAATAGAAAACATCCTGGGCCTGCCTCTTGGAGGATGCAAATTGGCATGGGAGTTCCCATGGCTTCCAGCACTGCCTGCTGCTCTCACACCAGCTGCACTCCCGGTGAAGGCAAATAAAGCCAACTCCACCACTGATTTTGTGAGGAGAGGGAAGGAGGGAGAGAGAGATGAGGTCTCTAAGTGCTAAATTATGAGGGGCATGGTGGCTCTGAAGGAGAGCAGAGAGGAAGGGGAAGCCAAGGCAGGTCAAGGAGCACAGGTGGGCTCCAGATCCGAGTCGTGCCACGGCTTGCTGCCATTCCTGGGTGGTCCAAAGGTGTAGCCCCACCGAGGGCTCGTTGCTGTAAGCCAAGACCTCGCCTCCTGGATGTGCCAGGGGCTCAGGGGAAGGGAGTTCAAGTGGGGTCAGCAGAAAGAATACGGTCGTTGAGTGGTAACAATGCGCACAAATTACCAACAGATCGTGAAAGGCGGCTTCAGGCTGGGAAAACGCTGGAAATGGGGTGGGGGAAGTACAGTTAAACTTCATCTGCACCAAAGGGGGTGTTGAGGGCTTGCTTAAAGTCTGTGTGATACTCGTTGTGTGTTATTTATGTGATGTTGATAGGAATAATCCCATGTTTACTTGCTGCGGGGATTAATCCCTTCTGGAAAGGCAGAATGGCTGGCCCAGGCTGTGATGGAGCTCTGAGGGGCACCAAAAACACCCTCAAATCCATGGCAGATGGGACTCACTGCAAACGATCGGATCTGCAATTGAAATTATGTTTTCCCTCTCCTCAACAGGCAGGAATCTCCAGGGAGACTGGAGGTGCAGAAAGACATTTTTTTCTGCAGAAGCCTGGAGTGTAAATCATGGCTTAGTCCCATCTGGGCATTTTCCTCAATTTATAAATAATTTCCTTTCTCCTAGCAAGTACTTCATGGTTGCTGTGGGGTGCTGGAGAGCTTTTTCCCAGTGAATATATAGTCTTTCCTGCATTATACACAATTCCATAGGTGCAAGACTGTGAAGAACAGACACCCAAATGTTCCTTTCCCAACTGGAGCCCCTCTAGTTTTTAGGCTGGAAAAAACAGCACATAAACACTTAAAACCGAACAAAAGATGTAAGAAATAGAATATTTACTTTAAAAAGTCTCAAATGAAATTAGGGTCAGCTCACATTTGATCATTTTTTCCTTTTTAGCACACCTTTATTAGCTGAAGAGAAGAGCCAGGCCTTTGCAATAATACTGTCACAGAAACATGCCCCAGTGAACTCTCTCTGAGATAACATCTTCAATAATCTTTCCACTGTTAAACAAACAGCCAGAAAGGAAAACAAGAGTGAATCCAAATATTCATTTCTCCCTGGAAGTTGTGTTTTTGGGAGTGGAGTGGTTCTGGATGGAGGATCCTACATATGGCTTAGTTAATGGGTCGTGATAGGAGTGAAAACCTTGCTAAAGAGGAATTTAAAGATGAGGGCTCAAAGAAGAGCCTTTCTTGTCGTAATTTATGGGCTGAGTGCTGGCTTTAGGAATGCAGATAATCCCCAACAGACATGGCTGACATCCACTGACATCCATGGGAGCTGTCTTTGGGCTGCCCAGAGAGATGAGAGAAATTGTGGCAGCATCTGGTAGTGCCTTTAAGGAAACCATGAGCTGAGGAAGCGACTCACATTTCTCTGATTTTATTAGTATTGGCCAAATCTGGGAGTTCTCACCTAGACTTTAATTGGCCAAAATGTCTCTTGAAGGCAATTGGAATTTGCCTGGGTTTGGGGTTCCGTACCAGCTCAGGACTAAACCCCACTGCCCTTTCTTGTACCAGATGCTCTGATTAGGTGTCAAGAAGCCCTCACGAGGCAGTTCCTAGCCAAGTGCAGGGCTCAAAGCTGAACAAGCACTGTGGCTGACAGGGAACAATATTTTCCCTCACGTCTGACCACAATTAGAGAGAGAAAAGAAGACAGAACCGTTCCTAAAAATGTGAACCACAAGCAAAAATTTAGATGGAGACATTGCTGGGCCTGCCAACACCATTAAGAGCACACATTTTGCTGCTTCATCTCCATTCCTACCATTTTATAGGATCAGGGAATGGTTTGGGTTGGAAGGGACCTTAAAGATCAATCTCCTTCCAACCCCCTGCCATGGACAGGGACACCTTCCACTACCCCAGGGATGCTCCAAGGCTCGTCCAAAGTGGACTTGGACACTTCCAGGGATCCAGGGGCAGCCACAGCTTCTCTGGGCACCCTGTGCCAGGGCCTCACCATCTCACACAGGAGAATTTCTTCCTAATTTCCCATAAAACAACATTTTGACTTATTCTGGTCCTGGAAGTAGCTGTTGTTTGGTGTTTTCCTGGAAACCGCTCTCATCTGAGATTTGGGAGCTATGGAATTTGGTTAATAATGAATCCAAATTGATCAAATTTGGAAAGGAAAGGCTTTGGATGCTTTTTGGACTTGCAATGGATAGTTTAGAGACCTTCAAAACAATGATGGGTGCAGTCTCAGATGCACTGAGCTTATTTCACTTCTAAGCTTGACCTAAACAGCTCTTTGATAGCTTAGACTTCTGACTCATTTATACAACCCCTATTATTTTCATTTCCCTATAGGTTTTTGTTACAAAAACACCAATGTGTGTGTTTTGATTTCAACAGCTAAAATACTGGTTAACATTGGTTGTTTTAAATGGTTGAGGCTTGTCTAACTACATGGAACTTCCCCTTGCTATGGAAAATTGTAGGAAATTAATAAAATGTTCTTAGTTTAAGCTGTCTAAGCTTATATATATTGAGATTTGCCTGGTGATTGTGTATGAGTGTGTAGGGATGGATGGATGGATGGATGGATGGATGATGGATGGATGATGGATGGATGGATGATGGATGGATGGATGGATGGATGGATGGATGGATGGATGGATGATGGATGGATGATGGATGGATGGATGGATGGATGGATGGATGGATGATGGATGGATGGATGGATGGATGATGGATGGATGGATGTGTGTGGCAATGGAGAAGAACCTTGGGCACACTGGGAATTTCCTAGCAGCACAAGTGATAGGACATTTTTCTTAAGAGTTTTATTGGGATTTTTTTTTTTCTTTTTGCTAAGGTGTGAAATTTGGCAGCTTGCTGCATTTTCTGACGGACTGCTGGAGATTGGCTAATTAGAAATCATGTCTAATTCCAAGTCAAACAAGCTGAGGCCACTAAATCTTCATGGGATGCTTGTCTGAAATGTTTCAGTGAGCGCTAACGTTTGCAGAAAGAACAATATTGTCAATCCATGTTCACAAGTCCAATCCACCACTTGCTATAAAACAAAAATAGTATAAAATCCGCTTTCTTTGAGTGATCAGTCTTCACACTCCTTCCAGGCAGGAAACAGAACCCAAACCCTACGATTTGTTTGTTATTTATGTAAGTGATAACACCGATTTAAGTGCAGAGCTGGCTTTTTAGTGCAGGTTTGATGGTTTATTCAGTTTCCCAGCTGAGGTGATTAATGCTAAAGGATTTCCCAAAGGCCCCAAAATTTGGTGATGCACCAGCCCCTGTAGAAGCCCCCCATCCTCCTCCCCTTGTCATTCAGCAGGCTCCTCTGTGTTCTAACAAGCACCACACCAGAGAGGCTGAGGACAGAATCTTGGCCTCGTTTCCTCAAGCTTATTAATTTCAAAGTGCTCTTTTACTAAATACACACCGTGGGCTTCATGAATCCACATTCCAGCCCCAGAGACCCGGTAGACAGTGAAATAATTTCCCCCAAAGATGTGGTGGAAGCCCCATAACTCAAATCAGGCAGAATTTGGTCTGACAAAGCCCGGGCGAGCACGTTGGTGTGAACAGAGTTCCTTTGGCAGAGGCAGTCAGAGCAGAGGACTCCATGTGCTCTCGTGCACCATTACTCACCCTGTGGTCTGTGAACCACTGGTGGTCCATCAGGCATCAGAACATGGCCCCAGAGATGATGGAAATGTCTTTGTTGTGTTTTTGTTTTTAATGAAAAGGCACATTCTGAAACAAAAATAAATGGAAGGGGAGAAAATGTAACCCAGAGTACTTAAAACTTACCCTTGTTTTTATTTGGTTATAAAGGAAAGGCCTCACAGCAGCACCACGCAGGAGGGCCTTTGGATTTTACATCCTGCAGTAGTGAGGTGGTCCATGGATTTAAGAATCATAGTATTATGGAATGTCTTCAGTTGGAAGGGACCTTAAAGATCATCTCATTTCAACTCCCTGCAAAGACACCTTCCACTGCACCAGGCTGCTGAAAAACACCGAGTCTTCTCCTTCTGGGAGTGATGGCAAGCTTTCCAAATGAACAGGTCATATCATTCCCAATTCTTGTGTCACAGCAGATGTTGATTATAACCCAGTCTCCACTTTGGGATTCAAGAACTCTGCTTTCTTCCCACCACAGCCGCCCTTCCTTGCCTTGTCACTCGACATGACTTTTGCCTCTGCTTGTAGTAAAATCAGGACTGCTTTATTGAGAGTCACATTCTTCTACTGTTTTGGGGACTGACTAAACCATCCAGACCATCTGCAAGTGCCTGAGATGCTGCTGGAAAGTCTCTTCCAATCCTGCTGCCAGAATCTCCCATCCAACGCAGCCCTCGATAAAATGAATGCTGCTGGTTGAAAGGTTTGTGGTGAAATCTTGGATTTGGTGGGCAAGGGATGGGCACTAGGAAAAGTGAGATTACTGTGAAAACCAGCTTTGACAATTTGCGTTTTCCTACAAGGAGACAGAATAATTATTTAATTGATTGTGACACTACCTGGATTCACAATGGCATCACAGAGGGGGTTATCCTAAAATATTTAAGGATGAAAAAAGACTTTGGGTGAAAGCCAAGAGGTCAATTCTTTGTCTCTGAAATCAGCTATTTTTATTCCATGTGGAGACTGAACCCACAGAGAAAGAAACATTCCTACATTTCCCCCGTGAACAGTTTGCCAGAATATTGGGAATATCACCCATTGTCTCACATTAGAACTGCTGGATTCCTTAGGCTTTGAACATCAGCATGATTTGAAAATGAGAGTAAAATGTCTGGGATTTCATGGCCACCATGGGGCCATGCTGAGGTGGCCTCGGGGGCGACCCACATTCCCAAGATGTGTGGTCTGTACCATGCAGGCTTGGGAATGCTCTTCATGGTCCAAAATTTAGCCTTGAGCCTGTTTTATTTATCCTGACCATTTAAACCACTATCTCTTTTTGAGCGTGGCCATTTTTTATAGATTGTGGAGATCATTATTTGCACAGTTAACTGCTCTCCCTTTCGTCTTTAGCTGTTTTTCTTATATACATATGAAGTGCTTTGGATCCAGCAGAGTTCATAGAGTACAAAGACTTGTACTGCAAAAAAATATTTGCATTTCTCTCGTATTCAAGAGAAAGGTCAATAAAATAAAGCAAGATGAGAAATCGTGGGGTGAAATGTTGGCCCCAACATAGTCAATGGGAGTCTTGCCATTGCCTTCAGTGGTGGCCAGAATTTCACCCGTGTTGCCTCAGACATGGTGAATGACTCCTTTTTGTCCACATTTTTCAAGCCTTAGGAGGCAAATGGAACAGAAATAAATCAATATCCCACCAGAAACGCAGATTTCACCTTGTCCTCTCTGTTTCTGAATCCATAAAACATAAATTCTGGGCAAACTTTGATCTGTGTGTTTGACTTTGATTTTTGTTATTCCTTCATTTTTCAGGAAGGCTGGCTTTGCAGAGGTTGCCTGGATGGGCTCTATAGGTGGAACAACCTGAAATGCACAGCATTCTTAGAAGATGAATGCATCATATACATCCAGGACTGGACTGGACAGGCTGTCTGCTCCACACAGTAACAAAGCCTGAAACCAGATTGGCCTGGTGCCTGACACAACACTCCGATCTTCCCTGTGGCTTTTTACTCCCAGGGAGAGAGAGCAAAGGAATCAGCGGGGAGACCAGTGGAAGTCATGGTTTGACAACATCAAAGAGCAGCTTGGACCTTATCCTCATAGAGAGAAAAAGGTTGCCAGGATCCCATGAGTTGGCTGACTAATAAGTGAAGTGCTGCCAACCCTCCGATTCAGGATGACTTGGGGTGACCCACTGAGTGATGGCCACCGCCAGTGGAAGAAGTTAACAGAGAAAAAGCAGGGAGATAAAGAAAAATAACCAAGCAAATACAGGGATTTGGAATGCATAGGAGCACGGGGGCAGTTGTCTCTTGGATCAGAGCTGTCTGTGTGAGTAGTGAGGTCAACAGTCACTCCCTGAGAAGGCATTTGCAGCTTTCGTCCCAGCTTCCGTCCCCTGACAGAGACTGGGGTGTGGTGCCATTTGTCTTGTCCACACCGGTCAGGGCAATGGATAACACTGGCAGAAGGAGGAAAACACTTAATTTATAAACCAGGACAGCCAGAGGTACGTTTACACTGGGGGCTCACTGGGGGTCAGCCCCTGCTCATTATTATAAATAAATAAACCTGAGATTTCTTTATGGAGACACAGTCCCCAGTGAGGGCTGAGTGACTTGAGCTGCAGGGCTGTGAGAGACAGCAATGACAGCTCAGGACAAAGAGAAGGGACAGGCATTTTGGGCAAGAAAAGATTTGGTCACTGCTTTTTGGGTCAAGAATTCCTCATGGTGGATAGAAAACATTTTCTAGTTCTCCAAAGCTTGGATAAATCCATTAAATGGTTGAAAAGTGTTGTAATCTTGAAGTTCATTTTCCAAGATGAGATGTTCAGAGGGGTGTGATGAGCAGGGTGGCTCCTGGTCTGCTGCAAACCATTTTTCCTTCTGCTGGAGGTCAATGTAGGACCATGGAATGATTAAGGCTGGAAAAAACCTCCAAGAACAGACCTCAGAGCAATCACCACCCTGCCAACTCAGCCTCAACACTCTGTGCCGTGTTTACTCATTTTTTGAACACTTCCAGGTATGGTGACTCCACCACTTCCCTGGGGACCCTTTTCCATAAGCTCTGTGGCTCCTGAATTTCACTCTGAACAGCATTGCCAGCCCTTGTGTTCCCCAAGCACAACATTAAAGTCAACACCTAAAAAAGAGGAATTATTTTGGCCACAGCCACACCTGTGGCAGATGGGTCTTTTCTTTAGCTGGACCACTGGGGGACCAAAGCAATGGAGAAGAGGAGCTGCTTCCAGCTTCCCTGGATTTTTGGCAAATCACCTCCCTGTATTTCCATACCTCAAATTTTTGCCTGGGCTGTTTACACTGTCAGCTCTTCAGAGGGTTTTGTACAGCACCTTCTGCAACAGGACCCCGATCTCTGCTAGAGCCTCTGAACACCACAGGAACACAAATAGTACGAGAACATTTATCAAAACTTACAAAGGCGACTCTCTGTGCTTTGATTTGAAGCGTGTAAAATGAGTCTTGGAAAACATTTCTCCAAAGGAGCCGAGGATTCATGAGCAGCACGGGTGGTGCTGGGAGCCCTCAGCACCCACTGATTTTCCAACAGGATTGGTTTTCACCAAAAAGGGTGCAGACAGGCACTGGATCTCACAAGATATCACTCTTTGCTTTCACTGGGTTTGCTTTTCTGCACAAAAAAATAAATCAAAAATAAAGGGGCATGAAATGCTGACATACTTAAAGAGATGAGGATGGAATAGTTTTGCATCCTTGACACTTGAGGTGTTTATGGCTAAACTTATATCTTCTCCTGCATATTTGATCAAAAACCACCTTGGAATTTGAAATCAATGAATCTCCTCGTGGATTGAGAGGCTGCCCACAGGGGTTCAGCTCTGTCCTATGATTTATCCACCACAGGGAGCCCCACTGATCTGTGGGGAGGGCAGGTGTCCCACAAGCTGCTGAGAGCCACTTTCCCAAACCCCGTCTGGTCTGAATTCCTCTGTCAAAGCTACAGAATCATGGAATCACAGAATGCTTTGAGTTGGAAAGGACCTTAAAACCCATCTGCCATGGGCAGGGACACCTTCCACCATCCCAGGTTCCTCCAAGACCTGTCCAACCTGGCCTTGGACACTTCCAGGGATGAGGCATCAGCCTCACCTGTGCCAGGGCCTCACCACCCTCACAGAGAAGAATTTCTCCTCAATATCCCATCAAAATCTACCCTCTTTCATCTTAAAGTCAAGCTGGAGTTCACTGTCTCAGCTGGTTCAAATTGCAGAACACAAGAAGGGAGAATGGTTTTCCAACTTTTAAGCCAGGATAATTTGCTTGCTTTATTTTTATTTTATTTTATTGTAAAAATGGTTTAAATCAATCAAGTCACTCTTCGGAGTTATAGAGCTGCAATAAATCCTGGTCTGTTTGGACTCAATTTCCGATTAATTTTTTTGCCAAGCACCCTAATAAAAATGGATTAATTTAAAGCTATGTGGAGAAAATATATATAGAATTTTACAGCTGCTATTTCTTTAGCTGGACTGTGCTTTTCTTGTATGCATGTTCAAATCATTAGAAAGGCAATAAAAAGAACTGGTAATTGCACTCCCTGTAAAAAGTCATTAGACAGGAATGGAAATTTATAAAATCCCATAATTAATGGTAGATGAGTCCATACACACACACATACACAGATGTGCTTGAACAGGTATTAATATAGAGGATAATATAGAATATGGGCAAGGAAGGAGACTGCTCTGAGGTTTAAATGAGTTATCTTCTAGCAGTCTTCAGCCACCTCATAGAGTCCTTAAAAATTAAATTCTCACTGTACCAGCACCAGACACATCCTTGCAGGAGATTCCTGGGCAAGAAGGAATGTGGGGTGCTTTGGGGTGGAAAAAAGCACCCCACACTCACGTGTGGAACATCCCACCCTGCAAAACTTGCTGGATGGGAATCCCACATCCACAGCAGATCCTAAAAGATGGATAGAGGGGTCACTATTAGGAGGGGCTGTGCAATTTCTGTAGCCAGACATAAAAACAACCTGCCCTAATTTCTCAAGTGTACTTTGTAATAATGATGAATGCCAGGGCTTGACATTTACTGTCCACAGTCCTGACCACTGGCTCAAAGCAGGGCCAGCAAATAAACACTCCTGGCTTGGGACAATCCATTGTCTGCAGCGACCTAGGAGCATTTCTCCCTGGGAATATTTATGAACCCCAGTGTGACCCCAGCTGCTGCCCAGACTGGCAAAAATCATCCTTTGGATAAGCTGGGAGCAAACACCCCCCTGATCCAGGCTTTTATAGCTTCAGGGAAATGATTTTTGTGTGGTGATGCTGTAGCAGGATCTTGCTGAGTCTCTGGCACAGGGAATTGCTGGAATCCTGCAAGGGCAGGTGATGGGAAACCTGGAGCAGCCCTGGGAGAGGAAGGTGGGAGTTGAGCTACAGGTCTTGGGAAAGAAGGATCAGTGTTTAAACACTCAGCTTCCACCTCTCCAGAGAAACACGCTCAGGAAAGACAGGGATATACATTTCAGGGAAGTAGAGATGGGATCCCGTCACCTCCGGGTTACACCACACAGAGGTGGTCTGGGCTGGGCTTAATGAATACGTGGGAAACAAAAAGAAAAGACCAGGGGAGAAAATCATCCCTCTTTCACTCAACCATCACAGTACAAAAGGATTATTCTTAAACTTATGATTTAAAAGCATTGTCAATCCTTGAGGTCAGCTATTAAATTTTAAAAGGAGCAGCAGCAGATGCTCAAAAGCTGAACAGGGGGATCATTTACATGCTCAATTCAGATAAAATTTAACAAAAAAAATCAAACTTCAATAAAAATAATCTCAAACAAGTGAGATTTTCTTGCCAAATTCAAAGGATTTTTCCCCTCCTATCAGCTGCTCTTGTATCCAAGGACAACGTTCTCTTCCCCTTTTCAGAAAAGCTTTGGACTGACATTTGTTTATAATATCTTATTAGAAATTACTAAAATATTTTCAGCATAAGACCCATGGCATCAACTCATCTTTCCTCACTGAAGCAATAAGCAGCCACTAAGGCTCAACGCGTTGGGCTTCCTGTTTACATCCCCAGATGGCAAATTAATGTGTGCTCATTCCTCCCGTGGATTAATCTCTCCTTTTCCCACATAATCTGTAAATGAAGCCCAGATGGAAAGAATTAGCTCGAAATCTCCCCCTCCTCCTGCCCACCCTCCCCGAAAAAATGTTGGGACAGGGGTTTTGGTAGCACTGATTACACTGCAAAATTGTTCGGTGATTCCTTAAGTCTATTGGAATCTCCCAATAGAAATATAGGATTATTCTGCTGGTGTAATATAGCACATGATATATTATGGTTCCTGCGTTATTCTCTGCTTACAAGACCAGGGATATTAAAAAGAAGCCATTGGAAATGTATAAAACAAGTAGCTCGAGACTAAGGGACACTAATTCCTAGCTCAGTGAATCCAGGGAAGAGACCTCCCAACAGCAGACATGGGATTAAACCTCTCCAAGCCTTACCAAGCTCAGCTTGGTGCAGATCACAAGCTCTTACACTGTTTATATGTTTTTGAGAGTGGTCTGGCTGGATATGAGGTCACAGTCTGTATTCCTTAATTTCTGAGGGAAAAACTTGCCATGAGCTGCCTGTGATGCATTTTGTAGGCAGTGGCTCTGAAAGCTGTGGATGGATGCTCCTTGTGACACCTTGGCCAGGTGACTGACAGCACAGCAGTGCCATCAGCTGTGTCTGATTCCCACAGGAATTTGGGGAATTTATAGCACTGATGGATGCCTTGCTTGCACATTTGGGAAAGGAGGAATTGCAGCATGAGCTGTGTCCTAAGAAAATGGAGCAGGAAGGGTCATGTCCAGCCCAAACCCAAGTTCTTGTGCCTCTTAGGACACATCTGCTTTATTAGCAATATTCACCACTTCCCAGGATTCAAACACATGCCTGGATCTCTGAAGATAATGGAAAATGGCCTCAAGTTGTGCCAATAGAGTTTCAGGTTGGATAATGAGAACAATTTCCTCACTGAAAGAGCGATTAAGCAGAGGAACAGGCTCCCCAGGGAAGTGTTGGAGACACCATCCCTGAAAATGTTCAAAAAAATGAGTAGAAGTGGCACTTGGTGACACAGTTTAGTGGGAATGGTGGTGTTTGTTCAAAGCTTGGACAGGATGATCCTGGAGGTCTTTTCCAACCTTAATGATTCCATGATTTTATGATCTTTTCCCCAGCTCCAGAGGTGTTGTGTTGATCAAACCTTTAAGGCTGGGGATATCCCCCAGTAGGAATTTTCTGCAATCCCAATATTTGATGACCAATTCCTGCACCTCCAGTGAGGCTGTGCTTCCAGAAAGGTTTCCCCACTTGACAATGGATTTTTTTCCCTGACCTGTGCAAATCATGGGAAAAACTCACCAAAGGGAATTAACAAACTGGTCCAGCCTCACCTTCATTCCATTCTACTGAAAGCCAAACCATAGATACTCTTTTTATTAATCCTCAATTATTAAATTGCTCAAAGGAGTTGCCAGCACTGGGGAACTCTGAAACATTTCAAACGTGATGCCAACAATTTATTTGAAGCCCTGCGTGCTGCCACATGCCCTGAACTGCTCGTGAACCTTCCCAAATCCCAGCAGCAGGACAGAGTTTGGATCCCAAGTGGAAGAAATCCGTGTGCCAGGGATTGAGCTGAGAGGAACTAAGCCAAGAAACAACCCAAAAAAGTGGGTTTGGGTTTTATCCCACCATATTCTTCCTGTAGAAGTTGGTAAATTCCGTGGGGAAATGATCCTTTAATGACCAGGAAAAGCTGGAAGATCAGCATTAATTGTCATGAAAATGACACAATTTTTAAAAGCTTTTTTATATGGGTGATTTGGAGTTATTTGGATTTTTTATTTTATTTTATGAGCATTGTAATAATTCAAAATATCTGTTTGAGTGCAAGTGGTTTATGTCAAAACAATTTTTTACCTAAAGAAACACCTCAGTCTGTGAGGAAACAGAGAAATCCCTGTGGGCAATGAGGAAAACAGATCTGAGCTGAAAACCCAACGAAAAATGAGAAATGAGAAAATGAAAATTACCCCAGACATAGACATAAAACCAATTTAATAATCAAAATAATCAAAAAAGGGAGAAAATATCTAGAAAATCAAAATTTTTGCAAGAAAATTTGCAATAAAAATATTCATCTCTCCCCCACTAACCATCAAGGTAGGAGCCAGTGGGGAGTTCATTATTTCCTATCCAGAAATGCTTTTTTAAAAAAAGGATAATAAGGAAAAAAAAGAGTTACACAACTTTAGTCTGAGCTAATTGTTCAAGGAAACAGAGTTTCCTCCAAGACTGATAAATCCCACAGGCTATTTCAAACAACTGGGCAGTAAATCACAGAGAAGTGCTGGTACATTATACAATGAAATCAAAGTGATTTGCAGAACCCTAAATGTTTCTTCATTACCCTTAATCCTACACCATTAAAGTAACAAGGAACTCTGATAAGGTTTTCAGACAGTGACAAGGCAACAGGAAAATTATGGGCATTTTTATTTCAGGCATTTTCTCTTAGTGCTTTTGGTTTAAAATATAATGAAATATTGTAAATACTTTTATGAGGCTGTAATAAAAAACCCTAATGAACCTAAAACTGTGAGCTTTGTTAGAAGTTGAGAGCAGGACTGAGCTATGCTGCTACCCTAGATTAAAAAAAAAACAACAAACAACCAAAAAATGACAGAATATTTTATATCTTAGTATGATTTTTACATTTAGAACATTTAAAAAAGTAATAAGCCACTAGTATTCCGTGGCATAGGGAATATATTTGGAATATAGAGAATTAGAACTAAGGGCTTGTAATCAGTACAAAGAAGTGGAAAAGGAGTTATTTCCTTAAATCCCAGGTTAAGACATTAGGAGTTTTTGGTACAATATATAATACAAATATAGGTTGCACCAAACTTGTATCATGTATAGACACGTACAGAATGATTTATAATGTAGGACATGTGCTGGCAGAGACACTGTCTCTGTTTTCATCTGAGCTCTGTGTATGGATGTAGCAGGAATAAACATTTGTTGTGTTCACTTTATGCTACAGAATTAATGACATCTGAGCCAACATTTGCATCTGTATGGAAGCACAGAATGGGTTGGGTTGGAAAAGACCTTAAATCTCATCCCAGTCCATGGGCAGGGACACCTCTCACTGTCCCAGGCTGCTCCAAGCCCTGTCCAACCTGGCCTTGGACATTCCAGGGATCCAGGGGCAGCCACAGCTTCTCTGGGCACCTCTGCCAGGGCCTTCCCACCCTCCCAGGAAAGAATTCTCTCCCAAAATCCCATCTCTCCCTGCCCTCTGGCACTTTGACACCATTCCCCTTTGTCCTGGCATTCCATCCCTTGTCCCAGCTCTCTCTCCAGCCTGTTTTGTCTACTGACATAGAGAGGCATGGAGAGAAATTCAGAGCACTAGACATGACTCTCCTTTTCTCACAGTTCACTTTCTGGTTGATTTTTGGGATTTAACAGCTCCTTGGAGATTTTCACAAGCGTGGATGATTTTCTGCATCGAATCCACACTGGCAGGGGCTGCCCAGGGAGGTTTGGGGTCCCCATCCCTGAAGGTGTCCAAGGAAGGCCTGGATGTGGCACCCAGTGCTCTGGGCTGGGGACAAGGTGGGGATCAGTCACAGGGTAGACTTGATGATCTTGGAGGTCTTCTCCAACCTCAGTGATCCTGGGATTTTGTGTGGTAAGGTCTGAGCATCTCTTCCACATTGGGGCACCTCTGACCAACCTCTGTCACTCCTTACCAGCAGCAAAAGCCGCCTGAGCAGACCTTTACCTGCACAGTTTATACAACACCCACTCCCCAGGGTTGGGAACACTGCTGGAATTCTTCAGGACTGGATTAAAAGGCCCCTGTGCTGGTGGAGGGGTGGCTGCGAGTGCAGCTGCTGGACACAGCCATAACTCACTGCTACTACTGAGCTCGCTGCTATTTATTTACTGAGTTCAGCCAACAGACTCCGAAGTGATTTAGATGTTCCTCCAGATAAAAACAGCAGAGTAGTCAGGGTTTTTTGTTTTTTTTTTTTTTACAAATCCAGCATTGCATCAGCAACAGAAAGGGAGCAGGAGGGAGGGCAGAGAGGGGGAAATAGCTTGGGTGTCAATGGGCACGCTTTGGTCTTTCTGCTGAGCTGTGCTAGCAAAGGCCAGGAGGTTTCACTGCTCCTCAGGCATGTCTTTGGTTTGGTTTTAGCACAGAAAACCAGACAATATAGGCATGAAGGGACAGAGGAACATGCTGGTGGAATGCTGACAGTACTCTGAGGTGCCAAGTAAAAAGAAAAATAATAAATGAGAACAATCAAAACAAGAGAGGCTCTGGGGAGAGGCAAAAAAATCAATTACTAAAGGGAATAAAAAGATCACTGTCAGAGGATGACAGGAATTCCTGATATGAGGGATTTAGCAGTAAAGGACAGATTCCTTTTTTTTTTCCTTCTTTTACTTAAAGGCAAAATCTCGCTCAATCTCATTCATTCAATCTGATGAGCATTTTTGAACTTTGAACTCTCTGACCTTTAAATCCTCTGAAATAAATCCTGGCCAATGGAAGAAATGGCAACAAACAGCAAAGTTGGTCCCTTGGGTGCCTTTGGGTGCATCCAGCACCACGGTGGTGGCAGCAGCTCCTGGGGACAGACAGACAGAAAGTGGCCAAACTCTGCTCCTGTGCCCCCAGAGTCTGGAGATGCAAAAATCCTCATGGATTTTTAGAGGGTTATCCTGGGATTCTGGCAGGGGTGATGGAATTAGGCTGGGGATGCAGAGTGTGCTTTACAACAGATACCAGAAAAGTCACATTTTGCCCCAGTTTGCAATTTTGGTTCCTCCTCCAGTTTGCCCAAGTGAGGTTACAACACTGAATTAATAACAGAGTGATCTGTGCCAAGATGTGAAATACCCAGATCCATTTTACATTAGAGAAACCTTTAAATCCTGCCCAGCTGAAAGGAAAGCTGCTCTCCACAAGCAACTGGGCTCAGAGAAATGAAAGTGTCAGCCCAGCTGAGAAATTTTCTGGGAGCAAATGAGACCACAGGCAGTGGTTTGGAGTGATAGGATTATTTTCTGAGCAAGGTTGGCTGCAGATGTTTAATGAACACATGGAGACATCTCTGCCTTAGCATCCCCAGCACCATAAATGACATAAATGACAGAGATTGTCCTTCTAACTTTGACCTTTGCCAATGGCTCAACACAAGAAAAGGGAAGAGAGGAAATCACAGAGACCAAAGCCCTCGTATCTTCTGCTCTGATCCTGGTGGAGCATTTTTGCATGGAGGAAGGAAATTGTGTTCACAACATCTCCTGAGCTTTACTGCTCCTCCCTACCTGTCCTGGGGCCTCATACAGTATAAAATAGTGCCATCTACTGATATATTTTAGCAGCTCCTGGGTACTCAGAAAAACTGATTTTACTGTTTAAAATGTACTGATTTTACCTAGAAAGCTGATTTTTCTATCCCTTCATCATTGTGTTATCTCTCTAACCAGGACATGTTGCTCCAAAAGTACTAAAGCAGCTGCAAATTCATCCTGGAAGAAATTACCCCAAGGTCAGCAGGGCATTAATCCTACTGGTGTCAATGGAAAGTCCCTGATGAAAAGGCAAGGATGTTGTGCAGGTCTGGATTTTCCTCTGTGGAACACAGGAGGGTATCTTGGGGAATGCAAAGAGGGAGAGCTGTCTTCAGCAGTGCTCAAAAGTCACATTGCTGTTGTGTGAGGTGCACTGAAATCCCTTCTTCTGGGATTTAGGACAAGAGGAAATGCCTGAAAGGAAAGACCAGGGACAGAGAAATGCAGGTGGAGGCAGTCAGGTGAGTATCTTATATAGACAGGGGGAAAAAAATCCTTCTTGGGAGCTGTACACCTGTGCAGGGGAGGATGTCACACAATTCAGGCATTTTAGAGAAAGTCACTTCACAGAGGAAATATTTCCCTGCTAGCTTAAAAACAGGGGGGGAGAGAGAGTGATTTCCCTGCTTTGGAGACCTGTGGTTGGAATCTGTCAGCACTGACTTTGTTATTTTTGTATCACAACAAACTCATAGGGGAAAAACGAGACTGGCCCAAAGGTAGAAACACTCGGAATATTTTCACATTGCTCACAACAAAAGCCAAACACGGGAGTGAAACAATGTGCAGTGTCAGGCTGGGAGAGCTGGGCCTGTTCAGCCTGAAGAAGGCTCTGCAGAGGCCTCAGAGCCCCCTCCAGGGCCTGAAGGGGCTCCAGGAGAGATGGAGAGGGACTGGGGACAAGGGATGGAGGGACAGGACACAGGGAATGGCTCCCACTGCCAGAGAGTGGATTTAGATGGGATATTGGGCAGGAATTGTTCCCTGTGAGGGTGGGCAGGTCCTGGCACAGGTGCCCAGAGCAGCTGTGGCTGCCCCTGGATCCCTGGAAGTGTCCAAGGCCAGGTTGGACAGGGCTTGGAGCACCCTGGGACGGTGGAAGGTGTCCCTGCCATGGCAGGGATGGAATGGGATGAGATTTAAGGCTCATTCCAACCCAAACCACCCTGTGACTGTGTGATTCTTCATGTCCCAGGCTCCAGTTCTCTGCTCCTCCACCCTCGCACCCCTCGAATCCCAGCAGGCTCTGGCTCCTGCTCCAGAAACCCCCAATGAATCCGTGTCCCTTTCCATCTGCCAGCCTCCAGGAGGATGTGCCAGTGCTTGATTAGAGTTATCAGATCCCAGCACTGGGATTTTCCCCTCTCCTGTTGTTTTTATGACCAGGAGAAGTTGTTACAACCTTGATTTTACAAGGCAGTGCTGGCGGCCCAGCCCGACTGAGCGGGGTCGCTGATTGCCCTGACTTCCCTGCAGGTATAAAGGCTGCTGATTTATGCCAGGGGAAATTCATATTAACCATAAATATCTTAATAAGTGGCCATCTGGGAGAGAGGGCAGCCTTTGGATCCAGCAAGGACTAATTGCTGTTTAATGGGCAGCATCTCCAGCACTGCGTAAAACAAAGCTTTTGGCAGGGGGTGTTGCTGAGGTTACAGAGAGGGCTTTTCATCTGCCAGGGGAAATGTGACTGCTGCTCTCAGCTCAGCCCTGGCCCGTGTCCCACAGGAGATGATTGTCTCGTATTAATCACAAAGATTCAGCCCCCACCCTCTGTGACATTCACACATCACCTGGTTTTCCATCAGCACTGCTGAGCTCCTCACTCTGCGTCCCCCATGCCCCAAAGGGGCCTCACATCCCCCAGCTTCAGCATGGGAATGTAAACCCTGATAAAAGCTGGCTAATTTGGCTAATTTTGTAACATTTCATGTCTCCTTCCTGCAGGAAGGTAGCGTGATGCCGAGCTGGCAGAGGAGGTGGAAGGTGGGCACCGGGATGCTGTGGGTTTTTTACCCAAACTTCCTGCAAAAAATGGGAATTCTGGAGACTTTTTGGGTCTGTGTGACCCCCCCTGGGTGTCCCCTGTCCAAAAAAAGAGCTGCTTCTCACCAGCTCACCCGTTGCTTTTTCCATTCCCAGCCCAGGAGAAACCTCTCCTTGGTCAATGTTTTATCCCAGATATCAATCTCCCCCTCCTTTCTTGAATCAGACTTCAAAGTCACCAAATCTCAGCAGCACTTGCAGTGAAGGGGGAGATAAATTACCCCAAGGATAATTCTCATTTTTTCACACAAACCCCGCGGTTTTTGGTTCACAGGAGGTTCCGTCTGTGCCGCAGCCTCTGCAGAGGCCCGAGCCAAGGGAGCCCTTCAGGGCTTATACCCAGCTAAGGTATCAATCAAAATAAAACCCGATAATAAATAAATATAAATAAATAAATAAATAAAATAAAATAAAATAAATAAACAAATAAAATTCTGCCTAGGTGTGGGAGCATTCACAGGGTTTTGGGATCAGCTGAGGTCTGGCAGGCAGCGCTGCTCAGGTGTGAACTGTGTCTCCTGCCTTTCTGCTCTGGATTGTGATCAGGAGAGAGTCCTGTGTAGGTGTGAGTGATGAGGAGACACAAAACACTTCAAAGGTCTGGCCATTTCCCTGTTTAGCCAGGATATTTGAGGGAGTGTAGCTGAAAACATTATTAAAGAACTCAACTGGCTTAGCACAGCTCTTCAAAGTTCTCTGAACCAAGGTGAAAACAGCTTTCCGCTGATCTTCCCTTTCCTCACTTCTGATTAATTTAAAAGCAAGAGCTATGAAATATTTGTTATAATTTTCTTTAAAACCTCGAATTTAGTCTAAAGTTCTGGAAATAGACTACAAAAATATGGTTTGGGTTACACATGGTACATGAGCAGTAGACACTGACATAACTAAATCCCAGGAAAATTCCCTATTAAAGGAAAAAAAGAGAAAAAGAACCTGGGAGAGCAGAACATGCCCATTGACAAGGCATCAGGTTTCTCTGAGCCAAAACATGATGTCACCAAGGAATAGGGCAGTTGCTGAAGCTCTTGTGCAAGGTGACAAACACTTGTTGTGCTGTGTTTATCTTCCAGCCCTGCTCCTGTTTCGCATGTGCCCCTCTCTGCTGTCCTGAGGCCAGGCAGGCTCCAGGAAAGTCCATCCCCAAACACAATAAACATGGGCTGTAGATGCTGCTGGACGGGCCACGTGCCCAAAAAATCCCCTGGAGGTGAGGGGGGTTGCTCCTCCTGTTCCATGTCTCCTTTTTTTATTGCTTGTCACTCAATCCTCACTCAGCACTTTTGCTTTGAGCCTCAGTACTGACAGGTCAGTGTGCTGGCTGCAGATAATTGGAAGTGTTTGGGTGTTTAAATCCTCTTAGCATCACCCAGAAGAGTTTAACCTGTCAGAGGCTGATGGGGAAATTGCTGCATTCATCACCACGAGGTGCAGAACCAGCCTCTTCTGCAGCCACCTGGAAAAATAAATCCCAGACCCACTCTGCCTGGCACAAATCAGCATTTCCTGAAGGGATAGCTGCACTCTGCAGCTCTGGCACACGGCAGGGCAGAGGCTTCCACACCTCAGTGCTGGTTGTCATGGACTAAAAAGCAGCTTTTTCAACTCTTCTGGATTCAGGATGCGATGCAGAACATCAGCAAGCTTGGACTTCTCTGAGCGTGGTGGCTCATTTGTTTTGGAGAACACTTCCCTGTGTGAACAACCAGCCCTTGGATGTCACATTTTGGAATTGGAAGTGAACTCCTCACTTCTCTGTCCCTGTTTAAATTACCAGGCTGGAATTTCCCCAGTGCACTTGAATATTTGCCTTTTGCAGTAAAGCCACTGCGAGAGATTTCTTCCTGAGATTTCTTCTCTTGCAGTGAGTAATCACAGAAAGGAATGAAAGAAATCTTTGTCCTTCTGCAGGACTCTTATCTCAGTTTCTTCACTTCTGCCACAACTTTGCCTTTTGCCAGCCCCAGAGGTGCCAGCTCAGGGCACCTGCACCACCAGATACAAAAATCTACATTTCTGTAAATAAATTTAAATCCAAATTTACATTTTTTTAGTCTCCACAGCCTAATTTCTCAATGCCAAATATTTTCTCAAACAAAAATCCTACCCGGTTCAGAGACCACTTCTCCAAACACCAGTCTCACCAGCTCTTTCTTTCTTCTCCCCAGCCTAGGACAATGATCTGGCTGCACTTAAAACACTTTCCTTCCCATCTTTTATCCCTTGGAAGGGACTGGAGAGGTTTATTACACTCTGTGATCTTATCACAGCCCTTGGCAGGGAATGGGGTGTCCCACCGAGGCTGCAATTGCACCGTGGCATCTGTGCAAGGGGTCCCTTCCCATCAGAACAGCTATATATATATATTTCTTTTATATATTTTACATAGATATATACTTACCCTATCCCTTCCAAGCCACATTGGCAGTTTATTTCTGCACCAAATGGTCACTGGGAGATTTTCATGGAGTATTTATGAGGGTTTAAACCTATTTTGCCAAATTAAAAGTGACGTTTAACCACGCACTGAAAGCTCTTCCAGCTAAAGGCTGTTGGGCACTCGTAGGGCTCCAGCAAAAAGAAAATAATCTCCTTTTTTAGTTATCTCTGTCATTAATTGTCCGTGGTTGGGTTGCCCTGTGTGTCAGTCACCCATGAAATAGGTTTAGTGGCTGAAGAGCAGTGCTGAGAAAGGAAAGAAAGAAATGTGAAAATTATCTTCTCTCAATGTGTTCAGCACTCCCAGGATCTGTTTACGTGGGGGAGGACATCATTTCATGTTTTCCAGAGTACAAATTCAGCAAGATTAAACACCATGAGCTAAACCCTTGTCTGAGGGAGGCCAGCTCGACGTTGATTTACACCTGCCCAGGAGTTGATCCTCTGAATCCAGCATCAAAGTTCTCTGAGAAAAATAAACCAAACAACAGCAACTAGTTCTATTAAATAATAATAATTAAAAAAAGAATAAATAAATTAAGTGATACATGGGGGGAAAAAAATCTTCCAAAATCAAAGCTCAGGGCAACAGCCAAAAAGAACCGGTCTTATTTAGGGGCAGATGAAAGAACATGTAAGTTCAGCATGATGTCATGGCTGTTTATGCTCTTAAATGGCTCTTTATCATCCACCAGACACAAAATGACTTTCTAAGGCTCCCACTGGACGGATGGTCCGTCTCTGGAATAAATGTTGACAAGTTTTATATCAAACCGTTGATCATTTTCAATTCCCAGCGCGGCCATTCGAGCCCGTGATTAATAACCTCGCAAATCTTATCTGTTTGAAAATAAGAGGAGCTGGGTTTGTTTCCTTCAGATTAGGGTTCAGGGCTTAACAACAGGAAAATCGCCTGCTGAGCTCACTCTGCTTTGCGTGGCACATGAAAGCCCAAACCCAGAAAACAGAATTTCAGGATGCGCTCAGCGTTCCTATCACAAAGCAAATAAGATACTCCAGGAGCGGTGATAACGTTGATTCCTGGAGCCTGGGAGCAAGGAATTGTTTGATATCAGGCAGAATGTTTGAAATCAGCTGTGAACAGAGAGATAGGCACTTGTACATTTAAATTCAAGCACTAATTGGCCGATAAGATGTACCACGAAAAATAATATCCAGCCTCAAACTTCCTGGTGGTTTTGTCAGACTGAATGAGAAAGCTCTAGGGAGTGAGGGTGAGCAAAAATGAGCGAGGATTTGGGATTCCAGATGTATGTTTGGCCTGGATACAGCTGATAGCCAACATTGAATAAAAGGGGGGGAGAGGAGGGGAAAAAAAAAAACAACAAAACAAACTAAAATCCACCAAGGACAAGAATCAAATAAAAAGTGGTGTCAGAATTATGCAGGTCTTGAAGCTGAGCAGAGCAACCAGCTGAAGACAAAAAATTCCTTTAAAATCCATTTTAAAATCCACTTCAAAATCCACTTCAAATCTTCACAGTATGTAAAGTGTTATATTGGATGTAAAGCATTCCTAGCACAGTTTGGGACGCCAAACATCTTCATTTTTCTCTCTCCAATTCCAACATTCCATCTTTGCACCTACAACCAAAGCTATAAAGAATAATTAAAAAATACTGCCAGACCTTTCCCCTGCTGAAAAAGGGCAGAAAAGAATTAAAAAGGAATTTTTTCCCCCCTGCAAAAATCAAAGAGCATTCAGCTGAAATACATTTGGTTTTCAGCACTCCAACACGTTGAATTTTCCTGTGAAATCAAGCTCTGCCTGCCAAGATTTTAATTTATTTTTGAAATGTAGCTTTTTGTCCCAAATGGTCAGTGGATTTTCTCTTAAAAGAGCTTAGAGTTATTGCAATATTAAAAAGAAAAATTGCCTTTGCCTTGCACACAGTGGGCTGCTCACAGGGGCTGCAGATAAGCACAGAGGGCTGAGCAACTCCTTAATTACCTCTCCTTAATATTAAATTCTTTGTCTGCCTTTAATTTTACGGCACTTTCATGCAAAGCCAGGGCAGTGAAGTAAACAGAAATTTCTCCTTATGCTTTTTGTTAAGTGAGAACATCAAGGGCCACCAATAACTCACCCAAGTGAGGAAAGGATGGAGCTGGAAAATGAGGCAGGTCGTGGAAAAAATCGAATAATCTCTGTGGAAAAAGCAATTTATCCCCACACTGGCAGATGGCTGCAGACAGGAGATTTGGGGATAAATCTCATCTCATAGGAGCCACCTCCTGGGGCCTGGGCCCAACCAGGTTAACACATGTCTCAGGGAAAAAAATTGGAGTTTTTTATCAATAAATAAAAATTCAGTCTCTGATTTATTTCTTGTTTATGAGTGGTGGGTTTCAACCATTGAACTCCCCCTGCCAGCCCCAGAAATGCTCAGCAAATTCCAGATTTCTCTCTCGTTGATGGAAATTTTCTGCTTTGTGACAAAAAAAAGGGCATTAAAATTGAGAAGGAAAACACTCAATAAATTCATGAATCTTGGTAAGTTTTTCTGAGGCTAAAAAAACCACATTCCAAATAATTTACAGTCAGCAATAAATAGGAATGAAACACTGCTGGTATAATTCTTCCTCTTCTAGCATCTTTATTGTCTGATAAGTCAAAATAGTAAAAAACCCACACCCAATATGAACTGAAATTATTTTTCACTGCCAAACACCACTCCAGAATACAAAAGTCCTAACAAAATATGAACTGAGGATGAGGCAAAATGGGTAAGTGGGAAAATATTTAAGATGTTATTTGCTTGATCATCACTGTAGGAGTAGAATCCACCTTTGTGTCACAATGGAATATATTGTAATAATGTAATAGAATAATGAAACAATTATGAATAAAATATAATAATAATTAATAGCATGTAAATAATAATAGTATCAGTAATAATAGTAATGGATTATTGGGAAATAAATAGACTTTATCCCTAAAACAAACACGTCACACGAAGGAAGCAAATGTGTTTGTCCACGAGAGGTCTCTGGAGCCCTGATAATCACAGGATGTTCCCATGGATTCCGGTGCTCCTGCTTTGAAATGAGACAAATGTTTGGAATTTCATGTTCCCTCACCAACTCATGGGGTTGTCCCCTCTGGATCTGGCACATTTTGGGCTTCTTCACCCAGAGGAGGAGGAGGAGGATGGATGTGGGCAAATGTCTTCAGGACACAAAAAATCCACGTGAGCCCACGGCTATGAGAGCAGATCAGGCAAAGAGCAGCTGTAACGATTCTGGGATTTTGGGATTCTACTGCTTGTTTATCCCAGGGGAAAAGGAATTCTTCCTGGTGAACCACCTTACCCAGTGCCATTTCCTCTTGTCCCATCACTTGTTACCTGGGAGAAGAGACCGATCCACACCTGGCTGCACCCTCCTGTAACAGAGCAATTGGAGAAATTTCAGTTTTATTCAGAGCATTCAGAAATCAAATTAAATGCCATTTTGGTTGCATAATTAACAATATTTCTGTTTAAGGCAGTTACTGACCAGGAAACACAAGAATTGTATTGCAAACAGATGTAAAGAGATGTTTACAGCACAAACGCTTTTCTAAGTAAATCCCATTTCAAAAAGACTTTATGAAACAACGAGTCTGGAAGTCTTTGTAGCTGACAATGGACACATTTGGAGAACTCCTTGGAGAATCCATTCTCACGATTTCACAAATTTATGTTTCTTGTCTAAACAATAAGATGCAAATCTTTGGCCAGTCCCAATATTCTTGTGGGATATTGGTTCTTCAGTCTCAGTAACTGCACTTTGGAGTCCAGGCGAGATTAAATCCAGGCTCTGCATATCGTTGCCTCAAAATACATCTCCTTGCTGAAAAGCTGGAGCCTTCTCAGCTCCTGGTGATTCCTCTCGCTGCCCTGTCACCAAACACTAAAGCAGAAGAACATGTTAAACAGCTCACTCAAAGGAAAAAGCAGAGTTTATTTTTGGAACTCTCCGTTTCCCTGTGTTAGTGACTGAAAATCGCAGAGGGAATGAATGGAGAACCTGAAGGGAAGACAAAAAATCTGGAATGTGCTGGATTAATGCTGGGATTACCACTTTTGAAAATTCCAGCCATCTCTTTTGGCTTGGCCAGCCTTGGTGACTATTGAGTCTCATCAAAGGATGTCAGGAGGAGAGCAGAATTCTGCCATAAAGGAGCTTTAAAGGGGAATTAAATCAGTCTTTGCCTCTTCGAACACACATTTCAGCAATCCCCAGCCACAAGCAGGGCATAAATCTCCATACCTAATACCTTGGCAGATTCTTCCTTGGAAATGTTCCTGCTTGCCTCCCATCCCAAAAATGGAAACATTTCCCTGGAAAACAAACAGAGAGTGCCTGAGAGCAGCACCCCCACCCAGCCCAGGGTGAGTGGGCTCAGGGAGCCCACCCCAGCACAGAATTCCTCAGATCCGGCCCCGTGGAGCCTCCAGCCATCCCAGGGATCTGGGCTTTGAACAATGAATGCTTTAAGTGTGGTTTTCAACTTTTTTATTTTCTTTTCTGATTTGTGGACCATTAAAAATGTTCCGGCGGGGATACAGGATACCCTTTAAAATATGGAGATTTCTGTGTAGCACATGTGAACTCTTCTTCCTCACTCCCCTTTCATGGAGCCCCAGGGAGCTGCTGGAAATGCTGGCCCTGGGAGATCAAACAAACTGGGGGTCTGTGAATCAGACAGGAGAAACAAATTCAAGAGGCAAGGTCCTGGCGGAAACACCCTCCGGAGTCATTGGAGATGACAAATTGGAAATGCTGGTCTCGAGAGGCTGAAAGGGGAGAGACAGCAAAACCATCCCAGAGTCCTGGAAAGGGAGAGACAACAAAACCATCCCAGAGTCCTGGAAAGGGAGAGACAACAAAACCATCCCAGAGTCCTGGAAAGGGAAAGCAGCATCCTGGAGGGAGCAGGGATGCAGATGGGGTGATGCTCTCCTCTGGGATTGTGCTGTGTCAACACAGCTCCGGCAAACGTGGGAGGCACAGAACACATCTGGGGGCTTTTCTGCTCCGTTTGCTCCTCAGCCTGCACAAAATCCTCATTCCTCAGTCAGTGGGAACTAATAAGGAGTCGTAAATTACAGCTTTTCTAGGAAATATTGCTGAATAATGTTAGCAAATAGCATTGAAGTCGGATGCAGTGTGAGTGAGGATGGGTTTAAATAAAATAAATGCAGAAAAGAATCTCCATCTTGTGGTTTGATATTTGTTCCTCAAAGAGTTGATAAAGTCCCTGTAGAGCAGGGTGCAGAGTCACAGCTCATCAGTGACACTGGGAAAGCCTGAGGGAGAAAGGGATGGTTAGAAATGGGGTTTTCATTATCCAGTTTTTACCGGTTGCAGAAGAGCCTCAAGCATCAGCAGAGCCTCAGATGTGCTCCAGAGCATCCCTAAAGTTACAGGAGCCTTTGAGGGGCTGAAGTTGGGATCCAGCTGAAACCAAAACCGATAGTCCCTTCCCAGAGCAGAAACCTTTACTGCTCTGGTTGTATCAGGACTGGTTATCCATGGGAAAACATCGTGTTTTGGAGATCCTGTGTGAATGCAGATCCTGAGTCTTCTTGTGAGCATTGCTCTGTGTGTTTGAGTGGAGAGCTGGACTCCAGTGGAAAGTGTCCCACCCATGGCTGGGCTTGGAATGAGATGATTTTTAAGGTCCCTTCCAACCCAAACCATTCCATGGTTCTTTTGAATGCTTTGCCAAGATGTCCCTTTCTCTCTGAGACAAATGGAAAAAGACGGAAATAAGTTTTAAGAAAGAATTGACCCACAGTTCATCACGGTGAGGGATAACCAATGTAATCCTCACTCATTTCAGTGCTTTTCCATCATCTCCAGAATACCAAATTATCCAGGAACAAGGTGCTGCACTAAATACCCGTTCAGTGCTAGCTGGGATGATCCACTCGTGACTGTGAAACCCAAAGCCAAGCAGTGATTGGCAGGGAAAACCTTGGGATTGTCATCATGGCATATTCATAATGTGCATTAAAACTGAGGACTCTTCATAGTCCAACACATCCAGCACCACTTTTTGCAGTCACAGTTTTAACCATTTTACTGGGGGTGCTTGCACAGCATTTCCATGGAGCATCACACCCCAGGTACCTACAGCGGGTGCTGCCAGGTTTCATTTACAGGTTTGACCACATTTGGGGTTTTTTGTGGACTTTTCTCCCTTTTTTCATCTTGCCTGCCCTGTGTCCCACCCCAAAAAGCTGAAAGGCTGCTGTAGGTCTGGGCAGAGCCCAGGAGAGGCTGTGAGGACGCACGGAAGCTGCGAGGAGCAGAAAGCAAGCTCTCGGGTTAACAGTTGAAGAATGCTGCTATAGAATTGGCCAGACAGCCTCTTCCCCAGAGTTTTCCCGTGGGTAAAAGGCAGATCATAGCTCTTCCTTCCCATGAAAGGCACTTTGATCTCCCTTGATGAAATGCTTTATGTATTTGGGGAGTTTGGTGTAATTGGCGGTGATGGCTCAAGGCTCTTCCCCATCCCCAGAACTCCCCTGTGCTGGTGTTTGTTCTGAAAGCCTCACACAGCTCACGGCTCCTCCGAGTGCACTGCAGATCAAGAGGAGCATATTTATGGCTTTGGGAAAATCTCCAAAGAGATCAGCTAAAATCCTCCTCCTGCATGATGAGAAGCGTTTTGTGTGGCTGCTCTGCCCTGCTGGGAGTCCAGCCCGTGTCGTCAGAAGCTGCCTGACATGTCCAATTATGAATTAGAGCTCAGCAATGTCTGCTGGGATTTATTCAGATATTTGGGCTGAACGTTGTGTCAGCCCTGCTGCCACCACTGAGGGTTACCAGCCCAGAAAAGCAGAGCTGTGGCACCAGTGTGACAGCAGAGCAGAACATTTCTCATCTACACGGAGATGCACAGCTCTTACATCAGCATTTAGGCCGAGAAACTCCTCTTTTCTCACCTCTCCATGAATTATGACATTTATTCACAACTATTGTTTTGGTGTGGAAAGCAGGGTAAACGAGGCTGTATCTGCAAAGTCAATTATTTTGCTAATGGAATAGAGGAAGGAAAACATTCCTGGCATTATGGTTTTATCAGCTTATAAACATGTGGGAGAAGCCTACATGCCTTAGAATAACAGCAGGAACAAGAGTGGGAAAGGAAACACTGGGATCTGGATGCTTTAGTAAAGACAACCAGCAGCACAGCCCAATGTGTAACCTCACACCTTTTCCTGCTCCTCACCTCTGCAAAACACTATTTAATATTCTTAAGCTTGATATTATAATTAATTTTTTTCATTCTTTATGAACCAATTACCTCACCCTCTCTCTAAGGGCATTTAGGGGTGACAGCAAAAGCAACAAACAGTGGAATTTCCTGTGCTAAATCCATAAGAGAGGTTTGAAGGTTAAAAAAGGTTATTCAAAAGGTATCAAGTGTGCATAATTTGTAGTATTTTGCAGAAGGGAAAAATCATCAACCATCATCTGGGTCTCCTTCTGCAAACCCATTTCTAACACCTACAGCAGCCAGAAGTCCCTTGCCAGTCTCTGATGTCCCAAGGACTGTGACAAGGGCTTCAGCCATGAGCCCTCTCCAGGTTTATCGTGCCCAGGGCCATTTCTGGGCTTATTTGACCAATGAATTTGGGGTCAGCGCTTCAGACATGCTGTCCCCTGCTCAGCTACCAAGAAATGAAAGAGGACATTCCGGCTGAGAATGTCACTCCTGCTTTCCCCTCTTTATCTTTCCTGGAAAACGGGATAAAAACGTGACATGTCAGACCTGCATCTCCACCCCCACCCTGTGGATGAAGAAAAAAAAGGGTCATTCACCACTTTTTATTTGGAAAGTCTCTCGTGCACAGAGCAGACACCTCCAGATGTCTCCATCAGTGACGTTATTTATAAGAGGACCAAGCAGCTCGTTAGGCTAATTGCTCCTGGAGGGATTTAACTCCACTGAGGGAGCCTGAACAGGGCTCAACTGTTCCAGAGCATTTGCTGCCACTCCTCCCTTTGATTTACACCTCTCGTAAAATTTTATGGCCAGATTAGAATGAACTTCACTTGCACTATGGTTTAATAAAAGTTTTTTTATGCTCAAGAAAATCAATGCAGTAACTAATTACAGCTTTAATGAGGGGAGGAAAATACCTCAAAAGGGGGGGCCCAAAAAGCCCCCCAGGACAGTTCCCTTTGGAGACTTTTCTTCAGACACCTGAGCTCAGAGACTGTTGGGAGAGCAACATTAAAAAAGTCACATTTTTAGGGAAGAGCAATTTTGGATGGAGAAAGAGCAATGTGAGTTTTTATGGCGGATGCGAGGGAGTTGGGGTTCCAGTAAATGGGAGAAGGGAGTGAGTAGCTATCAGTCACTCTGGCTGGAATGTCTTGGAGTTACTTGGCTGCTGAGCACGTTTTTTATGGAGGGAAAAGTCCACTTTTGAAATAATCAGTTGCTTTGCAGAGATAATTTGGCCATACAGTGCATTTCTGTTGATAAATTACAGAGCTCCCTGGGCTACACTTTTGCTTCACCAACTGTAAGGCTACAACATAAATCCAAACTGAAAAAGGGACTTTTTTTCTTCCTTTCTTTCTGCCAGTGAAATACAATGTCACTGAAAATGGTCTTTATAGCTATGCTGTGAACACATGAAAAATTGCAAGAAGGAAGGAGAACAAATAAGCACGGTAAAATATTTACCATTCTAGACATCAGTAGCCTGGGGCAGATTGATGGGAAATGCTCAGTTTGGGGCTGACAGCCTTTAAATGACCTCTTTACAAGGCCTGAATCCCGAAATTCAGCATGCAGGGAGCCCCAGGGGGACGTGCAAGGGTTTGGTGGGAGCATTTTGCCGTGACAGCAGCAGGAATTACAGGTGTTCCCTCCTCCCAGATGCTGGGAAAGCAGCTCATCCCAGCGAGGCTGCAGCTGCCCCCCTTCATGCAGATCATATGCTGCATTTCACTTCTGGCCAGGGCTCACCTCCATTTATTGTGTTTTTGGCTCAAAATTAATGCTTTTGGGCTGCAGAAGCACTTCCCAAGATGGATTTTTCCACCGAGAAAGGAGCCGCAAGTGAAGGACCACTTCATATGGTCAAAGCGTGGGGCTTGGGAGATTTATTTTAAATTAAATAAGTTATTCCATGTGTCCTGGACACAGGCTTGCTAGAAAGTAATTTGAAATCCAGGGAGAAAACCCCCGACAGTCAATTTTTTTCAGTCCTTGGAGCTGAAATACCCTACCAGTAGTTCATCACCTGGCAAATAAACCTGCCAGCTCCAAACTTTATTAATCATTCGCTGTACCCTGCTTGAACTTTTCCCAAGTGATCTCAGGAGTGCTCTAATTCTCCACCCACTGGTACCAAAAGAAACAAGTGGAGGACGAAAGGAGAGTGATGAAGGCTTCATCTCTGCCTCCTCCACTGCAGCAACATGAACTTCCAATAATCTGGGGGGACACCTGCCTTTTCCCCACAGAATTCCTACTTCTAAGCCCAGTTTCTGGAATTGGGAAATGGCCAGATCAATCCCTTCCTTGATGTGATTTTTTTTTTTTTTTTAATTTTTGGCCTGGACAGAGAATTTTTTTACAGTGATTTCTCAAACCACGATTCCAGAGTCATAATTAATTTTTCTCATCATCTACATGCTCTGACACCTCCAAAGCCTTGCTTTATTATGTGCCAGTCTTCCACCTTCTAAATGTTAATGTTTTAGCCTTGAAGAAATAAGTGAAAGGGAAAGAGATGACAAGAACTCCACAGAAAAAAGGAACAGATGTTCCTGAGATCATAGCAAAACAAGCCACACACTTAATAGGAACAAACTGTGATGTATAACATCGTTATTTTTCTAACCTTTCTAAAATTACCTATTTGACTGATTTCTGAGGTGTAAAAAGAGGCATAAGGCCTTCCCTCCTGTCAAAGCACCATTGTCTGGAGTAATTTAGAAGCTCCCTGTTTCAGCACCTCGAGACCACGAGAGCACAGACAGATTTAAGGCATCTCTGGGTTTGTGCAAGGCTCACAAGAATGTGGTTCTTAATACCACTGTAACTGGAGAAGTGTTTATAGAGGTCCAGCTAAAATCCAAAGCTCTGGATCAATGCCATCCCAAAAGAAATGCACCCAGAAGTCAGCTTGGCTCATCCTGAGGTGGTTTGGGATGGAAGGAGGGGCACAGCACCTGCACCTGTTGGGGTGCAGCTCAAGTGCAGAACAGGCAGGAGGTTAGAAATTAGGGAATTAGGGAATGGGAATCTGTCACAGCTGATAAAATCAGCCTGTTACAGCACATCAGGCTTGCAGCACCCCAGCCTTGTTCAGTGACACATCCCAAATTGGGACATGCCATGTCATAAATACAGGTGGAATCATTTTATATTCATGCACCCATCCTGCATAAAAAGAGCTGTTGTAGCAATAAGTGTAAGAAGTGCTTCAGAAAGGAAAAAAAATTAAACTCTGTTAAAGTCTCCTCTATGCCTAAGCAGGGATTATAGAAACACAAAGATGTACACCCAGATTTCACTATTTTCTGAAATAGAATTGTGGTACTATTCTAATCAAAAGGTGTCTTTTCTTTATTTCTCCTCTCCACACTTTCCACTTAACTATTTATTTTTTTTCTGCATATTTTAAATATGTTTAATTTTCAGTAATTAATGGCAAGATGCATCTAGGCAGGGATAGGCTACCTTGGGCCAGGGACTGCTGTGGATGCTGTGGTTAATAAGGCACCTACAAGGGAATGATGAGGAATTCAGATCCCTTTCTAAACTGGATTACCAGACCCTGGCTTTCCTTCAGACAAGGGAAAATCGTGTTTGTACCACTTATTCTTGGCCATTAACGCTATTCCTAGAGAACACCTCATTTAGCAGTGCTTTCTCCTGCTCCTTCCACTTCATGTTTTACCCAGCCACAGACAAAAGTATCAAATCAATGCTGTTTCCTGTAACAGGTTTTTCCCAGGTTTTAATGACTGTAACAACCAGAGAGTTCAGAAATACACAGTTTTTATTTCAAAAACAAATCTGAGAGCGGAGAGGAGCTGCTAAATTGGGTCAGTGATCCACATAGCCTGAGGTCCTGGTCGTCACGGTGGGGAGCAGCTGGAAGTTTAGGAAAAACACCACAGGACAGAGCATGGAGTGATCCCTCCCAGTGCACTCCTGCAATCAGACTTCCTTCAAATTGCCTCCAGACCACCCTGCTTAGCAACCACTGAAAGCTGCACTAATAAAAATATATCTCATTTCTCTCCAAATCCTTTTATATCCTTGACCTCCCCAGCGTCCTGTGACGAGTTCTACACTCAAACCAGTGCTGTTTTTTGCGGGGAATGATATTTTTTTGGAAAGCTGCTGCTTGCTAACATTGCTGGGATGAGCTTGTAGATGATCATGGGGGAGAGGCATTGGTGGTAGGGTCAGGTCCTTCTGTTTTGGAACCAAGCTGCAGATTTGGAGCCGGCTGGGCGGCCTCGTCCCTGCGGGAAGAGCAGCGATGCTGAGTTGGTGTCTCGTGGCAAGGAGGAAGAACAACACCCCCACCCTTTCATTTGTCCCATGGGGTTGATTTGGGAGCAGATATGAGATGGAGCTGACGGGAATTGTGTCAGCACAGTCAGATGAAGCTCCCTGGGGCGGCTCCAGAGCCAGCCAGGTCTGTCCGGACTTGTGGAACGTGCCCTGTTTGGGTTTGATCCCAGGCTTTCCCTGCTGGGTCATTTCCTCCACCAGGCAGGTTTGGACAGCCCCAGAAGAGGCAGCAGGCACCTGGCAGCAGCTGCAGGTTCCAGTTCAACCAGCAGGTACTTTGCACTTTTGGCCTGTTTTATGTGCTTTAAATATGCCTGGTTTTTGGGAGGAGCTGAGCTCTCCATCTCCTGAAAGTCATTTATAGCATTTCCTCTGACAGCCAAGGGCTGGTGTTTATTTTAAAAAGCAAACTAAATATAAACAAAAAAATTTCCCTTTTTCTTTCATGAGAGCAAAGACTCCCTGTGGAAAAGGCTCCAGGGAAAGAGTGACAATCATGTGGCAGGAGGAACAGCACTGAGAAGGGAAGCACATTCTTTGTGGATATAATTTTGCCCCTAACAGAGCCATTCCTGTGGGGATTTTCTGAACATTTATCTGTTCAAATGAATCCTGTCCACACAAATCCGTGAGAGAGGGAGTTTCACCCTGTAAGCAGCTTCTCTTTGGGGCGAGGACTCTTCATTTCTATAATGGGACAGATTTTCTAAATAAGAGAGTGTCCAGAATGGAGCATCCTACAACTCATAAACCTATATGGAGACCTATATAAAGCCCACATAAACCTATATAACAAACAAATTGCTGCACCCATGAAGTGCTTGGGCAATTATTCCTTTCAAATAATATACAGAGTGCTTGTCAACTTAATAATTACATTAAGCACTAAATGAGCAACATTTTTTTTACATCAGGTAAAAATATCAGTGCATTTATGCTTCAAATATGTATGGAGTTACATATTTGAATATACATATACAAGTCAATATAGGAGGATGGGAATTTTTTACCTCTTCTTGCCTGTCATTATTTTACCTGTAATAAAATTCAACCAGGCCCCAGCCTGGGGTTAAGCCATTGAGTTGGAAATCTGCAATGCACTCGTGGAAAACTCCACTCCCTGTCAGGCCATTGTACACCACAGGACAGGTCTGCTTATCCAGAGCTGCAGAAACATCAAAGCTCTCACCACCTTGGAGAAGAGTAAAAAGGGAACAAAGTCAACAACTTTCAGTAGTATTTTATCTCAAAAAAATCCCAATATCTATTACTTTTGTGTATGGGGTTTTTTATGCTTTTCTGAAGAGTGATAGTTCTGTCTGCTTTGTAAATCCAGTAAACTGATCAATCATATTTCCAGCTGAATCCATCTCATAGCAGATGTTTTGACATCCCAAAAAAGTGGAAATCACTATTTTATGTGGATTAGCACAAACAACAGTCACCACAAGCAGAATCTGTAGCTCTCCCTCAGGAACCTCTGGCCCTGATCCTGCAGTGTGCACATGTCACCCAGGACACACCACACCTACAATTTAATTTAAACAGGGAAGTGCCCATGGCAGTGGGGTTGGAACCAGAGGATCTTCGAGTCCCTTCCAACCCAAACCATGAATTTCTGGTTCTTAAGAAGATTTCTCAGGGTGTAAGATGATGCATTCCCCAGGATCACATGGATTCTCACTGAACAGTCTTTCCTCCACTAAAGGAACTGCGTGCCAAGAAATGAAGGCAGATGCAGCTGGACTGTGTTGAGCTTACCAGCAGTGAAAGTGACTCCATAGCCATCCTGGATTACCCCATCCTCAGCCAGCTCTGCCAGGGAGGCGTTGGACCACTCAATGCCAGCCTTCCTCCCATCAGGAAAAAACACATAACCTACAGTGAGGCTGAAGGGGAGAGGAATGGAGCAGGTTTAAAGTTCAACCAAAACTCAAACGCACCACAACAACGGCAGAGATAATTAGGATTGTTCTGCCTGAAGAGAAGGCTCTGGGAACTTCCAAGAGAGCTGGAGAGGGACTTTGGAAAAGGGTCTGGAATGCCAGGATAAGGGGAAATGCTTCCACTGCCAGAAAGCAAGGTTAGATGAGATATTGGGAAGAAATTCTTCCCTGTGAGGATGGTGAAGCCCTGGCACAGGTTGACCAGAGAATCTGTGACTGCTCCATCTCTGGAAGTGTCCAAGGCCAGGCTGGATGGGGCTTGGAGCGACCTTGGGGCCATGGACATTGGTCTTTAATGCTCTGGATGCAGAAAACACCAGTCAGCAAGGCAGGGCTCCCTGTGGAATGCAGACTAGAGTCAGACACACCTTCCCAAGCTGCTGGAAGTGCCCACTTTGTACCTCTAAATCATCCAGACAGACAGGCAGCTCCACCAGCCCTCAGCAGCTGAAGGGAAAGGAAGCAGTGGAAGGTAAAAGCTGTCCTTGTGACTAACTGCAAATGAAGAACTGGGAGCATGAGGGTGTGGATGGAAATTGGGCTGTACAGGTTCAAAGCAAGAATTTGCACACAGGTGTCCTGCACAGCAGCTCTTGCCACCTCTAAGATGAGGAGCTTTTTAGCAACATAAAGTTCTTTGGTCACTTACTGAGTTGTGGTAGCTGGCATGCTGATAACTGTTAAATGTGCTGCAGTCCCATCCTGCCAGAAAGAGAAAAAGCAGCCAAAGTTGTGCAGAGTAATTTCTGAGGGCCCTTCACTGGCTGGACCAAGAAGACACTGGATAGAACTCAGCTTTATGCAATGTGCTTCATACTTTAAAATCCTCTCAATACATCTTACATGAAAATCTGGCTGCAAACAAATCCAGGAATACAAACCAAGCACATTCAGGACAATGGGAACAACAAAAAGCCCACAGTGAGAGGACACAGGAGGGAAACAAAGCCTGCAAAGAAGTACAAAACTGATGTACTTTGACCAGACTTGTCTTCTAATAACAATAACATATTAATCTATGTCTGGGAGCAGCAGATAGGGAAAATGTTAAGAAGGAACTGGAATCTCCTGGTTTTACTAATTTCCATCCTTAGGTCTGGACTCTTCTTGCTCCACTTGGGCCACCCTGGGGCAAATTTAAGCCTCCTGTGATGCTATAAATGTACAGACACTCAGGGTAAGAGGACTCCAATCTGAAATAAACTTCTTAATGAAGTCAGCTGGCTTTTAATTAGGGGCAGAACAACCACAGTCACTTTGAGTCTTGAGAAGCTGAAGAACAGGGAGAGGTTGGTTATACACATTGTGGTGCCAAAGCTCAGTCTTAGTAAGAAGTTCACAGGCACAAGATAAACCAGGGTTTGCACAGAAGTGGGATTTTCCAAGCTAGGAAAAGAACTTTTATTCTGGATTCAGTCTAAACCCCTGTAACACTGCCTATAATAGAGAGTGTTGATTTATGCCTGGCTTGGCAAAGGAAATGTCTTTTCTGGAGCATCTGCTGGGCTTGGCTGGCAGCTGGCAGGGCCAGCCCTCAGCATGTCCCTGGGCTGTGTGCTCCCAGCAGCCACAGCACTGCCTCTCCCCCACACAGCAAAGGAGAGTTACGGCTCAGCACAGGCAGAAATATTTGCTGACTGCTGTCATGAAGGCTTAGAATGCCTCAAGCACCTCTTGCTTCCTATTCATGGGAATCAGCACTGCAGCAACTCCACGGAGTGCCGGGCACTTGCAGCAGCTGAGAATCTCTCCTGTAAAGCTGCCTGCCTAATTTTTCTTGAAAAAGCCAAAACAAACTGTGTCAAGCTATCAAACAAGTTTTGATTCAATCAGTGGAGCAAGATCTCAGTTTTCACACACACTCAGTTTTCACACAGCAGTTTTGAGAGCTGCTCCCAACACTGATCTGGGCTAATGGTGCCACCAGTGAGCACTTCTGTTTGTACACCATGGATGTTCCCAAGTCCTAATTTCTGGATACTTAAATATGCCTGAGAAGCTCAGAAAAATTTCCTGGTTAAATAGCACATTGTTATGTTAATACCTACTTCAAAGTGTGCCAAAATCATGACATAACGGTAAATCTCAGCCCAATTCCGGACACCTGCAAAAAAAGAACAAAATCCCCCAACCTGGAGTTTCACCATTCCTGAGAAATGTGAACTAGCAGTACCTGATTTCACAAAAGCTTTTTTGGATAAAGAAGTATCCAGTGACTGATAACATGGTAAGCAATGTATGTCCCCAAAACAGTGATGGTATTTCCTCTGGAATGTCTGAACTTCATGCCCAGGCATGGAACTGGTTATTTTAACAGATAATCCTTAATCTCACTGCCAGTGCAAGCCACAGTGAGGGTATTCCCAAGGGAGGGAATTCTTTCCAGTGCTGTTACCATAGGAGTGGCTCCGAATGCCTTTGAGGGAAAGTTCAGTTTTCCCGTAATTTTCTATTTCAATCTCTCCAACAGATTGGCCCCACTGCTCGTGTCGGAAATGCTGCTCCCTCTGCCTGGAAGAAAGAAAGGAGTGGATCAGCACAGGCAAGATCTCCAGTTCTCCTCAAGAAGCCTCAATGCCAATCTGATGGATTTGTCTCCCAAACTGAAGGAAATTTCAAAGCATCTGGACCAAGGCTATCCCAGATTTTACACATCACTTCTACATTTCCCAGTTATTGCTCCATAATGAGACACCTGAGAGGGAAACAACAGCAAATTCTCACCCTGACAGAATATAAAATCACCCTTTGTTTGGAGAAATGCCAAACAGCTGCTGCTTAGAACTCAGCAGGCATCACCAAAACCCCCACATTATTGAATACATAATTTCTGCTTCTGTTGAGACAGCACACCATTGATTCTCATCTTTTTAGCTCTCCAGAGCTTGTATAGTATTTAAAACACCCACTTCAGCTCCTTTCTCACAGGATTATATTCCTTTTCTTAGCTATACCTGGACCATTGACTTTGGAAGCTGCCTAAATCAATGAAAAATGAAAGAATAAGAAATATTCCTGATGCTGAAGGAATTTCACTCAGATATCAGGAAGATCCCATCTGTCTGCTGGATTCCCCAGGTGTGGTGTGGCATTGAAACCAGGAGCCACGTCCTTTATTAGAGCACTTCAAATTAAACCTACTTTCTAAAATCAATTATAGCACACATCAGACCTTGAAGAGAACTGTAGAAAAAATTATTATTAACCCCAGAAGACATTAATCTTGCCCCTCACTTTTTGACCCTCTGGAAGAGCTCGATGCTCCACGGCTCCTGGGCTAAAGCACGAGCAAATGTGCTGGGGTTGCTGTCAACATTAAAGTTAAAAACGTCTGTGGAGTTCTCCCATCTAGAAAAAGAGAGAGGATAAAAAGGACATTGTTAGCATTCAGCTCATACTAGGCCAAGTTGTGCACTTGCTGCTTTGACAGAGGCAATCTTTGTATTTTTCCGGAAAATTCTGATTTTCACCATTTTAAATGATCCATGAGCTTTTTAGCATCCAAAAGCAAAGATTAAAAACTTACTGCAAAGAGAATTTAACTGGTACAAGTTCTCCTTCCTCTTCACTCCACTGCTGTCTGTAGGATCCTTTCCTGCAAGGCAAAGCACTATAATTTTATATCACTCCTAAGGAAACAACATATTTCTTACATGTTTGGAATTGGGTGAAATAGAAGAACCTATAATACTTTACACCACCAGATATATTTTAATTCCTTAAAAATCAAAGTGTCTTAGTTACGAAGGAGCTTTTGGTTCAAGCCAGTTCAATTTAAAATAAATTAAATATATTTCCAGATAGTGCTGAAAAAGCCTTGGTTTTACGTGTGAAATAAATGAAATTAGGGAGTGCTGCAATACCTGAGTAATCCATCAAAATTTATCTTCCAGCACATTTGGGGCTCCAAGTATTCCATAGTGAGTCCTCCTCCACTCCAGATCTCTTTGGATTCATCTCTCACCATCATGTTTGGATGCTGTGGGTGCTAAAAAGAGGAAACATTTCAGGAAAACATTCACTTAATTCAATTGTGAGGATGCCACAAAGCAGTCTTGATATACTAGATTTTACTAAAACCCCAAAATAATGCACATCAATCCTCTTTTTTTTCCCTATATTCTCCAAATAGGATTTTTTCTGCTTTTTGTGGTCATGGCTACTTAGTAAAACAGATTTGTGAACATAAGAACTGAGTGCAAAGGGATTTATGTCAGGTCTTTTCTCCTTCTTTACTATGTAGCCAGCTCTTAACAAAAAAAGAAAATCCACAGACAAAAATCTGATTAATAATATCTGATTAAGCTTTCCTTTCAGCAAGAATGAAGCAGATGTGCATAAAACTCCCTAAAAGCTTTCCCTCCTCTTTTAAGGAGGCAATTCCAAATTATTTTACAGCATTAAAATTTAAAAAAGGGGGAAAAAAAACCAGCCATAAGCAGAAAATGGAACTCATTAACCACGTGTTGCACCTGATTGGAATGACTGGATGCTCAAATGCTTCCTGGGGGGTTTAATAAGCCACTTTTTAGAAACTATTCTGTTTTGTGCAGATTATGGGAGAGTGAGTGCCAGATCCTACTGAAAAAGGGACATACCCAGTACTGTGACCACTTCTACCACTGCCTTTAGACACAGCACTGCTGTCTTACTGGTGTGAAGATGCAGAGAACATAAATTTTGGCTTGGGATGCCATCACAGGTTGAAGAAAGGAGTCAAGCACAGCTCCCGAACATCACCTCACATCCAGCACTTACTTCAAACTCGCCTATCCCATCCAGCCTCAGGAAGAGCCACATCTCACAGAGGCCAGCGGGACGTCTGGCGAGGCGAGCGATCACAAAGGTCCTGTTGGTCTCCGCAAAGCCGGTGAAGTACAAGGAATCGAGTGCCTGGGGAAAGGGAAATGGGCTTCAGCTCCAGCTGGAGGCAGGAAAGGGAGGGGAGAGGATCAGCAATCCTTTGTTTTCCATAGGCTTCTGCTCAAGGATCAAATTTTACTTTCACTTTTTGTATTTCATAGCAGGCACCCCGAGAACAGCCAGAGAGCTTTGCAAGCAGCAGGGAAACCTCTGCCAAAAGACAGGAGAGCTCAAAAACATGGGGTCGGGCAGTGAGCGGTGCCAGGGGCCGGGATGCAGGGAACGGGAGCACCTGAGGGACTGCCAGGGGGACACAAGGCGCTGGAATGCAGAGGATGCAGTGGGGTGGAGGTGCTGTGGGTCCAGGGAAGTATGAGTCCAAAGGGGAAAAGGTGTTCTGAAGGAATATGGGGATGCGGGGAATGGGAGTTCCGAGACTGGGGTAACGTGGGGATGCTGGGGATGGAGCACCAGGGGAACAGGAAGATGGCAGTGCCAGGGATGGGGGACACAGGGATGCCAGGGTATGAGAACAGGGTGTGGCAGAAGCGGGTCCCAGGGAAGGGGGTCTCAGCACCGGGGTTCCCGGGCCACTCACGTGGGGGTCGGGGCGGAGCGGGCGCGGCTGGCGCGGCTCGGCGGTGCCCGCGGCCGCCCGCTGCCTGCAGCCGCCGAGGCACAGCAGGAGGCAGCCCAGGGCCCAGCGCTTCAGCGGCGCCCAGGCGGCGGGGGCGGCCGCTCGTCCGGCCCCGAGCAGCGCCAGCAGCGCCGCGGCCACCAAAGCCAGCAGCGCCGGCAGCGCCGGCATCGCGGGGTGCGCGCTGCGGAGCGCGGGGTGCGCGGTGCGGAGCGCGGAGAGATGCGGGACGCGGGGTGCGGAAAGATGCTGGACGCGGTGCAGAGAGATGCGGGGTGCGGAGAGATGCGGGGTGCGGAGAGATGCGGGGTTCGGAGAGATGCTGGACGCGGTGTGGAGAGATGCGGGACGCGGTGTGGAGAGATGCGGAATACGGAGAGATGCGGGACGCGGTGCGGAGCTGGCTCCGGCCGTCCCCAAACCCCGCCTCGGGGCCGCTCCCCGCCGTGTCCCGGGATGGATCACTGTCATTTCCGCGAGGCGCCTGTCCAGCTCTGGGAAATTGCATTTGCTCGTTTTATTTACGTCAGTTCTCCTGGAAGGACACTAGAGGAAAGCCTTCAGTGGTGCGGTGCAGAAAAGTCGAGTGTTAAGCTCTCTTCCCTAAGCTTCCCAACTCTTTGCTGCAGATCGCTGAAGGAGAGTCCGTTTATGATTAGAGATATTAAATAAATGTTTCACAAGGCGGGTGGTGAAACACTGGCACAGGTTGCCACAGAGGTGGTGGATGCCCCATCCCTGGAAACATTTGGAGGCAGCTTTGCTAGACTAGACCTGGTCTAGTTGAGGATGCCCATGGCAGGGGGAAGTTGGACTAGATGACCTGCAAAAGGATCCTTCAAAATCAAACTATTCTATGATTCTAAGAATTCTGATCCTGCTTTATTGGGCTCCTTCACTTGTTCCCCTTCAAGCTCCAGCCAAAAGGCAGCAACCCATTTCATTCAAGGAACCAAAAAACCCCACCCACAGCAGGCATCTCAGCATCTCTTCAGCATCTCTTGTAGCTACCATTTCTAGAAGCCATATATTTGAAGGCTTTTGGCTGGCTGTAAAAGAGATACTTTTATTCCTTTTACAATTAGCATTTAGTCTCATTTCCCTATGCTGAAACAAACTCAGCCTTTCAGGAGAGGTTGAAGTGCAGCTAATCTCACTTTGGAGAAAGCTGCTCTCAGAACCTGTGCTTTCTTTGTCTCCTGGGTGTTTGGACTCCCTGTTAGCTCTCCAGACTTCTCAGCAGACTCCCTGCTACCTGCAAGAACATTTATTATGCATTTTTATGCCTTGTTTCAATTGTACCTCAGTTTGGTTTTATAACCACCTCTGCCCTGGTTTGTGTTTCACGGATCAGTGCTTATGGTTCTTTCAATTTTCTTCTCTGAATATAACTTGTTTTTAATAACCTCCTGAGCTCTGCTCAAAAGGTCTTTTTGCCCTTTTTCCAGTTTGTCCTGACACTGATGTGCACTTACACTGCCTCGGTGATCATGTTTCCATTGTTCCCTCAAAAGCTTTTAGCGCCTTAGATGTTCATTCTACCTTCTTAAAAAGGTTCCTGAGTTTTACACAGCTCCCTTTTTCTGAGACCAGGCACAGCTGTTCTGTGCTGCTTTATTGCTGTCCATGGGCCACATCAAATTAAAAGAAGGGCAGAAGGCACCAGGGATTCAGACAATGAGGTTCAGAAATTAATTTCTGTAAATCACCATTGCTTCAGTCAATATTGAAGGGGCACATCTTAAAGTTAAGCACCTAGAGAAGGCAGAGAGCCAATAAGGTTGTTTTCCAGAGAGCCAGAGGGATAATAAGGTTGTTTTCATACTTCAGATTGTGCTGTGGAGGGATTGAAAACAGTCTCTAAGAAAGAGATGTGTCACAATGTTATCACCCTGCACCTGCACCGCTGCAGATGTGGCTCAGCTCACAGAAAGGCTGCAAAGGGAATGGATTATGAAAAACAGCTTTTCTTTTTCACTAGAATTTGAACACATTATTGACACAAAGCAATAGTGTGGGGAAAGATCCACACAAATTAACAAACCTTTGGGACTTTACAAACATGCACATAATGAAATCCTCCTTTGCCTGAGGTGGAAGTGGCTACAACAAATGACAGATTCTTCTAAACTCTTTTTCCCCCCCAATACAACCCATGAGCAGCTTTGCTGCTCTTCCCCAAATTGTTGGAATCCTTACACAAACCATTTGAATTTCAATATTTGCATTTCTGGGGGGAGGAGAAATGGGGTCTGAATATTTCATGCCTGATACATGAAACATTCCAAACCTCCCGGAGTCTCCCTCAGCCACAGTGAAGGCATTGTGTGTGTGTGTGTCCCTCGGGAATCTGTAACAGAGATAAGCTCCGTTCCTTCCTGTGAGGACAGCACCCGTGGAAACAATTTGTTTCGTGCCACCTTCTGTTTCCACATTTCTTAGGTAATTTGTTTGAGGACTTGAAGTTATCTCTGGCAAACAATTTATCTTGGCAATATTATTTGTGGTGGAAATGGGTTCCAAACCACGAGGACTTGCAGAAGAACCGAAGTCCTGACGTGTCTGGGGATGTTCTTAGAGTGACAGCACCAATTCTCTGTGCGTTAAAACAATGCACAGAGCAGCACCACGTGTTCAGCAAAAAATGTGGGGAGGAAAACACTCAACCGGTTTGTTTTTAAGACCAGGAGGAAATCAGGAACCTGTGAGCGATGCACGGTGCTAAAACACAAAGAAAAAGCAAGCTGAATTTCAGAATTTCTGGTTAGCATAAATTTAAGCTTCTGAATAAGGTCTTAAGCATCTGCAATATTGCTAAAAAAAGATGTCACAGCAGCTGACTTTTTTTTTTGTAACTCCTGGGTAATTGTGGTATCTCAGCCACCCTGAGATGAAAGCACAAGAATTGTAGCTTTCTCAAGGGTTAAACCACAATAATTTAATATAAAATAATAGAATATTATTTTGTTTTCATTTTTTTTCTCGCATAAATAATATATTAGTTATATTAAGGAAAACACTGCGGGAGAATGAAGCTTTTGAAAAAGACCTGCTCTTATGATTTGGTGTCTATAAATATTTACATAATTATATTTGAATGGCAGAGACATTGGCATAGACTAATTTCTTTATGTATGTGCAACCAGCTGTTGGGAAATAGAAGAAAATATGTAAAATCAAGCTTTTCAGAAGTCGCCAATATTTCAGCACAGAAGAGGAGACAAACAGGCATGTGAGCAGCTGTATTTTATTGCACTTCTCAACACACACAACCCTTGTGCACTGGCTGCCCGTGTCCCACTAGATGGTGGTCATGCTACAAGAAAAAAAATAGGATGCAGAAGCATGCCCGAGTTGTCATCATTTCTGTTCGTCATCCTTCAGCGTTTTTTAATTGTTTCTAAAATATCCTCAGCTCACACACTGCAAGGTTTGCTGTTTTGCCTCTACTTTTTGAGCCACTGGGTATTTTTCCTAATACACAATGGGAAATCCTGAATGAATGTCGTGTAATAGTATTTCCATATCAATTTAACTACTGATGTTTAGGTATGGTGAACAGCTGCTGAACATGCTCTTGAATTAGGTGCCAAATCACGTTTCTGAGACTCTCAGAAGTGAAATCACAGAATCACAGATGGTTTGGGTGGGAAGGGATCTTAAAGCTCATCCAGCTTCTCCCCCTGCCATGGGCAGGGACACTTCCCTCTATCTCAGGTTGCTCCAAGCCCCATCCAACCTGGCCTTGGGCACTTCCAGGGACGAGTTTTAACGAGGGACTGTAATAAAATATCACCACGAAAATATGTGCAGACATAAAGCAAAAATTCTTCATGGAGAAACTGAAGGAATACCCTCTGCCTCTGTGTTCAGTTCCTGCAGGGGCAGGGTGAGGCCCCCATGCAGAGCTGCCTCCAGCCCTGGAGCCCAAGACAGGAGGGAGCTGGAGCTGCTGCAGAGCCCAGAGCAGCTCCAGGATGAGCAGGGGGATGGAGCAGCTCTGCTGGCAGGAAAGGCTGGCATTGTTCAGCCTGGGAAAGTGAAACTTCACCGTGACCTAATTGTGGCCTCCCAGAGCCTGAAGGGAGCCCCCAGGAAAGACGGAATGGGACTATTTGTATGAGCACATAGAGACAGGACCAGAGAGAACGGCTTCAAAGTGACAGAGTAGGTTTGGATTAGATGTTAGGAGGAAATTCTCCCCTGTGAGGGTGGGGACACCCCGGTACAGGCTGCCCAGCGAAGCTGCGGCTGCCCCATGCCTGAACGTGTCCCAGGCCGGGTCGGACAAGGTTTGGCGCACCCTGGGCCAGCAGCAGATGTCCCTGCCCGGGGCAGGGCTGTGACGAACCCCGCCCCGCGCTCCCTGCCCGCTCTATGAGGGCACCGCGGGTGTGTCCGGCACCGGGCCCGCCCCTGCCCTCAGGCCCGCCCCGCCCTCCGCGCCTGCGCGGGGCCGCGCGCGCGTCCCTTCCGCCTCCCGCGGAAGCGCCGCCCCCGCCGCTTCCGGGATCCTGCGGCTCCTCGGGAGCCTCGGGAGCCGCGGGCGCGGTGGCGGCGGGCGCGGAGCTCCAGCGGCCGGGGCCCGGCCCCAGCGCCCCACCGCGCCGAGCGCAGCGGGGCCGCCACCGCCGCCACCGCCGCTGCTGCTGAGGTAAATCCGCCCGCGGAGCCTCCCCGCGCCCCGGCGGGTCCCCGCGGCAGGGAGCGCGGTGGCCCCGGGAAGGGCGAGCGGGGAAGGTTAGCGGGGATGAGCCGCCTCAGGCCGGGCTGAGCGCTGGGCTGCCGGTTGGGCGCAGCTCATGGGGTGTTTCTGATTCTCCTGTCGCTTTCCGCGTTATTTACACCCCCCGAAAAATTAACAATTATCCACCGGCAGCAGTGGGAAGAAGCCCGGACGTGTCCCTGTGCCCGAGCGCGGGTGTTGTGGAGCCCGAGCTGCCGCCGTGGGAGGCTGGAAGGGCAGCGAGCAGCTCCTCTTTGACTCCCACCTTCCCGGCCGAGCCCTGGGGCTTGCTCCGGGGAGTTTCCCTGATTTATGTGATTCTAATTTTCCTCATTTCCAGGACGGGAGAGCAGCGCTTGCAGGAAGTGGGAATGCAAATTGGTCTCAAATGAGAGGGTGGGTTCGTACGGCACAGCGTGTGTGTGATCTGTGCCGTAAAAAAAAGGGATTGGGAAATCACTGGCTACTTTTTGTACTGAATACCCACTCGTGTGATGGTATCAGGATGCAGAATTACAGTGATGTAACTGTTTGCTTTGCTGGAGACATAATTAGGTTGAAGTCGCCGTGACTGTTCACATTAACAGACTTAAATTAGCTCTTTTGAAGTGAATGCTCCCTGACTTTGAAAATTTACAGATAAAAAGGAGCCGTACTGGTTCATTAGGAGATGAAACTGATGTGAAATTTCAGCGGTTTGAGATTAGAGTTAAATAGCTGAGATCTCTTTGTGGCTGAAAGGAATTGGTAATACTTTTATCTCTCTAAAGCTTCTTGGTTTTCCTTTAGCATAGTATATTTTGTATATTACAGATCTGATTGATTTCTTTTTTATGCCTTTTATGATGACAGAGAACTTTTAAGGAAATTGAATTGATGAAATTTTGCAGTGGTTGAATGGCTGAACATGAGGAACATAGAGTAAATGTGAGGATTTGTGTATCTGATATGATGAACAATTGAAGGCTTGAACATTCTTCTAATTAATATTGGAAGTTGCTAGTGAGAATAGTTTGACCAATAGCATTCTTTTTTGGGACCTGGGAGGAAGAATCACATGGACATGGATGTGGATATTACAGCTGACATAAAAACGTGCTTGCCAGCTTGATATCACAGAGCAATCACTGTATGTGATAGCTGAGCTCAGCTGAGTCTGAGGATAGAGTGTGCACTGATGAATACAAAAATTAGAAATGAAAAAATTACTCTCTTAAGTAGGATGTGATTCATGCAGTTGCTGTTGGCAAAGAGGTAAAACTTTCAGTTTTCACATACCAATGCTGATATTGGTGTGAGCCTGCAGCCTGTGGAGTCTAATCTGAATTTGAGCCTGTTCCAGAAGAGGCAGAAATCAAAGCCCAGCCATAGATTGTGTTGGTGTCCTTCTCAGGTGAAGGTTGCTTCATTCAGGAGTGTTTTGTCCTTGCTGCTGTACCCCTGTGAACTCTTGGTGGATCAGATAGTGTGTCTGGTTCTTTGCTGGACAGCAAAGTCTTGTGTAATGTATTTTCTTTGACTTTCACATCTCAGGGTGAGAGATGTATTATTGAAAAGATATCTTGCTGAACGTCTCTGGTATTACTTTGTGCTTATGGAAGGGTGATTTGGTATCACAAATCTATTCCATGTCTGATAAGGAAGCTTTTTAATACTTTGTACAAATATGTGCTCTGAATACATGCATTGGGGTGTTTTCTTGCATTTTCAATAACTTTTTTTACCATGAATTCTCATTTCTGGGTTTTGAGGGTGTTTATAAAGATGTTAGTGGTATAAATCATATAAATAATTTCGGTTGGAAGGGACATTAAAGATCTTGTTCCCACCCCTTGTGGGGACATGTTCAGTAGATGGATTGCTCAGAGCTCCATCCAGCCTTGCCTTGAACAATTCCAGGGATCCAGGGGCAGCCACAGCTTCTCTGGGCAGCCTGTGCCAGGGCATCCCCACCCTCACAGGGAGGAATTCATTCTGTATATCTAAACTAAATTTCTCCTCTTTTTGTTTGAAACAAGACATAAGTAATTAGATGAGCAACTTCCCAATAATAACTCCCTACTTACACTGAAGTACTTCTGGATACTTTTAGTCTGAGGTGATTTAGAAGCAGCTCATCCCCTTTTCAAAGCTGGAAAGGAGCAATTCCAGCATTTCCTGATGGCTGCCTTAAAGAGAATTGTTACAGTAGCTTGAAACTTGACTGTATTAAATATGGAATTAGTGAATAATCTCTTCAAGGTGTTGTACACAGTCTCACATTAATTCTGTGTTCCACTGTGACCTGTCCCCGTGTGCCTGCAGGAGAGAAGAGATGGACCAACACAAGGAAAGGGCTGCAAGGTATTAAATGGGAAATTCAAGAGATAAATACTTCATGTATTTTAAGAACAACAACAGGGTTTTGGAGAGATGGTGAGCTGTGTCACTGAGCATGGATATGGGGATAAGTTGATGGTGACACTTCAGGGTTGTATCATGGATCTCCATCACATGTTATTTCAGCTGCTCCTCTCCAGAGCTGTGTGTGCTGTGTTAGGGACATCCCAGATTCCCAAATTGCTGTGAGGATGGCTGCTAGACCAGTCACTGGGAAGGAATTGAAACAAGCCACAGGTGATTTTTTAAGTGCCTTTGCAGCTTGGCTTGCCTGGATCTGTAATAAAAGTAGGTGATTCTTCTAAATTAGACATGACTCTGTGCAGATATTATCTGATAGGTATTTATCTGTCAGCAGTGAACAGCCCAAATTGTCCATGGAACTGGCTGCAGGACGAGGTTTGCCTGCTTGATTAACTTAAAACTCACAAGTTCCTGGAATTAATGTTTATGCTGTAACCTCTGAGGGAGATTACAGGCTATAATTTTGATTTGCTGCCAGTGCTCTGCTTCCAGGTAGGATTTAAATCCAGTGTATGTAAGTAAGTGCTGCAGGATTATTATTCTGATGTGCAATTTGTGTTGGTGTCTCTACAACTATTGAGAGCAATCAGAAATGTTGAAATAAAGGCATTTTCTTTATTGTGTTACCACTGAAATGGGAGGAAAATCTTAGGAACTGTCCATTGTGTAGCTTGAAGGAAAAGGCAACCAAAAAAATGTATGCTTTGACAACTGATGGATTTTTAGCCTGTATATAAATTCTTACTTGTTCAAAAAAATTACAGAGAAATAAGCTTTTCTTTTTTCCTACAATTATGCTTTTCTATTCATCCTCAAAAAATAGCAGGGAGAAGGACTCTTCTTAATGCTGAAGTGCCTGGTTTTTTAAATTCAGTTCAGAGGCCTTTGTCTTCCTAATGCCCTTAGCAACCTTCTTCCACTAAACCCAGTAATTTTACAAGGCCATCTTTCTGGTGATCACGAGTTCATACCATAACTTCTTCAAAAGTTGTCTGGGTTTTTTTATTCCAATAGTACATCTGCATTTTAGACCTGAGTTTCAGTACCAGTGAGGTGCAGGTCAGGTGAGACATTCCCAACCTGAGAATTCCAAATAATACCTAAGAGTGGAACAGGGTTGGGTCAGGTTTAATATAACCACGTGTGCAAACATAACATGGGGCATGAGGCATTGAATAATTTGGTGTTATCTTCTGGTGCTAGATAAAGATTTGTAAAAGGTCATAATTCAAAACTCTTGCTTAGTGTATTAGAGGTTGAAGTGTAGTGCTTTGTCCTTTTGTACTCTAAGTATGCAACAGAGGAAATTTGGTTAGGACAGGCATTGAAGCAAATAAATGAAGAGAAGAGGGAAGCTGTGAGCATCTCAGTGGGGATGCTGAGCTCTTCATAAAGGGAGAGCTTTCCAACATTGATCCTCTTCTCTCAGAGGGACCAGGATGGGGGCACTGGTGTGGGCAGCTGGAGAGGAGAAGGATGGGGAAAATCACATGAGAATGCCTGAATCCATTATTCCTGCAAAGCTGATCCAAGGGGACACTTCTTGCACATAAACCAGTAACTGGTGATGCTGTGATAAACAGATTTTGCACAGGATTGCAGTTGGGATTAGGGACTGACTGAACAAATCACGTCCCTGTCTCATCAATTAATTCTCCACAAGCAATTGCAGCTGATGACTCGGGGTTGAATATTTCACCTGCGGAGGCCGAGTGTGTCATGTTCCATCTCCTGTCATCCCCAGCTCCAAACACTGCACATTAATGTGAGACACTCAGCCTGTCTGCTCCTGTCTCTGCTCAGCTGCCACCAAATGCCATGTCACTGACAACTTAATGGGAGTGGGTTTCACAATATTGTGAAGTTTAAGGAAAGTCTAAAAGCTTATTTGTAAAGCAAACCACAAAGCAATCACAGCTTCCTGCAGTGATACAGAAGATAAGGGGATGGTGATTTTAAACTAAAAGAGGTTCAGTTGGGATTTGATATCGGAAGTTTTTCACAATGAGGGTGGTGAAGCTCTGGCACAGAGAATCTGTGGATGCCCCATCCCTGGAAATGTCCAAGCTCAGGTTGGATGGGGGTTTGGAGCAACCTGGGACAGTGGGAAGTGTCCCTGCCCATGGCAGGGGATGGCACTAGGTGGCATTTACAGGGTCCCTTCCAACCCAATCTATTCACTAATTCTGATACGTTCACAATAAACATTTGCATTACAATTTAGTCTTGCAGTAGAATGTTTGAGTTTGTTTAAATAAGGTAAGAGACTCCTCCTTTCCAATTCCCTTTGAACTGGGAAAATTTGAAAATGGTTACTGAAGAACTCCAGCAGTAATGTTGTATTTGGAGTATCTATTTCAGACAAGTTGCTTCCAGAAGCATTTCAAGAAAGTGACTTTGTATTTGCTGTAGCTCTTAAATGTCAGAATCCTTATGTTACTCTCAAAATATATTAAGTTAACCTTGTAAGCAAGAGTTATTTCCATGTCACAAAATTTACTTCAAATAAATAGAGAATAAAACCAATGAAGAAGAAAACCCTAGGTACTTCTTTAGGCAGCTTTAATCAGACAGCAATTCAGGCCCACACCTCTTCTGTCCTCTTCCCCAAATAGAAATGTAATGCAAGGTTCTGTGCTGCAATCCTGCTCCAAGTGCCATGTGGTGATTTCCAAAAGTTAACAGCTAAAAATGTCAAGCTATCAAGTACCTGGTTTTCTAAATAAAATACAAACTCTTCCACTGTAGCTACATGCAGCATGTTTCAGGGTGCTACTATTGATGTATATTACTTGTATTTAACAGTATTTTCTTGATGCAGCTTTGCTAATCACTTTGTTGCTGATGTCTTTTCAGATTACATCAGACATGACTATGTGAATAACCAGGGATAACCCAAAGGCAGGACAGGATGTCAGAATAACATACAAAACATTTTTGAGGTATTTTTTTTGTTTTGGATTACTTTAATTGTGCTAATTTTTTTTTGGTTGTCTTTAAGAAATTTAAACTAAGTTAATGCAGTAATTCTGTGCCATTCCCTACTTAAAACATTCCTTAAAGGTTTTAGAAGTCCTTTTTTTTTTGATGAATTAATAGCTGATTTACATGGTTATCTTCATGTTCCAGCTGCTAATTATGTATCTTTATGAAACTCAAATTTTCTTGACCATGAGGAATATTGTCCCAAAGTGCTGTTGGACTTAATTGACATAGATTGTAGTTTTAACTATGAACATTTAGAAAGATCAGGATAATTTGAACTGGGTGAAAAGAGGGTCTTATTTAGGTTAAATTAAGCTTTAATTACTTTCAAGGGAGATAATGTTCATTCTTTGCTAAGGTAATTTTCTAGTGTGTGACATCTTCATCCTTGGCTTAGCAGCTGCATTCTGGTGAGAGAGAGGAATTTTGTCCAAAAAAACCCCAGTGTGTGAACAGAAAACACAATTTAACTCCTAGAAATTGTAGTAGATTCAAGCAGCAGAGCTGAATTTCAGTTTGTTCTGTTCCACAAGCAGAGAATGTGTCCTTCAGACACCTCACAGTGTCCTGGGAGCTTCCCAGCAATTTTTGCAGTTGCTCTCACATCTCTCTGCTGCATCTGCATGTATTTATTTTCATTTCTGGTTTCTTGGATTGCTCCTGCCTGGTTCTAACATCAAAGTTTAAGGATCAGAAGGATTTTCTGGGCAGGGTGTGTTATTCTGATTCTTGATAAAGAGTTTTTAAAGGGTTTAGGCAAACACAGCTTCAACAAAAACCATCTCAGTGACCTGGTAATGGTCACTTGAACCATTCTAGAGGAACAAAGTGATCCCATATTCAAGGTCTTGGGATGGAAATTGCAGTGCCATAATCCCTACAGTTGTGTGTAGGCTGCCATTAGTAAGGGGGAAAAAGGAAGACCTCTGTGTGCCTGTCATAAATCAATAGAAATGCTTTCAGGTTTCTCTCAGACATGGCCTTTAATAGCCAGAATCAATATGATTTTTAGAACACAGTATACTTTTAAAGCAGCAGGATATTCTTGAGGCTAATGTTTAAGCTTTAATTTGTCTCCTGTTTGTTGATAGCACTTCAGTTCTGCCATTCCATATCTTTCCTTGGGAGAGATGTCTGGAAAATAATTCTATTTTCATGAGAACTGTTAAGGCTTCAAGTCTGGCTTCTGCTCCACATTGGAAGGACAACAAAGCCCTAAAAGAGTTTTCATGAAGTAAAATTAATTAATGTGTTCTTTGAAAATCTGAATCATATAATCCGTTGCCACATTAATTTAACTAGAACCATTTGTTTCCCTTCAGTTTGGGCTGATCTGAGACCATTTTATAAGTTACCCAATATATCTTTGTAACACACTTGTGGTTTTTCCAAAACAATAACATTTTTGTCAATAAATTTAGCTGCTTTCTAACTTGTTGTGTTGTTTGTTGTGAGTAATGTATTAGAGCAGCTTTATTTCCATCCTGGTTTTCCTTTCTACTCTTCCCTCACTTGCTGGAGCAGAATGAAAATTGAACAGTCTGGTGCCATAATTTGCTGTTTTCAGAGAGACATGAGCTGTAATTTAATGAAGACTTTCTCATTTTAGTTTGAGAGAAAAGAAGTTGAGTTTTTAACAGAAGGAGAGGAGGGGTTTATGAGCACAGCATGATGGAAATGAAACCAGTCTAAAATCCCTTTGCTGGGCATTGAAGTTGCATATTGTTGATGGGTTAACCCTGGCTGGACACCCCCCAAAGCTGGTCTGTGTCTCAGCTGGAGAGGGGAGCGAAAATATTAAAAAAAGGCTTGAGGGTCAAGATAAGAGCAGGAGAGATCACTCAGCAATTTCTGTCACAGGCTTGACCTGGGGAAATCATCTTTAGTTATTACCAATGACATTAGAGTAGAATAATAAGAACTGAAAACAAAAAACAAACAAACCTAAAAATAGGCAAAAAAACCCCAAACCCTTAAAACATGTTTCTCCCCTTCTTTCATATCCATCTTGATATAGTCCCAGAATCGCTCAGGTGTCGATCAGAAAGAATCCCAGTTCTATTTTGAACTTGAATATGCTTTATCTCCCAGAAACAAAAACCCAGAGCCACCTATACTCTGCTCCCTCATTAATAATTAATAATAATAACGATGATGATGATGATGGTGGGGTGTTTGTCCCTGCAGGGCGAGGCCAGCAAACCATGCAGTCATCAGGGCACCGTTTCCGCGATGTCGAGCACCACCCGCTCCTGGCCGACAATGACAGCTACGACTCCTCCTCCTCCTCCTCGGAGGCCGACATGGCCGAGAGGGTCTGGTTCATCCGGGATGGCTGTGGCATGGTCTGTGCCATCATGACCTGGCTCCTGGTGGTCTATGCAGACTTCGTAGTGACTTTTGTCATGTTGCTGCCTTCCAAAGACTTTTGGTACTCCGTGATCAACGGGGTTCTCTTTAACTGCTTGGCAGTGCTGGCTCTGTCGTCGCATCTGAGGACTATGCTGACTGATCCAGTAAGTATCCAGGCATTCCTTGGCATTGGATTGTCCCCTCCATCTGCACAGAAGTTTGGAGAAGTGATAACCAGGTCTTCTCCTGCTGGGAAAAGTCAGAATCCTTGTGTTAGATTCAAAACCCTCAAGGTTTTATCATCAGGATGGTACCTGTACTATTACTCCATTAAGGAAACCATAAACACAGTCAATATAATATTTATAAAAGTGTTAGACTCAAGAAAAACCAGTAAAATATTACTCCAGGTTCTGAAGAAGCTAGTCAAGTTTAGTCTTCTCTACCTCCATTTTTCTTACTTTTTTCATCAGATTTATTTTCAAAATTTGTACCTCCATCCTGTTGCATCTCTTGAAATGCTATTTGTGGCACATGGAAGAACTTTTAGAAGTGGATGTGCTACAAACCTCGGGCACACTTGGCATAATGGAAAAACCACTGTCCCATGTGATTCCTGCATTTTTGTCTTTAAATATTTGGAGTCAGAGGGAAGGGAGATTTTAGCTGAATACACATTGAAGCCATGTAGATAAAAGAGGTCTTAAAAGTGCTCATTTCTTAGAACTTTTACTCTTCAAGATTTCAGGAGATGAAATAGTTGATTTTGTACTAAAATCTATTTACTATTTTTAGGGAATAAATCTGGGAAAAGTGGCATGAGGGGGGAAAGCATCTATTTTCTCCAGATTTTTGGAGAAAAATGGAGATTTTTCTCCGGTACCAGTGTATGGAGAAATTATGGGAGTGTTCAAAACCCCAGCAGGGTGTTGTAGTTAATGATTTTCTAGGTCTTTGATTTACTTCTGCCCACACCCAGTGATGAAATATCACAGCTTCTACAAACTGTGACAGCTAAGAGAGTTAATGGTTTAAGGATTTATTGCTTAAGAATATGAGCTGGTAGAACTGGGTGTCTTTCTAGACCCTAGTGTTGTTTTTATGGGTAAAACATGATCCAAACTGAGATGAGTCACTGCTTTTTTCCTTCGTTCCTTTCCTGCTGACTCCCAGAATGGAAGACCCAACTGTGTGATAGAAACTAAGATGAAAGGAAGAAAGGAATGAACTGCCTCAAAACTTACGTGAATTAAATTTACTCTTGAAACTGTAAAAATAGATTTTTGGTGGCTGGCTGTGGCTGTGAAAGATATTTTTGAAATACAGCATATTTTTGTCAGCAAAATGCTTGAAAGCATGGTCTGATGTTCTCATCCCTGTGGCAGGTGAATAGGGGAATGTGTGATGTTTACACCAAATACTAACTTGAGTAAGAACATTCAGATTGCAAAATACACCTCAGGAGTGCAACATGAGTGTTTAAGGAAGTCTCTGTGTACCCTGTGAGCACCAGTTCAGGTTTGAAGCACCACTCAGCCAGAGAGCTCACCTGGGACAGGACCTGGGCTGTGTCTTGGCCAACACAAACACAAATTTATTATTCCAGGCCATAGGTAACAAAAACTCCCTGCCTAAGCAGAGGGGTGCTTGGCAGTGGAATCTGAATTCCTGCTGGCTTCTTAATTCTGTCCCAGAACTTCTTGAGGTGTCTGTGTCATGTGCTGATGTTGCCAGGGGGCTTTTTTTGAGTGAGAATTAATTGTAAAACGTTGCAGTTGGCTTAGGCTGACCTGGAGAAGTCTCACCCTGTGTGAAGGACGTGCTGACCTGGAGGAGTTGGTACAGAAAGGTCACTGCACTGGGCTGTCACATCCCAGTCTATTTCACAATCACTTCCCCTTGCAGATAAGGCTTTACCTCCATAAATGAGCAGGGTGACAATGGTGCTGTCCATTATTTTCTCCTTACTAATCCAGACTTAGATCCTGCACTTAAGAGGCTGATGCAGCTCTAATCAGATCAGAGAACTAATCACTAAAAGTTAATTTATTTTCCCAATCAATTATATTTCTTTTGAACCAGTTCCTTCAACTCTTTACCACAAAGCTGCACATTAAAGAAGAGTAAAGAAGCAAGTGCTGGTCCTGCTAACAGTGTCCAAGCTAAAGATTCTAGAAAAAAAGAATGCCAGTTCTCAAAACTTGGGGCAGGTGGTTAAACCCTGGCTTCAGGGAGTTGAAATAGCATCGTTCAAGTAATTGCTGATTTAACATTTGTGGATGGCTTGCCCATTACTCAAATGCCACAACAAATATTCAGGGCAACTCCTCAGGAAATGATGAGCAGTGCTTGTATCTGCAGGGTAAGATGTGTGTCCCTCTTCATTTCTGTGGGCTGGTGACAGGATATTCTATGAGAATTAAGCTAATACTTGGCCAGAGGTGAGTCCTGCTGAAATAAAGCAAAATGACTTTGAGGTCAAGCAGAGGTAATTTATTCATTTGGAATTGATTCTGGCTTATAGCAGACTGGCTTTGAATAAATGAACTTATTGTGGCAATTATCCTGAGGTTACTGGTATGAAATCTGTGAAATGTATTTTTAAATGCTCTCATGCCATTTAAGAAGCTTTCTCTCCTCTAATTGAAATGATTTCAGGGGGCTGTACCCAAAGGAAATGCCACTAAAGAATACATGGATAATTTGCAACTGAAACCAGGAGAAGTGATCTACAAATGTCCCAAGTGCTGTAGTATCAAACCTGAGCGTGCACACCACTGCAGGTATGCCAGAGTTCCTTAAAGAGTTCTGCATTTGGAGGCATGGAATAAGAATTCCTGATATTTGTTCATTTTTTTTCCCCCCCACAAATTTCTTTTGGTAGTCACTAAATTTTCAAATTCCTACATTGCAGAGTATTTTATAAGTGTAATGTACTATTGCCAAAAATGACTGTGGATGAGGAGAGACAAGAGACTCAAAGATTTTGTAAAAATAACTGTACTCTGGTGTATTAAATTATTTTGATCTGTGAATATATTTTCCTGTACAACATTCCAGTTATTGTGCTGTACTGTGGGTAATGCAGGGCAAAGAAAAGAATCTCAAAGAATTTTCTGAGAGGAGCTGATTTAAGAAATGACTCCTGCAGTCTTAAATTAACAAAATTTAGAATAGTTTTAAATGATTACTTCATGTCATCTCTTCTTTGCAGTGCATTTGAAGTTATATGTGAATTGGCAGATTATTTTCCCAAAGTTGCATGAATAATTGGTTAAATGCACTTCTACTTACTGAAAATCCATTTGAATAAGGACAGAAGTGATGATCACTTGAACTAAACACACTGTGGAAGAGATAGTAAATGTACATTTTAAATTCTCAGTCTTTGGAGTTTTCAGGCACTATGGAAATGCTTTTGTAGTGTTTATTGTGTGCCAGTTGAAAATAGCTGTGCCTGCATAATCAGGGCTTACATAAAGATGCAAATGCTTCTGGTGGCTCTCTAGGTGTGGGGAGTGATGTATGTTGAATTGTGAGAAGTATTCAACTGAAGTCTCTGAGTTAGTGCCTGTCAAAAGAACAGAGCAGAGTCTTGTCAGGACTCTGAGATGATTCTGGAGCTTTGTGGGCTCTAAATTAAAAGCCTCACGTGTGTCACTTGTCTCAGTGCAAATGCTACGGCTGAGAAGCTGCTCCCATTATAAATCCTCAGCCTTGGCATGGAGCTCTTGTTCTCCTCTCAGCTGTGAGTGGGTTTTTGTGTCTGGAGTGTGAAGGGAGAAGCTCCATGGATAAACAGGCGAGTATGGAATTATCTCCAGTTTGTTTGTGCGTGGTTTAGGCTGTCTTTGCTGGGGTGCAGATCCCAGGGCTGTCTTTGCTCTGCAGGGATGCTGCTGCTGCTGCTTTATCCGCTCGGGAATGTTCAGTGGAGGATGGCTGGGGGTGGAGGCAGCACAGCTGCTCCTGGGGCAGGAGAGGAGGTGGAAATCCCTGGGGATGCAGGAGAGCTGTGCACTGTGTCCATGGGCTGCTCTGAGGGACACCTGGGAGCCCCTGCAAAGAATGGGCTGGATCTCACTCATTTTCTCATCCATATTTAGGTTGATTCCTACGGAGACCTTGCAGGTATCTATGGAAAGCATTTCCCACTTCTTTGGTCCTGGTAGGATTTGCTAATTTGGAAGGAGCCTTAGGTGAAGACATCATTTGTTGAACTCCATGTGACAGAAAAAGAGCTGGAGTATCAGAGACCCTGGAGCTCAAATACTTCCTTTATAGCAAGAATTTGAGCAGCATTTATTGTTAAAGCAGAGCAAGAATGGGTAATGCCTGTGAAAAAGGAAATACCTGATATTTTCAAAGGGTTTGTTTTCCCCAAGCACCTGTTTGGGGATCCAGCTTTGTGTTTCTATGAATTGTTTTAATCACATTCTGTTTTATGCTCTACCTAAAGGCAGAGGATGTATTTTGGGACATCTCTTGCTCCACAGAACATCTGAAAGAGAAAGTCAGAGCTTGAAAGGGTTGTGGTATCCTTTTTGTGAGGCTGCTGTCATGTTTTTCTCAGCAGTTGGATTTCTGGTTTAATTGTCTTTGTTTCTGTTAATCTGATTCTTTGCCTTCGATTTATCACTGCAGGAGTTTACCCAACAGAAAAAGGGTTTGTTTGATTATTCTGCCAATTTTTTTATTGGTTTGCAAACCCATTCCAAGGACATTAAAAGGATGGTTTAGTCCCAAGTATTCAAAGTGGCAATTTGCTGATAGAAGAGACTTGGAAATGGAAATTGAAGTTGGTTTCTGTTGGGAAATACTTACACTCAGAGCCACAGTGCATGTTTTGAGTAGTAAATTATTAACAGAAGAGACTCTTAGGATGTAGTTATGAAAATTGTTGTGCAACACTGCAACAGAAGTTCCTTTAAGGAAGAAAAAGAGTTTCATAATACACATTAGTGATGGGGGAAAGAGCAAGAACCTTTCATTTACAGCTAAGCTCTGAAATACATTAAAGTGATGTTTTAGTGAGCAGTTAACATTTTCAGCACAGAGAAGAGCCCTATCCTGAGGGAATGGGGTTTCATTTTCACTGAAGGAGCCCAGCTGTCATCATTTCTGCCTGTTCTGAGTGCCTGTGTCTGTGTGTGGGGCACTGTTACTCTGAATTAAGTCACTGAGATGTTTTCACCAGGCTCCCAGGGAATATCTGTTATCCACACCCATTTCTCTTGAGTCTTTAGCTGTGTCTTTCTGAATGTTATCTTTGGCTCTATTCAGAGCTGTAATTGCACCTGCCTGAGTTCATGGAGCAGCAATTCCAGGCTGGAGGAGACTTTCCTCCATCCACAGGTGCTTGTTCTGTTTGCTTCTCTCTTGTGAACAACCCCGGGTGCAGCTGAGGGAGGGATTTCCCCCAAAGGGGGAAAAAAGGAATAAAATACAAGGGATGGAGTAGGAAGAAGGCAGAACCACTGCTTGAAGCATAGCTGTGAGATTGTTGGTGGGAGATCAGGAAGGAAGGCAGGGTTCCAGGTATCTGAGCTCTGGTGAGAGCTCTGTGTGGGCTTGTGAGAAATTCTGAATGAGCAGAAGCGAGTCCTGCCCACCTCCCATCCTCCAGTGTTCAGCTCGATTGAGCCTGGGTAGGATTTTACTCAGCACTCCACATTAATACTGTTTTTAGAGTGCTGGCATAGATTCTGTGGCACATCAGGAACCTTGTTTGGTTGTGGTACTCAGGGAAATGAGAGGCTGAGCTTGCAGGCAGCAAGGAGAGTGTTTTGAGGAGCCTCCTGAATGTCTTCTCTCAAGTGATACCCAGTTTTCCTGCACCAGAGAGTGGTTGTGGTGTTTATCTGCTATTGGGATTTTCACTTGTATTTAGAGTAATTTGTAGCAGAGGATGAATCCTCTTTAATATCCATTAAACAAGAGTGGCTGGGTTTTGATAGCTCAGAGCAAAGGTGGCTTCATTTGGGATTCTTCCCCATAACCTGCACAGTGGTATATTCTGCTTCGTGCTGAATTGCCATAGAATCATACAAATGTGATGACTTAAAAATTATTTTCTGCCTCAGAGCATCGAGTTCCCCCCACATCTCCCTTTTTTGTCTCTCCAGTGAGAGTCACCCAGCTTTGCTTTGTGGTTTGTCACCACAGCACTTGGAGATAGCACACATAAATCAGCCTGTGTTAAAAACAAAGGGGTTTGAATAAGAGTCCCTGCATTTTTTAGACTTATTTGGCTTGGTGACTGCTGAAGTGAAAACATTTAATATTCTAGGTATTCTGCAGGAAAATCTGGAGCAGAGTGTGTGGCTGTGTTAAGTACAAAGCTGGGAAAATGGAATATCAGCATTGCTTAAGCTATTGATCTATGAAGAACTACAACAGATGTTGCAACTGTTTCGCTTTTGGTGTGTAATTCTTCATATTTGACTTCAGAACTGAGCCCACTGCTGCTGTAGAGCAGATGGAAAATGGAGTTATTGGAGTATTTGACTGCTGTGGACCTAGCCTTGATTCAAAACTGGGCAGGAACAGAGTGAACCAGCAAAGAACAGGAGTGTTCAAGGAGTCATGAACAAGTAGCTACTCAATAAGTGCTGGTTATAGTTTCAATGTTTGTGTTTTCTGTTGAGGAAGCGAGGTTTGGTACTGTAAGCTGTGCTTTAGTTGAGATTTTAATTGCATAAGTTTAGAATTTTATGGCTGGTTGAGACTTCGAGAGTGACAGTTTCTCTCTTGAAGATGTGACTTTCTTGGGTTTCTTATCCACAAATAGAAAAAAAAGGCCAAAAAAACCTCCAAAAACCCACATAAACGTGAAATATTTACTTTATCTAAAAACCTCCAGAAGGGAAAGGGTTTTATTAATACTGAATGTAGGGAGAGCTGAAGCTTTGCTCATTCTGAGCTGCAGGTGTCTGAAGCTGTGGATTTGCTTGATTGTGTGTTTGGCTATGCAGTGATTGTGTTTTATTGTGAGGAGAATTTTATGTACCCAGTCCATTTTGAAGCAACAAAAAGCTGAGTTGTGAGAGGGAACAAGCAGTTTCTTTAAAGAAATGCAAATAAAATCCCTGTCTGTGGTTTGTCAAGAAATATTTCAGCACATCATCCTGTGACCACTGGCTGTGCCCTTGTTTCTAGATTTAAAATACAATTTCTCAACAGAAGCCTCTTGTCCTTTCTTCCAGTATTTGCAAGCGATGCATCCGAAAGATGGATCACCACTGCCCATGGGTGAATAATTGTGTGGGGGAGAAAAATCAGAGATTTTTTGTTCTGTTTACGGTAAGTGAGCAGCAACAGCAGCTTGGTTTTAGTCTGAATCTACCTTGGTTATAACAACGTAGGCTGTGATTAGTGAGTAATGGTGTTAGGACACAATTTTGTTGTTTGGTTGGGTGGGTTTTTTCCTTCTATGCAAGGTATTTCTACCCATACACATTTTAATTTAGTGCTGTTGTTTCAAAGGTTCTTGGTTTTGCTGTGTTTTCTGTAATGATGCTGTCTCTTGTTTGCAGATGTACATAGCCCTAATTTCAGCTCATGCTCTTGTACTCTGTGGATTTCAGTTCTTCTCCTGTGTCCGAGGGCAGTGGACTGGTGAGCAAATAAATACTTAATTTTCATTATCATAATCTAGCAGATGTTAGGGAAAAGTCATAGCATTCCTATTTCAGTTCCATCTTTAAGTGATATCCTCAGAACATTTCAGATCTGTTTATCCACCACTCTCTGTTTCATTTCTGGGGTTTTTGCCCCCTTTCCTTCAGTCATTCTCTGTAAGAGCTGTGGCTGTCAGGGGTATTCTCACCCCTTTACACACAGTAGTAATTTACTACCTCTGTAGCAGGAAGGAAACTGAGCTGGTCCTCAACTACGTCAGCACTACATCACCTGAATTTGGGCTTTGTGTGCCCCACCTCAGTTCTGGGAATGACACCTGAAATTTAAATAGATTTCTCCCTCATTCCATTACTGGAGTCAGCTGTGGGGCTCCTGTAGAAAAGATATTCCCTAAACCATCCCATTTTTTTTTATTATTTAGGCTTCTGGCTTGTATTTCTTAATGTTCCAATGTGCCAGAGCTCATTCTGGTCTTGTGCTTTTGGCAGATTATCGATCTGTTCTTCTGGTATATGAAGCAGCAGGGAAATCCATGTGGCTTCTATTTTTTTCTGAGTATTTAATTAAATGGATGGAATCTTAGAACTTTTTTTTACTTGAAACATTCACCTTCCTGTAGACTATCTCTGTTTAAATAAACTTGAGTTCATCAGGTGATCAGAGGCTCTCCAGAGATGTGAGGCAGAGCCTGATTACTTTGTGTGGAGAATTAAAAAAACAAGAGTAATAAAGCAATCACAGCCAAGTGGAAAATGTGTATTAGCAAGTCAGGGCTGACAGTGGGGATGGATTTTACAGCATCTGTCTTGCAGGAAGTTCCAAGCTGCTCTCTCATGTGCAGTTCTGAGTTCTTCACTCACCTCATGTGCAAACATTTATTTGATGGCCTTGAAATCCCGAGGCAGGATTGCAGAAATAGTTACCATGTGCTTTAGGGGAAGTCACAAGTGTTACTTCCATAAAATTCTGAATTTTCTTGATCAGCAAATAAAGCTGCTGAAAAAACAGAAGTTTGTTCGAAATGTGAAATATTATTTCAAGTGCCAGACATGTAGGATGTGCTCATTAATTTGCTGTTGGGTTTTTTTTGGTAACTACATATCTCATTTTCAGAGTGCAGTGACTTCTCCCCACCTGTAACTGTGATCCTGATGATCTTCTTGTGCCTTGAGGGTTTTCTGTTTCTCACTTTCACTGCAGTCATGTTTGGCACCCAAATCCACTCAATATGCAATGATGAAACGGTAAAAACCTTGACTTTTTTGTATTCTGTAAAGTTTATTCTGGGAAGATGTGATTAGATGTAGTTTTATTTGCATGAGGAGAGGCACTTGTTTTGGAGGAAGCTGCAAAGCTTCAATAGTTCATCATTTTTATTTTTGACAGTTGGGAAGATTGGAATGGTTTACTGGGGGTTGCTTTTGAACAGAACTTCTTGCACTATTTGCTTTTCTGAGATTTTGTAATTCGGTTTTAAGTGACAAAGAATGCAAAGCTTCTGACTTGAGGTTTGACTTTCCCTTCTCAGCTGGCACAAATTCCTGCTGGGTGCCACTGGGAGTGTCTGCTTTTCTCAGGTTTACACTGAAAATCACTGTCTCTCACCTCACTTTGATACATTTTATTAGAGGATAAAACAGAGTTTGGGCCATTGGCTCCCTTGTCCTTAAATCTGCAGTGTCACATCTTGAAAGAGTAATTGTCTGGAAACATAAGGAAATTGAATCCTGTGACTGTTCAATGATTTCTTATGTTTAAAAGTGTATTTCTGTATGAAGGAATAAGTGCAAAACAACTGGTAAACATTGAGCCTTCATTAGTGGGAAGCACAAAAAGTGACCATCAAAATAATGCATTTGGGAGAGTAATCCTGCCTCCAGTAATTGTGGAGCAGGAGCCCTATTGTCTGCTTTCATTAATTGAGTAAGTAACTTGTAGTGTAGGGTATTGCACGTGGATCCATCAGCTTTTCTGAGATTTTTGTCTTTTAGCTTGAGGGGCAAAGAGAGGTAGATCAATCTTCTTGTACATATTTTATGTTCTAAACCTTCTGCCCTGTATCCACAGGGCTAAAACAGTTTATTTTTTCTTAATAATTAATAAATAACAGCAAGAAACTAATCAGCTGAGGAACAACACAATAAAACAACACAATGAAAATGCAAACCCGGTTTTTATAGCCACCGTTAAATTAAACTAAACCTTGGACTTAGCAGTGCATCCCTGCCTGTGTTTATTTCCAGGAGATTGAAAGACTGAAGAGTGAAAAGCCAACGTGGGAGCGCAGACTCCGCTGGGAAGGGATGAAATCTGTTTTTGGGGGCCAGCCCTCCCTCCTGTGGATCAACCCTTTCGCAGGATTTCGGATCAGGCGACTTCTACTGCGAGGAAAGAAAGGAGGACCTGAGTTTTCTGTTTGAGTCTAAATATGCTGGAACTTGCAAGAATCCTATATAGTATTTATTTTGGGGCCAGAGAAGGCTGTCTACATATAATCTGTGACCAGGTGAAACTGATATCAGACATTTGCTTGTAGCAAGCAGAGTTTTCTACGTTTATTGTCACAGACATCTCATTAATTCTGAGACAGGAACTGGATCTGCCATGATCTTCACAGCAGGATACCAGAGGAAAAGCACGTGGTCACACTAAAGAAGCCAAATGTTGTCATGCTACTGTAATTTATTTTCTGAGATTATTTCCCCATTTTTTTTGTTTTAAACACTTTTTATTTGATAAATGTCTGGGGAATCACCTGTGTGTTTTTATAACGAGTCTAAGTCCTTGGATGCAGTTGTCAATCATTGGGAGGAGCATTCTGGTGGAAGTCGATCTCCAGTGAGACGCAGCCTTCTCAGTCCAGATTTCAGGGAATTGTGCTTTGTTCAGTTCTCCTTTCTCTTTCAGCTTGTGTCCCACACATTCCTCACGTGCAGGTGATGCCAAGGACTGGTGCCCAGCACAGAGGCACTGTCACACCCTGCCCGGCGTCTTCCCAGGCTCCCTAAAGCGTGGCCTGTGTTTGGCACTGTCCATCCTATTTGGTATTTAGGGAAAGGCTAAATTTTCACTTCTCACCTGGCTGGGGGCCAAATCCTGCCCTGGGATGTGCATTTCCAGTTCCTCGTGCGTTGATTGCAGGGGAACTCCAGTGTGGACTGTGCAGGGATGAGTGGGACCAGTGTCCTGCTGTGTGAGGTGACAGTGAGTGGACAAACTGGGGGCAATTCACTGCAAACGCTTTGTCCTTGTAGGGTCTCGCTCTGCCCCTTTTTTACTCTACAGACTTTTCACAGAGGGAAAGCTGTTAATGATCCCTTGAGCAAAGACAGCAGAGAAAGAGGCAAGTGCCCTCCTTTCTCAATTACAGCACATCCTAAATGTAGAAACATCTGCAGTAGAACGAGTTCTTTTGAATTTAACCATTTCCAACCAAAACTACTTTGAAGAAATGAGAGCAATATAGATCTAGAACTGCTTTATGTGGGCCTGACAAACAACAGTAGTGCTAAAAAACGTTCATAAATCTGCAAGTAATTAAATACAAGCTGCAAGTAATAAAAATCCAGCTAAAAGTTGATTCTTTAAAAATGACATTTAGACTATTTTTTGTATTATCGTTAACCTATAAATTACTGACCATATAAAGGATAAAGCAGGAGCCTTGATACATAGCTTGAAATCGTGCCTAGAAAGTAAATAGCTCCCTGTTTTGGGACTTGCCTTAAAATTGTCCTGTTCTTGCTTTTGCTCAGCCAGTGGCACTGGTGACCTGTCCCACCTCAAGCAGCTCAGAGCTCTGCATTCCAGCCTTTGTCACTGCAGGAGCTGTTTCCTTCCTGCTTCTCCATCTCCTTGTGGCATCCTGGTCCCATCAGTTTCTGTTCCATGGGGTGGCTGAAGGTACTGAGGGATCCATTTCATGTCTGTGGCCCTGTGAACAAAACTGTGCAATACTTTGGGATATTTTCTCTTTGCTTGAGTGGGGAGGGTGGTGGTGTGGAGTGCTGGAGACTTCCTAGATGGAAATCCACTGGAATCACAGTCTGATTAACAAAACCGAGGGGGAAGCTGGAAGTTCCACTGAATTCTGTGCAGATTCAGTTGCACACCTTAAAGATGGGGAGAAGAAAAAAAAAAAAAGTGTCTGGCTTTGTCCTGTATATTGTTCAATGAGAAAATCAGAAAATATCACTCCAGGTGGTTGAACCCTGTGACTTGGCAAATGTGTGGGTGTGAAATCCGGTTTACTCGGCTTTTCAAATCCTTACGTTGTAATTTTATTTTTTTTTTTTATGTAAAAAAGAATAAACTAATTAATTGAAGTCTTAGTTGATTAACTTCTCTACATGTTAAGGTTGTTTTTTTTCCACATATATTTAGATTGGAGCAGCTTCAGGGAAATATTCTTGATTCCTTTGGTTTGTAATTAATTCGTGTTTATATTAATTAACAGCTGATTCTGCTCCAAATTAAAAAGGCTCCTCTGCTTATTAAGAATTTTAAGCTACACTCTTTTAGCCCTTCTTGGGCATTCCCTTTTCTTCATCCTTGTTTTATTCTAGAACCATGGAATGATTTACATGGGAAGGGACCTTAAAGCTCATCTTGTTCCCACCCTGTTTGACTGAGGTGAGTGGGAAAACACTTCTAATCTGAAAAGCATTCCAGCCTTCGCACTTCCAAGGAATTTGGGATAAATACAGGTTTGAGTCTCCAGTTTTTCTGTGCAAATGTTGGATTTCTCCTGTGTTCCTGCAGCTTCAGGAGCAAAGACAGCTCTGAGCCTGGAGAGCAGCAGGTTGGGCGTGTCCACCCAAACAAGGGGGAGGAGGAACAAATGGCAGGAAAGGATGGAGAGACTCAAAGCTGTTCATTTCCTCTTTGCAATCATTCTAAAAACCGCTTTGAGATATTTTCTGAGTCTATATCACACTCTACTCTGAGGTTTCTATGGAGAAAAGAGCTCCAAATCCACCAACACAGACTTGGTGCCAGTGCTGCTGATATTTCTGAGCAGGTTAATGATTTGGTTGTGTTTGTGTGCCACAGCAGCCAGGCTGGGCTGTATTTATGTGTATTTTAGGGAAGGGTTTGTTTATTCTCCAAAGGGAACAGACGTCCCTGCAGATGGATCCTGCCAATTTATCTCCTTTTTATTTTCCTGTTTAATTTCTAGTAGTAATGTCACTATTGCTCCAGGAATCCTTTCTGAAGGCTTGGATCTAACAATGATTCATTTATGGATTTCTTTATGCTTGTTCTGTGCAGAAATGTTAAATTTCTACAGTTGTTCTGCTTCTCTCTGTTGGCTCCAGGTCCAGTGCTGTTGGAGGAAGAAAGTGGCTTAAGGGGTTTTGAAATTCAGAAATTGGGCTGTAAAATTATTCTGGAATCTGATAATAACACTAAAATGAAGTGCACCAGCATTGGTTCTGTATATTTTTAATTTTTTTCTTCTAAATACGGTTACAGTTCCATTTGTATTTTAATGTGGTTGGTGCTGCTTCATTGATTGTTAATTTTCTACTCTTCTTTCACTTAGCCATGGTTTTTTGTGTTCTGAATATCTTTATTTTTTTTCCCCTGCCTGTATTCCAGTAGCACATCTTCTCCTTTCCTGCACTTCACTCTTGTCATCCCCAACCAGAGCCCTGGAAATTATCCAGCAGCCATCAAAGCAAGCACAGCCTGTTTTTTTAATAACAGCAGCAAAACTTTGCACCTCTAAAATATTTCTGCAATTTCTCCTTATATTGTAGTGCAGCATAAAGCTAATATTGGACCCAGATTCAGTGTTAAAGATGCCAAATATTGGAATTGGCAAGGAAAGGGATAACTCAGAAATATTTAAGATTTTCTTGCCTGAGGTGCCCCATTCTGATAAACAGCTGGCACCTGACAAGGGAAATATTATTAAATGATGGCTTTGAACCTATTTTATTAACAAAATCATGATTCCAATAAAATAGTCACTTCCAAGGTATGTTTGCATAAAATATTGGTTTAATGCAGAGTGGGGTTTGAGATAGGGAAGCCAGAAAAATTCACACCAAAACTCCCTATTTTGAGCTTTTATGCAGTAAATTATTCTTGCTGCAAACCTTCACCAGACCAGCTGAACACTGGGGGCTGAGTCTGAGATCCACTGGTGCATGGACAACTTTATTTTCTTCTTAGTTTGTGAATTCCATCAGTATCCAGTAAAAGCCAGGCATTGCAGCCAGAGTGATTCTTTTTAATGAAAAATAGATACCTGTATTGGAGAAATCAGTGGAGAACCTTGGAAACTTGGTTTTGAATTCAAGAAAAAAGGCAAACTGTCCAGATGAAATATGAGAATACGGAATTTATTTCCCCCATAGATTTATTTTCTTACCATTAATGACTATTAATGTACATTTTCTGTCTGGAAGAGGAATGGAAGGGAGCTGCTGGAGGCACCAGAAGCAATGCTGGCTCAGAACAGTTGCATCTGTCATGCAGCAGGAATGCCTGCAGTGGAACCTGCTTCCCAGATAGAGCTGTTTCAAATCAGGGCTATCAGCATAAAATGTCAGATCAAATTCGTCAGAGGCAGGAGAAAAATAAAACATTCTGATCCAGGTGAAATTGGAGCTGCTCTCTGCTGGCTTTCAGCTCTCTCTGGTGCTGCAGAATGGCGATGCTGAAATTCCCCTGCTGCTGGAAGCTCGGATGCTCTTCCCAAGTTCCCTTTTAGTCGCTGGGATTGTGTTTCCTCCAGCTGAGCATCTCCAGGAGCTCCCCAGAGCCCCCCTGGGCTCCACCAGCTCGGGTTTGCCATCCTGGCTTGGGAATTTGTGCAGAGGCTCAGAATTAGGAATTCTCCATCGTGTCCCAGTGCTCAGGACAGCCACTCCTGGTCCCTCAGTGGCTGTTTGATAGAGGTTGGTGCACAGATGAACTTAACTTTTGTGGAAATGTGATAATTTGCTTTTTAATAAAGTCCCATTCATTCAGATCAACTCCGTAGCACAACGACAGCACTTTGGGAACTCTTGAGGCTGTGTAGTCACCACTGGGCTTATTTAATTTGTTGTTTAACTGCTGATTACATTTTACATTAAGGCAGAAGTAGCTTGTTTTAAATACGAACCCTTTTCATAAAAAGTGGCTCACAGACCTGCCTGTTCCTTTTCTTGGCTAATTTACAGCCACACAGCAGACCTTGCAGAGAAATACAAAACTACAGAAAAATCACATCTGTGTACTGGGAAAAGGTATGTGGGGGCACTTGCTTCTTCCAAAAATGTTTGCTGTAAAATTTTACAGAAGATAGAAAGCAGGAGTTGGGATAAGTTGGCCTTGATTTGGGGGCTCACCAGAGCAGCAGGCACGGTGAGAGGCAGAGCTCTTTGCTGCTGTCTGGTGTTAGATGTGTTCTTAAGGTAGAGTCCATCCACTGGCTCACAGATGGACTCTGGATATACTGGAAATTATGGAAAATAGCAAAACATTGGCATTTCTGTTCATAAAAAAGAACTGGACAGCATTAAATGTTGGCTGCCCTATTGGGACAAGGCCCCTCTGGGTGGAATAAGGCTTTGGCCTTCTAATGATTATGATGATATTTTTCCTAAAGCTCATCAGGAGAAATGGGAGTGTAATTAATTACATTTGTGATGGGAATAGACCTTTTTCATCCCAATTCAGGCCACGCTGTGTGCATGAAGGGTTACCAGGAGCTGTGCACGGCGCTGGGATGGATGGAGACAGCGGCCGAGGGCTCTGGGAGGGTGACGGTGGCACCGAGCGATGCTCACAAACACCCCCAGAACCCTGCCCCCAAGGGCTGGCAGTCCTGGCCCTGCTGAGGAGGGCACAAACCCCAATCCTTGTGCCATGGGGGTGCTGCTGGTGGGAATTCCGTGGTGAGGCTCTCTGCAGGCTGGCGCTGGGCTCACGGGCGGGGAAGGGTGGGAGCGGCGGCTCCGGCTGCAGGCAGGGGTGTGCTGTGCTTGGCCTCTGCAAAGAGAAAGGGCCCGTTTCACTGTCAGCACGCTTCCCACAGCGCTCCCAGCTTCTCCTTCCTCCTCTCCCTATAAAATCTCCTGCTTGGGGATCACTGTCTGAGGCAGGAGCTGCACTACGGTGCTGGGCCCTGCGCTAGAGCCTAGCTTATAGTCTTCGCTGCCTGTGCTGGCAGAAGGAGATGGAAGGGATGTCTCAGGAGATGCTGTGGGAGAGAAAAGAAACAGAATTAATGTGGACTTGGATGCTGTTCAGTAGAAATCAGCAAACCATCCTACAAACCCAGGAGCTTGGGGGATGCTGGCAGGTCCTTCTTTCCTGGTTTGTGGGGAGGCACAGGGTGGGCTGGCAGACATGGACCAGTTCCTCTCAGTGTTTTGCTCTTGGGCAATGCCCCCAACTGCTTTTCAATCCTTCATCTCCTTGTCAGAGAGGAGCTCAGTCCCACTGTACCTCATTTACAGAGCACAGCATTTCTCTAATCTCCTTTGCTGGAAAGGGGCTTAGAATCCAAATAAAAGCCACCTAAAATACATGATGCCAACATTTATATAGCTGAGAAACAGCAAAATACACTGCGGGAGGAAAATGATTGTAGCTGGCAGAGGGAGGGAGGCTGTGAGTACAGGACATTGTGATTACATGGCAGTGGTTAAATTCCACCTCCTGTCCCACTTTCTTTTTTTAACAGCATGGTCCTACAGGGGATAAATGCCTCAACTCACACCCCCAGCAGTGCCCAGGGTGATTGAAGATGGTTTTGTATCCAAGTCCTGTTGTTTGGCAACAACCACAGGGAACTCCTGCCTTAAATAACCATCTGTCCTCTATTGTGGCATCTCCCAGTGCTGCCAAATCCATAGAAACACCCAATCTTGATTTCTCACCCTTTTTTTTCCAATCTTGTTTTATTTTAGTAACGTCTCACAAACCCCTAGGGGTCATGTTACCATTAAAAATCCCAACTTCTCTTTGGAATCATGGAAAGGAGGCAGCCAGCGGGGACTGTGTGCTCTGATTCCAGTGTAACTCATATAAATAAACTTAAAGAATAAATATATAGATAAACTCATATAAATAAACTTCAAGAGCCTAACTAAACTTAAATTTACTTCAATAAATTTAAATTCAATTTATTTTTATAAACAAATAAACTTTTTTAATTAAAAAACTTTTTCAAAGATAAATGAACTTCTTAAATAAATAAATACATAAATAAACAAATAAATGAACTTTTTTTTCCTGAACTCTCTGTTGCCCAGTTCCTTGGTTATGCTGACAGTAATGATGTAAAAATGGGCTGTAAATAACGTAAAAAATGGCTGTAAATAACATAAAATGGGCTGTAAATGACATAAAAAGGGGGACATACGGTCTGGAGCAGCGTGGATCACAGAGGTCATGTTGCTTTGCAGGACGTGCCCTGGCAGCGGTTCCAGGTTGAGGGTGGGAGGTGCTGACTGGTACTGGAGATCAGCAGTGGTTCCTGCAAGTGGAATTGGGAAGAGACATCATTCCTTGCATAGTTCCCAACAATCCAGATGCTCTGGGCTAAATCTTTTCCATCCAGAGGATGTGGAAGATCTCTGTGGGTGAAGGTTAATGGCTCGTCTTTGCTTCCTTCCTCTTTGCTCTCCCTGTGTAGGGACAGCCCCCTGGGATGTCTGGGGTTTCAGCTGCTCTCCAGCTTCTGCCTGGGGCTGTGTCCCAAGTGTTGCTCTTACCCAGCTTTCCCATAAAGTTATAATTTCTGCACGTTTCTAACAAAAGATGTGTTGTCTTCCTTAAACTGCCTCGGTCAGGTGGGAGGCCTCAGTCAAGCGCCACAGCACAGAGCGGATCCTTCGCTGTGAATCTCACCAGATCTCCAGAGCTAGGCTGGAAAGGATGGCTCTGGGGACTGCACTGGACTGAGAAGAACCCTTGAAGCTACAATTCATCAAATGGTTTTGCTTGGAAGGGATCTTACAGCTCATCCCATTTCAACCCCATTCCCTGGGCAGGGATGCCACCCACTGTCCCAGGCTGCTCCAAGCCCCATCCCCCCTGGCCTTGGGCACTTCCAGGGATCCAGGGGCAGCCACAGCTTCACTGGGCACCCTCAAAGGAAACAATTTTTTCCCAATATCCCACCTAAACCTTTTCTCTTTCAGTATAAAACCCTTTCCCTCCACCCTCCCTCCCATACACCCCCAGCAGACACAAACCTGGACACAAACCCCCGTCCCAGCTTTGAGATAATCTCCCCTCCTCGGGAGGGCTTCCTACCTCCCAGCAGCATCTCCTGCAGCAAGCTGTCGATCCTGGCCACGCCAAAGAGCTTCACAAACTGCACCTGCTCGATCATCTGCCAGGTGATGCTCTGCAGAGGTGGCAGCAGCAGCAGGATGTCGCTGAAGCGGCCCCGTGAGTCGTACTGGCGGTCGTTGATGTAATCCTCCAGGTTCACCTGCACCTGGAAGCGCATGTTCTTCACCTTGCCGGGCTCGCTCAGGCCTTTGCAGTCTGGGAGAGGGAAAAATGGAGTTAATTGCTGGCCTGTGCTGGCAAATGTTGCTCTGTCAGGCAGGCTGTGTGCAGGGCAAAGGATGAGATGGCAGCGATGCTCTGACAGAGTGTCCGAGATCAGCTGACAGCTTGGGCTGCCATCGCTTCACATCTCACAGGGAACAGGGAAACAGTGAGGGGAACTGGAGGGGAAACAGTGATTGGAGGAGAAACAGTAATTTGAGGAGACTGTGAAGGGAAACTGTAAGAAAATAGGAGCTTGTTTCACGTGGATGTGTCTGCCTAGTGCCATTAGCAAAGGGGAAAAATTTAGAAGTTAAAATATTTATCCTCCCAAGGAAACAGCCTGGAATTTTCCCCTGAAAACTTTGAGTCACCACTGGCATCACTAAATGCAAGCAGTTTTAGTGGCTGTATGTTGTGATTACACTTGCTGCAGCATCAGGTCTTGCTCTCCTGTCTTTGACCTATGGTCAGTCCTTTTTCTCAAGGACCACTGGTCCAGCTTTGCTTAAGCAAATAAATTTGTCCCTGGGTCGGGTGAAGTGCTGGCATTTCCATCCTCCCACTCCTGCTCTGCTGTTATCTAAACCCGAGATTTCTGGATCACTGCACCATTTCCTTCACTGTCTGCAAAGAATCCACAGGCACCACATTTTGGGGATTGTAGTGCCAAGAGATTAGATAAAGTGGTTAACAAATGATTGTGTGTCAGCACGAAGCTCTGAGGAAGCTCTGAGGACATTCCCTCTCGTTAGCAAGGATGAACTTCACTTCTGGGGAGCTTCACACTTCCTCCTTCCAGCTGCAACCTCAGAACCTCATTGTCACATTGATCTAAAGCTGCACAGAGGCACTGATCAGCTGAGCAGGTAATTTGTCAAAATCAATTTTATGAAAACATCCTTACTCTGTTCACAGCAGGCTTCAGTGAGCCAAAGTTTGTGATGTTCCTGAAACTCCTGGATCTTGATTTTGAATCGGTGAACACAGCAAAAAACCCAATAATTAATGGATGAGACTCGGATTTCTCTGTGCTAAAGGACAAAAGGGCATTTTCTGGACTTGGGATTGTTCTCCCATCTCCTCCCTGAGCTCCAGGGAGATACCCACAGGAGCCTGGGCAGAGGCAGAGCCCCCTGTGCTTCTGGAATAAACACAGCAAAGCTTCAAAACAAACTGGTTTTTCTCTCTGTTCCTCTGTTCTCCACCCTGTGCATCAGCCCTGCCCTGGGTTGCTGCTGGCTTCCAGCAAGATCCATTAGCAGAGCCCTGATATTTCTGGGCATGGTGAGCAGCCCAGCTCTCTGGGGTTTTTGGTGGTGCTCTCTGGACTCTTATGGATGCTCCCTGGCTCACTGCTGCTTGTTTGGCTCACTTTGCTAATACATAATTAATGCAGGCATGTATGTCCTTAATGAGCATCTCCTGCATTTCAGGCTGATGGGCTTTCCCAAAGCCAAGCTCCTGAGGCAGCCAAACTCCTCCAGGGCCCACAGAGCCTCGCACATCAGCCTGGCTGGAGTTCATTCTTGCTAAAAACACTCAGGAATAGGTCACTCCTGTCTTAAACTGCTCTGCTGAGTATTTTCATTACAGCATGGGGATGTACAGCTGCTTCCAAGGGGTTTTCCTGGTTTTTGGAGAGCCCCCAGCTGCTCTGCAAGCCCTGTGCTTGGCAGCCAGAAGGAATCTCACCTGGGTCAAAGAAGATGATGGCTTTAAGGCAGGCGTACTCATTGTCATCGATCTGGATGTCCCGCAAGGGCTTCACCAACTCATCCAAGATTCTGGTGGCCACACGAGCGATTTCCAGCTCTGGGCAGTGCATTGGGATGATGAAATCATTCCCTGGGAAGACAAGAGAAATTCCCCATCAGGTTTTGGCTCTAGCTCTGGTCTCATGCAGCAGATATCTCAAGGAGGGTTGCCTGATAGTCCCAGTGCCATTTGCAGCAATTTCCAGTCTGCAGCTTTATAATCTGATCCACGAGTGAGAAGCAAGGCCTGGATCTCATCCCCTGGTCCTTATTTATCTCAGTTGCACGTCAGTGCACCCACACCCTGCACACAGCCTGCTCCACGTTCTGCTCTGCTTTGCCCTGTGTTACTTCGAGCATCTGTTTGTAAGCAGTGCTGCATCTTTATTTTTGGTTTTCTTTTCTCACACAAAATTATCCCTTCTCTTTAATGTGAAGCTTTTAGTGTCAGTATTCTCATTTTTCCAAGAACAATCCCACCTGTGGTGGCAGAGAGCTACATGAAAAGGAAAAGCCTATTTGCACTGTAATTTTTAACAGACATTTCTGCTAAGTTTTTAAGTATTTATTCCCAAATACCTCATTCCTTGGTCCTTGAAAATTTCAGGTACAAAACCAAAACAACCCTGTTTGAGATGCCATTTAAATACTTGGGCTTTCCCACCCACAATTTCAAAGCTGTGAGGGAACAGTTAGAAAAATCCCAGTGAATTTAGTCTCCTTTTGACCCTCCTCTCCAGCACTGTGTCTCCACCCAGCTGTGCAGCACATGGCCAGGAGTGCAGAGGGGATTTCAGGGGTGCAGAATTCTTGGGAATGACTCGGCAGGGGTGAATTACAAAAGCAGGAGGGTGTTTCATGACTTTACCTAATAGCAGGAAATCAGTGTATGGTATGGACCTCTTGGCTACCCCGAGGAGCAGATGTTCCCCTGCGTGGGCTCTGAGCAAGGCAACCTGGAGGTGGCACAGGAGGAAGAAATAAGATTACATTGGAAAAACAGAGAATGGAGTGCTGAGCTGTTGCTGTTTAATTAAGCCCCATTTGGTGTTTGCTTAGATCTGGCAGATCTACAGATAAAGTTCTGTTCAGGGCTAGAAAATATCAGTGTATGTTCACTTTGAGAAGTTCTACATTCGTGGCAAATTAAATGAGAGGCTGTTTTTAAATAAAAGAGCAGAGAAGGGATTGAGTTATTTGAGTTCTCAGGAAATAGATTCTATATTCAATTTTTAGGTGCCAGTAAAGGCAAAATCAGAATTGCCTTGTAATTCAGAATGCAGCAGTCTGACACCAAGCAGAAGTTTTTGACTGGATCTTTTGCAGGTAGGAGTGATCAGTTCTGTATTTTGAGGGACTTTGGCTACTGAAGTTATTTTTACTTGGTCCCTCTTTCTCTCCTGTTGTTTACAGCTCTACACAGGGTGATCTGTATGTTAATGTCAGATTCCCCAGCGAAAGGTCCAGCCCGGAATTCCTTTCAAAGGCAGTGGATTTACCAGGAAGAGCCATTTGGTTTTACCTGGTCGTCCAGGGGGAGCTCACAAAAGGCTGGGATGTATTTTGCCCATTCCACCAGCACCAGGAGCTGCTGTTTCATGGATTCACACACATCGTTGATGGTGGCAATCTTCTTCATGGCAATGTCTGTGCTGTGCACGGGGCTCAGGGGTAAATACTGCAAGAGAAACCACCCAGCTGTGTTTGGACCGGATCAAGGCTGTTTTGTCGCTCTCCACAGCATCCACTCATCCCAGCAGGGCCCTGAGAAGATGTTCTCGTTGTGGTTGGACGCTTGTGCCCAGCTGTGTCCGACTCACAGCCCATGGAGCAGCTTCCACGAGGTGGTGCTCGGTCCCAACACACTTAACCCAGCCCTCCTCCGCCTCCTCAGCTCTCCAGGCTGGCTCAGGACAAAATTAACATTCCCATTCCCAGCAGGAGCCAGCAGCGCTGTGTCTCAGCTTCCCATCAATCCCTGCAGCCAGACAAATGCATGAAATTATCCAGCTTTTCTCCCCCAAGTTGCTGTCAGGGACACAAAACTCCTTTTTTGATCCCTGAGGTGCTGCGTGGCAGGGAGAGGGTTAAAAAAACATAATTTTTTTGAAAAGGAAGTGGACTCATTGCTGCATGTAATGTGCAACATCTGGACCGTATGTTTCAGTGGAGAAACGGTATTTGCATAAGAATTTAAAGGATGCTCAGGGTGCAATTAATTGTGGAACATGAAATAAAAAAGCAATCAGCGTCACCTGGAGCCCAGTGGGTTTATTCACATTATTTTTCTGCCCTAAAATTGCTGTCCTGATAAAAAAATTATGAGGAAAGATACGGTCAGCCATGACTGGAATATTATGTTTGGAGCAGGACAGAGAGAGCAGCAAGGAAGGATAAAATTCTGTGTGAATGCAGTGAGATTTTAGGGGTGCAGCAACAATTTAGGCTGGGGAAATAGGGGACCTGGGCTCTGCAACATCCCTCAGCCTTTGGAATTTCAGCTATCTCCCACCAACTGCTCCCTGCAGGATGTATTGCCTTGATAATGGATTTTCCCTGTCTGCTTTTGGATATTTTGAATTTTCTTCCCTTGTGCAGGAGCCATCCAAAGGCAGGAAAATCATCCAGCCCTGTTTGGTTCAGCAGGCTGGAATTGCTGAGGGTCACGGTTTGGAGGGGCTGTCCCCACGTGTCCTACCTGCTGTGCCATGGCCTCAGCCTGAGTGAGGATGTTGATGGAGAGAGAGCCATTGTCCTCATAGCTGCTCCTGCGGATGCTGATCCTGTCACGCTCGTTCTGCACAGCTGGAATGAGAGAGAGAGAGGTGATTGTGTCACTGAGAGCTCCCAGTGCTCGTGTCAGTGAGAAACTCCCAGTGCTCGTGTCACTGAGAAACTCCCAGTGCTCGTGTCAGTGGGAAACTCCCAGTGCTCATGGCAGTGAGAAACTCCCAGTGCTCGTGTCACTGAGAAACTCCCAGTGCTCGTGTCAGTGAGAGCTCCCAGTGCTCGTGTCACTGAGAAACTCCCAGTGCTCGTGTCACTGAGAGCATCCAGTGCTCATGGCAGTGAGAGCATCCAGTGCTCGTGTCACTGAGAAACTCCCAGTGCTCGTGTCACTGAGAGCTCCCAGTGCTCGTGTCACTGAGAAACTCCCAGTGCTCGTGTCACTGAGAAACTCCCAGTGCTCGTGTCAGTGAGAGCTCCCAGTGCTCGTGTCACTGAGAAACTCCCAGTGCTCGTGGCACTGAGAAACTCCCAGTGCTCGTGTCACTGAGAGCATCCAGTGCTCGTGTCAGTGAGAAACTCCCAGTGCTCGTCTCACTGAGAAACTCCCAGTGCTCATGTCACTGAGAGCTCCCAGTGCTCGTGTCACTGAGAAACTCCCAGTGGCTGCTGCTCCTTGTGGTCCCTAAACAGCAGTGGATGGGGCTTTGCTCCTCCAAGATGCTCCACTGTTGCTGGATGTTGGAATAAACAGGCTCTGGGGAGGGAAAAAGGGGGAGAAGACCAAGCACAAGAGGGAGATGAGGCTGTTTGGAGGTCAGAGCAGCACCCATGGGATTTTTGCTGGTCCTGCTAGATTTGATGCAGCTCAGGGGGAATTTAGGGGTTTGGTGTCACCTCTCTCCACCTGGCAATGCAGCCACACTGCTGGTGCCTTTGGCACCTTCTCTGCCATGGCTGCACTGAGAGCTCCTGTGCTGAGCTCCTGATGCTCCTGGGGCTGCACCTCATCTCCTGGCAGTGCTGGAAAAGCATCCCCTGATCCCACCTCAGAGCAGCCTGGGAGCGTCCCCTGCCCCTGAGGCATCGCAGGTGGTGATCCCAGGGGACATCCCCTCCCATGGGACACAGAAAGGGTCACCCCTGAAGGAAGCTCAAAGAAAAGGAAGTTGAAATCCACTGATTCCCCCTTAAAGCCATTCCCTCAGTGTTGCCCATCACGCAGGTGATTTCAGAGAGCCTGAAACCCTGCCAGCAGTGACAGACAAAGACAAGACCAAGCCAGGGTTTGTCACCAGCCCTGCTGGAAACCAGCTCAGTGTCCTGAACTGCTAATAACAGCAACAGCACAGGCCTTGGACACACTGCAGGGACCACAGCAGAGTGAAGATCAGCCCAGACCCTTTGCTGGACATGCCATGGTGAATTGGGGAAAAAACCCACTGATTTTTGAGGCCTTTCCCACCCTTTAAACCATCCTTTTCCCTGGAGCACGAGCCATGTCCAGCCTCATGCTCCACCAGCCCTGCACAGGGAGCAGGAGGCAGGGATTGCACTCCAGCAGCTTATTTTTGCAACACGGTCCCCAAGAGCTGACTCACCTCCACTGCAGCCATCGAGTGAAACAGCAGCAGAGAAAAAAGGAGAATTTAGACCTAACCCGACCTGGTTTCAGTGTAGATTTCTCCCCCAAGCCCTTTTGCCTCTGTCCAGCAGCTCGGGGCTGGGGGAAGGAGCCTGAGCACACTCAGTGTTTCCCTGGCAGCTCACAGATTTTGGCTACAAACAGCTGGGAAAGGCACTTGTCATGTCCTTAAAGCAGAGGGAGCAGGAAGATTTAGCATGTGGTGATAGTGTAGCACATCCCTCCTCCTTCATCCAGCAATCCCAGACTCCTTCCTCTTTATTTGGGGAGAATGACTCAAACAGAGCTGCCAAAGCACGACTCACTCTGTGCTTTAACCCCTTGGGGGTAGAACACTGGGGGTTTTTCTCAAAAGTGGCCACTAGAGAAGATTTTTCCAGCATTTTTTTTTCCCCTTTCTGCAGAATCATCAGAGTTATTTTGCAGTCATTTTTTTGAGTCTTTGCCTCACTGCTGGGGTCTTAGGTCAATTTGGAGTTTTAGAGCACCAGGACTCATTCCTGGGAATCCATACAAAGGAAAAAACGTGGGCTCTGCTTTGCACAGTTTGAGGGAAGGTCTTTTTTTTTCTGCCAGCTCATGTCCAACCACTGCTCTATTTTCCTAAGCAGCCTCTGATGAGGGGCCAACAAAGTGAAAGGGCAGAAAACAAGCACCAGTGACAAAAAATCAATGTCTCCCCTTATGGACAGGAGTGAGGTGTTTATTTTCCAAGATCTGGGGCTCAGCCTTGCTGTCAGTCAGGATCAGCTCACGGGGATCTGACTTTGTGCCTCAGAGCCAGCCCTGCCTGCAAGGGGCTGCATCCATTTCCAAAAGGTGCTACAACAAACACGTTCCTGGAGCATTTTCAGGCTATGGACGCTACAGAGAGGCAATTTGTCATCAATTTAGAGAAAACACAGCTTTTGGGAGGCTCTGCTAACCCTCCTTAGACAGCAGCATAAGCTGCCCTGTGCATGAGGGGAGGGTCAGCCTGAAGGTGATTAAAGGAACCGTAATCTTGACACTTCATGGGTTTTATTGGTCCAGCAGAAAGGTGAGTGGCAGCATCCAGCACTCAGGAGGAACAACCTGACCCAATCTGTGTCATCACTGGCTATTTTGTAAAACCCCCATCCAAGCTTCTACACCTGGATTTATGTCAGATGCTCCCCAGCGTGCTGTCAGGGTAGGGCTCTCTGCCTGCTTACAAGAAAAGGGACAATTTTGCCTTTCCAATCGAGTTACACATCTGATTTGATGAAATTGCTAGAGTCCCAGGCAGACCTGGTCCCCAGGACAGACTCCTTTAAGAAGCCTCAGCCTGTTTTTCCTCCCCAAGTCTTTTTATGGCACATATTTCAGAGCTTCCCTCATGCTCTGATAAGCTCAGTCTCTCTCCCAGTGTAAGTGGATGGTACAGAGTGACTTTCTCAAGGTGATTCAGGTGTTATCACTGAAAGCACCCAAGTGCTCATTCCAAGTGATGGAATTAGATACAAAGGGGAGTTAATGTTTCACCTGCCACAAAAATTAATCTATTACTGTGCAGTGATTATATTGCTGTATTTATTGTGTTTGTGATAGGGAAGGGACAGGTCACTCCTGGTGAGGCAGTGGGAGTGCTCGAGGGACGTGCTGGCCCTGCGGGTGCTGGGATCAGGTGTGATCTTGCCTTTGCTGTCAATAAAACTCAATCAACCTGCAGGAAGGACTAAAAACCCAGTGCTGGATCCATCTGTCTCCCAGGGAGGGAGTGCCTGGCAAAATCTTTGCTCCCTGTTTTTTTTTTCCCTCTCTAATCCTGTTCTCTGCATGTTCCCAAAGCCAGAAAACACCACAAAGAGCCCCCCAGCCCCTCGAGAAGGGACGTCAGAGAGTCCCCAGGATGGTGCTGGCCAGGGACAGTGTGGCTCCAAGCTGGGCTTTCCCACAGGGAAAGGGGAGAGAGGGCAGAACGATGCTTGTGTCTCTCTCCAGGGAATTGTCAGCATGTCCTGGCTGTGGGAAGCAGATGGAAAACAAACAAATCCTCCGTGTGACGCAGGGGAGCCCTCAGAAGGGTTTTGTCACTCAGAGCAAGGCTGGACGCTCTGCCTCGAGCTCTGGGCTGTGTTTGTGGGATTGCAGCAAGCCCCTGCTTCCCAAACTATTTGTCCTTGCTGCCTTGCCATGCAGGACCAGAGCCTGGGATGAGGAATCTCCAGGGAGTCCAAGAAATGGGGGCACGGGCACTGGCTGGGAGAGCAGCAAACCAGTAACTTTCCACAGCCACTGTGGAGGTTCAGGCTCTGCCTACACAGGAATTACTCTTTCCATCATTATCCCACTAAAGCCAGCCTCTGTTAATGCTGTTGGGGTTGGAAATGCAGTGATAAATGGCACAGAGAGAACACAAAGGAGGAGACAGGTCCCTGCGTGGTGCAGTCACCAGTGCTCAAAGCGTTTCTGTCTTCACCGACAGATTTACTCCTCCTGCTGCCTGATTAATTTATATCCACAAATAATCTTTTTTCCCTGAGCTACCTCAGATTTTGAAGGTGTGGTGTGTTTTATTCACAAATAAATCCCAGTGGTACATGCACATTTAATCCTTTCATGGACTTGTGGGCTGATTTATGACTACTGAAGGTAGAGAAGATCCTTTATCTTTTCCATCCTTCTTTGCAATAAACTGCAGTCCCAGCATTCTGAAAGCTGGCAAAAGAAATGTGCAAACAAAAGGTATGAAACAAGATAGAGGCTCTGTGAAGCACTAATAAAACTGTCCTATAAACCTGTCCAATTTCACAATAATAAATAAAGAAAAGCCTCAAACCCTCCCTCCTCCTTACTGTTACAGCAGTGATAAAATAATTCTTTTCATTTGTGCATAAAACTGAAGAAGTTCATGCACATTCATAAATTACTTTGAAGGGGATGAGAGGTTAAATATTAACCCCTCATTTCTTTTCCCACCAACAAACTGAATCCTGACAGTGCAGTGCTGACATTTCAAAAGGCTTCCAGGTTTTCAGGCACTCCGTGTGAGGAGATGACCTGGCTCACTTGAGAAATCACACCCTGCTGATTTATTCGAGGTTAAACATGATCTCAGGGAGATGCTAAAAATAGAATCCCGCTGTTTTCTTTGGGTGTTTAAGTACCTGGTGTTCTACTCAGCCACGGATGCTGCAGTGACCAAAAACCTGTCTGGTAGCATTGTGCAAGACAATAGAAATCGAACCTTCTGAGCCAACAGAGAAAGTCAGGGGGAGCAGCCAGAAAATCCCCAAAGCATCCAGACCACCCTCTGGCACAGTCCCAGCCTAAACTCCAACACAGGAATAAAGGGGTGAATCTCCTGTAAAAATCTTAGATCCTGGTCGTAAAGGTGTTCAGGACATAAGAGGGTTTTTTGTTCAGGTAAGGCTTTCCCTCTCCTCTCATCCTAACTGCAATGGCTGTTATCAAAGTGAATAATTGATACCAAAAATGTAGTTGGGATAGGAGTGATAATTCAGAGTGAGCTGTTTTCTAGGAAACCTGGGAACTGGACTTTCCACAAGACTCAAGTGTATTCCCTTCCCTGCTCTCGTTAGTGCTGATGGAACCTGGACCCCATCTCAATTCACAAGCCTGAAGGTGTGGGGCTCTTGTGTAAGGGCACTCTTGGTCCTTCCTGAAAGCAGGATCGAATTCAGGCTGTACAAACAAACAATCTAAAGATCCTACAGGTGATTTTCTCAACCATTCACTGGGGAGCCTGTTCAGTGCCCACCACCCGCCAGGGAAAGAACCTTTTCCTAATATTAAGACTAAATCTCCTCTGACACAGTTTAAATCCTACAGTCCCAGGCAGACCTGGTCATCACATAGCTCAGGCATTTGTACTATATAGCTTTTTCTTTAGGGAGAAATTTCCCTTCTACCAGGCTACACAGTTCCTTGTAGTTCCCTATCCACTAGAAAAATTTCCAAGAGGGGAAAGAAAAAATAAAAAAAAAAAAAGAAATGTCCAAACGTGTCACATCACATCTTACAACACAGGAAGAGTGGAAAAACAAAAAACAAAACCCCCTCTGGATCCAAAATTCCCGTTTATCAGTCAGTTTTGCCAGGGAACAGCAAGTTCCCCCAGGCTGTGCACACAGAGAGCGAGCAGTGGGTCAGTGGGGCAGGGCGGGGGTGACACAGCCCCTCTGACCCCACCCCAGGTGTATTGGCACAGCCAATGGAAAAGGATCGTTCCCAGCTTCTTCCCCTCTGCTGTGGAAACAATGCTATTGCCACACCCTGGGAACCCTGATTGCCGCTATGAGGGCTGGCCCTACAGGAATGTGCCAGGGAAGAGGGTTGTGCCAGGGCTGGGACATAGAGCAGGGATGTCACCACTGCCATGAACTTGCTGCACGCTCCAGAAGATTTTGTACAAATATTTGGACACTCCAATGGTGCTCCCTCCGAGATACGGCTTCTCCTTTTCCCTAACGCTTCGCAATACTGTTTAATATTAATCTAGAACCACCCAAAAGCAAATAGCTGTGTTCTTTTTTGTGCACACAATTGTGCAAGGACTTTTCTTTCCCAGTCCTGCACATGTGCTTGGGATAGAGCTCTGGTCAGCTAAGCTAATTTCTGCACAGCAGTTGCTCAAGGTGCTTTAAAGTCTTCCTTGCCAAACACGAGAATTTTCCGAGCGCTCAACCTGACTGCACTCATAAAAAAAGGTTTCAAGGAATGTGACGATGTGGAACTTGAAATGAGTCATCTCCCATCAAGCTGCACTCAGTGATGGAGGCATGAGCCAAGGTTTTATAACTTCTACCATAAAAACCAATAAAAATCATGCTTCAGCTCAACGAATAGATCTGATAACCAGATTTCAGCCTTTCCAAGCAGTGCAGTTTGCTGCATTGGCAATTGGTTTTATCCCATCTAGAACTGACCAAATCAGCTTCAGTTTGGTCTTTATTAATCTGAGCTCTATTTATTTTTCCATCTGCTGTATTTACTTCATTTCTCCTAAATTAAACCAGCTGTCATTTTTGCTTCACCCATGACTTATGCCAAATTTCAAGACACCCTTCTCCTCCAGGAAAACATATGGTCAGGACATCAGAAAGATCATTTCATCACCAGTAAATTCTAAAGAATTACCAGAAATGGATGGCAAATTTCCCCTTGGGTTCAGTGGGGCCACAATCCCACCCCTTGGGTGAACTTGGTGACATGGAAAGAAACTTTCAAGCTCCTTTCTACCTCACTCATCTTTTAGCTGCCAGTAGGCTGAAAAACAGCACAAATGAAGGGTGAAGAGTGTGAAACCATCACCCAACAACCTGCACCTTGGGTGGGCTGGGCCTCCAGTTTGTCAAGCACTTGGTGGGCAAGGCCAATCACAGTAAAACAGGATCATCCACACTCTGCCAGTGTGCAGAACTGGACAAGCAGAGACCAGAAGTGCTGTGATGGATCACAGACTTCCCCAGGGAAGCTGCAGGTAGGCACGGGTTAACAGAAATGGTTTTATTTCTTGCAGAGCATTAGGCACTGTGATGGTATTTCCTTTGGAAAGGGCACATCCTGATGGTCACCAGCACCCAAACCTACAACTCTCCACCTCCTCAATACAGACAATGGGAAGTGCAACAAAAGGTGTTGGCCAAAATGGGATTGGCCCTTCAGTGCTGGTGCAGGTGGTGGCTCCACAGCCTCCCTGCCCACCAGCAGCACCACAAAAGGGTTTTGCTCTGAGTCATGTCCCCTGGTGAGTCAGCTGTGGGGGACACATGAGTCACCCTGCTCAGGAGCTCTGCCCCATGCTGTGGAGGAGAGGCTCCCACTCCTTGAGGTTCCCACTCCTTAAGGCTCTGTGCTCAGGCTGTACCTTGCCCTCTCACACAGCTAGGTGAGCATCAGCTGAGCCAACCACACCACCTGTAGCAGCAAACTGATGGCATTTATGAGATCAGAGCTGGCAGATCCTTGCTGAGATTGGCACAGGTGAGATTAGGAGTCACACCAGTGGGTATGGAGAGAGGAAATTGCTATTGTAAAGCACTTAGGGACCAAATAAGCCCTGAGGAAGCCCATCCCTTTCCCAGGACTAAAATATCCCAAAAAGACCAGCCTCACCGGATGGGTGAACAGTGTCACCAGGCTCTCATTGAAATTGAGATAAAATGGCAAATGTTTCAGCTGCAATAGAAAATGTCTCTCTGACACACAATCATCATCTCTCCAGCCAGTGCTGCTGCTGCTCCCCACCATGCTCTGCGGTGGAACAGGGCCCAGGACAGCAGCAGGAAGGTTTGAAATGTCTCTTTGCACCCACCTTCTTTCTTCATGCCAGCTCTGAAGCACTTCTTCAGCCTGCAGTACCTGCACTGGTTCCTCTTGTCTTTGTCTATCACACACTGTCGGTTGAACCTGGGAGGAGATGGGAAACACAACATGGAGCAACCAGCCTGGCATCTGCACCCCCTTACCCTGGGCAGCCCCAAATACATTCCCAAATACAGCCCCAGACCTCCCTGAGCTCCACCCTGCATGATCCTAGAGGAGAACCAAAGTTTTGGGTTGAAAGAAATGTGTTGAATCAACGTTGGCTTGGCCAAGCTCCTCCTCTTCCCCACCACCGCTCCTGCCAGCTGGGAGCGCAGCGGCTTCAGACCACCCACCCTGCCGGGATTGGGATGGTTTTGGCTGTGAAAACATGACTGTGACTCAAGTTGTGCTCTGGTAGGAGCTCCATCTCCCACTTCCAGACAGTTTTTGGGTGTTGGGCGTTGGGGTTTGTCTGATTTCACTTGTTAACTATTCTACGATTTGCACAGAATAAAATGCGTTGTGGCCCACAGTCTGCAGCCTTGTTCTGAGGGGCATGGCCTCCTAATTCCTCCTCCTTCCACTGGGGATTTAGGAACCCTTGTGCTGTTCCAGGGGTGGTCCACTCCTCATGGTGGGTGAAACAATGGAAGGGGAATCTTCCATGCAGAGAGGAGATGACGTGGGTTGCTCCGGGACCTTTGGGTTGTAAAAGCTCAGGCACTTTCCCAGGCTGGTAAAAAGCCAAAGGTACAAAGGCCCAAAGACTTTCAGAGGTATTCACGTCTGCAGAGCTCCGAGCTGGCCTGAGCTCACCAAATAAGGGCTTGCACACAAGCTTGGCTTCAATGCTGTGGATCTTCCCTGAGCTGCCAAATATCACAGAGATCCATGGATTCCTGGGGAGAGGCAACCACTCTGCTCCCAGGAGACCGACAGCTGAAATTTCAAAGAAATCAGTGGCAGAGTTCAAGTCCTCCTGCAGGAATCCCACAGTTCATGGGATGGGCACTGTGTAGGTGGACACTGCTGTCACCTCAGGTGTCTTTCATGGTGTGTCCTGGAGTGGGAAGGGCACCAGGAACATTTTGAACAAGTAGGGTGACTTGCATTAGAAAAATTTGGAATGCCTTTAGAGGAGGAGAAGTTTTGGAACAGAAAGAAAACTTCCAGGTTTTAGCTAGAGATGAAGGGCTTAAGTGTATTCAGGTTTGGGATTTCTTTCCACTTTCTTCTGTGCTAAAATAAACATAATTTTTCTAAGATCAATCAAGATAGCAGCTTTATAATTTACAGCCTCTTCCTGGCAAGAAATCTCTCTCAAATGTATACCTGTGTGCCAAAGTGGATGTGAATCATCTCTGGTCTACACTTATTTCTCAGAATATTCATAAAATCATCACTGATAAGTCAGTGCACATAATTTATTGTATTTCAAAACAAGAACAGAGAAGCTGTGAGAGGGCTTTGGAGGTGACAGATTCTTGGATGACTGTTGTTTTTTACAGGGAAAAGCAAGAAAGAGGAAATCTCCAGAGCTTTGGTCTTTTGCCACCTTGGCTTCCCCTTGCTGGGCTGTGACGAGGTCATGGTGTCACTCCACACCCAAGGTCTGTATTTATGTATTTTACACATCAGTCAAACCTCAGGTTTTGGGTTGGACTCGAGGATCTCAAAGGTTCTTTCCAACCTAGTTCATTCTGTGATTCTCAGGTCTATGAGTTTCCCTCAATTTACACCAGGAGGAAAGCAGTGACGGTGAATTCGCTCAAAGCATTGCTCCGTGCCACAGAAGGTCTCATGGTCCAAGTGAGATAGGACTGAATTTAGAGATAGAACTGAGTTTACTCCCAAACCAAACTGCAGTCCTACTGGTGGCCTTCATGGCATGGCAACTTGGCATTTGAGACACGATCCCCTGGTCCCCGCCCCAAATCATTCCCCGCATCCATCATTGCATGTTTTAATAGCCGAAATCCCGGTACCTGCAGGAGTAGACGTGGTTCTTGCGGACGCTCCTCCTGAAGAAGCCTTTGCAGCCGTCACAGCTGGAGGCCCCGTAGTGCTTGCCGGTGGCCCGGTCCCCGCAGATGGAGCACAGGGAGTTGACGCCGTTGGGGAGCAGGTTGGTGTTTGCTGACTCGGCCGCGATGGCCTCTGCGGGCGGAGAACGGGGACAGTTAGAGCTCCCTGCCATGGAAACCTCGCAATTTACACTCATGCTCTCCCCAAGCTCGGCTCCTTTGCTTCTGGTATTGGTGTTTTTCTTCACTTCAGGGAGACTTCAAGCTGTATAACCCAAACTGACCCTGAGAATTTAACAATTATCACTGCTTTCCTGGAGAGATGTAAGGAAACCTCACTTGCATGTGAGTTTTATGTTTTTGAGGGATGGGGAGGCACCTACTCAACAAGATACCTGGAGAACATGGTTCAAAGCTGGTGTCCACAGAAGAAAATGGAAAGAAAGCTCATTAACTTGAATAAATAGAATGCAGAGAAGAAAAGCAGGGGCAGAAAGGATGAACTACTTCATGCCCATAACATGAAGAAGTGCTGAAGATAAAAGATTGTTCTTGAGAGCTCCTCTGCAACTAGAAGGCAGAGACAGCAGCTCCCACAGGGATCCCTTTAGTTCTAAGTCTGGTCCCTCCTCTGAAATTCTCCCTGAAGAGGCTCACTGCTTTCCACTAGAAAGCAACAAGAGGTGTGCAGGAAGATCAGCCTTCTAAATTAGGGACCTAAAATTAGGTCATGTGAATGCCCTCTGTCATGTCCTCCGTTAGCACCCCCTCATTTGGGGCAGGAATAGCTCTGCCCCAGCCTGCCCTGTGTGTACACACCACTGAAAACTCCCCTTGGAACCTCTCCCTCTGCCCTGACCACCAGACTCGCTGCCCTCTTAATCCTCCTAATTTGAGGCACAGCTCGGGGAAGGAAAAAACAGGAGCCCCTTGCGAAGAGGGCAGCTGACAGTGTTTGTATCTCCTCATCTGTTTGCAGAGCCCGACCTGGGCTGCAGGAGGGTTTTATGAATTTATCACACCTCTGGGAGCATGTTCTGTGCTCCAGGGGAGCCCATCCTGCGCTCCAGTGACCTCGGAAAAGTCCCTGGGACAAGGCACGCCCTGACACGTCTCTGGGATGGGACATCCTCACAACAGGGATGGGGAAAGCTCAGCTTAGCAGTTTCTCAGATAAAACTACTCAAAGAGGAGGAATTGCCATCTCATCTGCCCAGAGAAAGTTTTCTAATCCATAATGCGTAAAAATAGCTCTGGGTAATCCACACACAGAATGTGCATATACAGAGAGGGAGCGGGAGAAGGTTATTTTTGTGTGTGAATACACATCAAAAAGTTTATAGTGAAAATATTTGCTGTGCAATGAAAATTGTAATCAACTCCCCCCCCCAAAAAAAAGAAACAAAAACCCAAAGCCAACAAAGCTTTAGTTTTTAAAAAACTACCGTTTTTTAACTAAGGCTGAGACTAAGTCGTTTTTAGCCAAGACTTCACTCATGCAAAGTTCAGAATTCCTGTCACCTTCTAAAATAACCCTTTTGGTCCATATTCACCTTCTGGTGTGTGGATGAGCAAGTAAGTGGGTTATAGCAAGATGAGAGCAACACGACAAGAAAGAATGACAGCATCAAAATCATTCTTAGGTCATAATGACAGGAATTGAGATTTGCCTCTTCCCAAATCTGTGTAAGATTCTCCCAGCTCTGACATTTGTCAGGAAGCGACACTTGGGTCCTTTGGGACCATTGTCTATGTCAGAGGGGTTTAATGGCAATTTAGGTTGATTTTTAGGGGTTTCTCTGCAATTATTCTTGATTTTATATTACTTAATAACTCAGTATTAAATGAACTGTACAGAATATTCCTTTGTGGATAACTGCAGAACATTTGGGCATCTGTTGTTCCATCCATTATTTGAAGGAGCAAACGACCATAAACAAAGGCACTGTGATGGATTCCATTTTAAAACTTTGCACAACCGAAATAAAGACAGGGCAGCCAATTTCCTCTTCACTCCACTCATACTTTCTCTAGACTTCAGAGGAATCAAGCCAAGGTCAAATAGTTTAGGTCTCAAATAGACCCTTCATCCTTCAACTGGGTCCAGACTGCAAAATGTTCCTGATGCTGGGAAGTATTTACTCACCAGAAAAGACTTCTTTATCTTTTATGTGAGTAGGATGTGAGAATCTGCTCACTGATGTAAAGAAGAAATTAATAATCTGGCCTTAAACCAGGTATTACTGGAGGAGGAGCCATCAGCACTGTGCTGATGAAAATTAGCAAACCAAATTTTGCCTTTGCTTGTATCCATGGAAGCACAAGCAAACCAGCGGTGAGTTGGGTGGCTCTGTCTTAGGGCAGCTAAAAATTCAAACCCTGGGAGAGAGCCACGTGTCCTTTTCAGATAAATTGGCTGAATGTGAAGAGAAATCTTAATAAATAAATAGGTAAATAAAAGGGAAGCCCTAAGAGCTTGCATTATGATCAAAATTTTTAATTACAAAATCCTGCCACCAGCTAACGATGGGCTTCAAATGAGAATTAGCTCAGACAAGAGCAGGGCACAACAGACATCTCAGGCACCAGGAGACTCTTTCAACACAGCTTTCAAACCTACCCAATATCTGGGTTTTCCTGGACTGATCTCTACAAGGAAAGGCAGGGAGACAACAACTCATCTCGACTTTGTGTGGCTCCCAGGCTGAGCTGAGGCTCTGCTTGTGGCCAGACCCCTCCCTGAGGCTGTCCCCAAGGTTCACTGGCAGATATAGCTGAAGTTTTAACCATTTTTTTGTGAGTTATATGCAATCAGTGGGCAGACTGGGACCTCTCCTAAAGCTGAGAAGAGCAGCCCAGTGGCTTCCCCAGATTTGGGGTCAGCCAAGCTCACAACTGAAATGCACACAAATTTTTTGGTACCCACTGCCTCTGTATGTAAACAATTGCCTAACCAGGGCTGAGATGATAATGCCAGTTTTACAGTGATAAGAAATGACACTGAGGATGTTCTCATGATACCTGACCCCTGCACTGCTGCTTCTTTCAGTTCCTTTGCTGGCTACAGCTCTTCTAGATGCACATTGTAAAGGAGAATTGTCTTGCAATACTTTCCAGGGTGGCTTTTATCTACCAGGAAATCCACATTTTGGTGCACATAACTTGCAGTTAACAAATCCCCAAATTACATGTGCAGGGCTAGAATGTGAAGAGATCACAAGTGTGGGTTTAGGGCTTGAGCACACAGAGTCAAACCCGGTGCCAAAGCCAGCATTGTGAAAGCTGTACACACAAATGCAGGGCAGGAGGGGGTTTAAACCCTGGCCACGTGCAGGTCAGCCTCTTTCTACATCAGCTCTTAGCAAACAGAAGGGTTTTTTGAGATATAAAATACAGCTGTGATTCAGCGATCCCAAACCCTACAGGAGCGATGATGGAGGTGCCAACCAGAGCTGTTCTGGGCACTCCTGCAGCTCGAGGGATGGAAAATCACTGCCAAAACATCTCTGGTGGCTTTTGCATGGTCTGAACTGGGCCAGACTCCTGCAGGGCTGGGAAAGATTTCACCAACCTCATGCCAGAGTCCCAGTGTGGAGTGTGGGAGCTGAGGCAGGGCCATGGGCATCACCCTGGGAGAAAGCGCTCGCCAACTCTCCAATCAAGAATTGGGACTGCACTGCAGCAATGCTCCACATCTCCACCAAAATGAGACAGCTCTGACAAGGGAACAGACATTAACCACACATAAAAACTGAGGATATGGGTTGTAGTGCCAGCTGAGGTGAAGGAAACAAATTTGTACAGAATGGGAAAAATTTCTGCTGTGACAAAATACATTTCACAAAGGAAAAACAGAATTAGCAGTGATTTTTGCTCCTTTCCTTTTGCCAGGCTTTCTATTTAAATCTTAATTATTTCTGATATCACTCCTATAAAGTGTTCTATTCTTTATTTTGAATTAATCTTAAAATAGTTGGCAAATTATGGGATATTTGAAGGTGGAAAATCCAAAACACGTATCTGGGCAAATCTCAGAATGATAGCAGCTTCCTGAAGAAGAAACATCTAAGCATGGGAACTGCTCCACAAAATTAATCCACCCAAAATTTTGATGAAATAATGTTCTGAAGAAGGAAAGAGTTGGTTCCAAGACAGCATGACCTTATTAGAAAATATTCCAATTTTCACTTTGGGAATTGTTCAGAAGGTAAGAAACTGCACTGAGTCCATCAAAATAAATATTGCATCCTTTCCTGTTCATGTTTATAGAGGGCAAAGCTGTCATCATTTAGAAGGGAAAACACAGATGAACCTTAGGAGAGATATAAACAATCTTAAAAAAATCCAGTATAGTTATAAAAAGTACCTAAAATGAGATTATTTCTTGATTCTAAAATATTTTAAAATATTTCTGAAGCCACAAGGAAACTGTGATTTTGAATTACCTCAGGGGACTGAACTCAGCTGAACTGAACTCACAGATTTCCATGCATGGCCATTTCAGGTCTTTTTTGAAGTTATTTTTACAAACCGTAGAAAAAGACACTTACCCAAGACAAACAAGCTAATTTCAAAGCAGCTACTTCCCGAGAGAGCTGGTTAGTCATTAACAGCTAAACAAATAACACAATACCGAGTTCGATAAAGTTCAGAAAAAACTCAACCTGTCAGTTCTACCGCGTGAACAGGCATTGGTGGTTCATTTGCAAAATTATATTGAATTTTGAGGAAATTTGTGCCTCTTCAAAAAGTGAAAAATATATTATTGTTGTTCAACTGGAAGTAACAGAACAAAACATGTGTGTTAAATGACATTTCTGGAAGAGGATGGAAGATGGAAACCTTTCTGCAAGAATAAGATCCAGTCTTTCTGGAGCTTACAAAAACTACATATATTGAAAATCCTTGATTTGGCGACAGCCAGAGCTTTACAGAAGGCAATTTAAAATCCAGGTTCCTTTGGGCCTTTTCACTCTACTTGTCTCCTGACCTTCCTCCATGCCCCACAATAACACATCCAATAATTTGATATTGTAGGTGATATCCCTACTAAAACTCTGATTTCTTTTGATGAGCCAGTTAATGAGCAAATGTGAAAATCCCATCTTATTTTCACTAAGCTTCTTAACACATGAAAAGGCTGCCAAAACTCTCGGAAGGGATTGCTAACTTTGGAACCTCATTCAGCTGCACGATTGGTTTCATGCAATATGACCAAAATGCCCTTTATTTTTACACAGTGAGAAGCTAATTTCACAGAATGTAGTTCACTTTATGTCAGAGTACTTTTGACTGCAGAAAAATTAAATACCACAAAACAAAGTGCTTTATTCCTGTGAATGAAGCGGAAGTCTCGGCGTATAAACACTCCCGCCTCCCAGCCAAGTCTTTCTGTGCTCTAAAAACTGTTAGGACCATCTTGGAAGCCAGGAATACAAAGCTAGAAATGATTTGGATATTGCTTCTCAATCCGAGTTCCCAGGCCCAACTCACACAGGGCACACAATCACGGAGAAATGTCGTTTGGGACGACTTGTTTTCCCCAGAATTAAACGTCAGCTGAAGTCGTATACGGGAGCGAAACACACATCTGAACAAGAAATACTGGTAATAACTCCTCTCATAAACAACACAGTGGGACAAACCCAGGGAACGCCATGAAGGCCTCTACCACCATCTGCAGAACCTGGTGGGCTCTTCAGGGCATGTCGCTCAGCCCAGCAATGAAAATAACCCAAAACGGGGCCGGCAAGCGAAGGGGTCGCGTTTCAGCCCAAACATAACCACGGATGCAACAGAGGTTGACAGGTCAGCTGCTTAAATATTACCCCTTCCACCCTTTGCCCTGTACCTCCCACCAGCCTTTCCTCTTTATAGTAAAAGTAGTGGAGCTTTTTCAAGAGAAAACGGGTAAAAATCTCACCGGTGTTATTGGGGAGCACGCGGAGGTTGTCGAATTCCAGCATGGTATAAGAGGAGTCCAAGGAGTCAACATAATCTGGCATATCCATGTCCATGATGGACTGACAAAGCTTCATTATTACTTGACAACAGCGAGGGAAGCGGCAGAAACAGCCCCACTGTCAATCACGGCCAAGGTTTCCTCTGCAAAGAGAGACACCCCGGTCCTCGCGATGACAAATCATTACCCAGCTCTGCCCGCAGTCCCCTCCCCGTGCCAGGACAGAAGGGACGAGGCCAAACCCTCTGGCGTAGTCCCCTCCCTTCCCGGGGTGCATCTCGCTCCTGATAAGGTGATGTAGATAAGGCCCGGGCTGAAACACCTTGGATTGCATCTTTGGGTCAATACAGCCGGATTTATGGCTGCTCCTGCACAAACATTTTGAGAAGGGCTGAGGAGCAGCCACCTCACACATGTGTCGCTCTCCCAGGGCAGAGCAGTGGTCACGTCCAACCAACAACTGTCAGCTTGCTCGCCCACCAGCCCTTGGGGAAAGAGCAAATGGTGTCACTTGAGGCTCGTGAGGACAATAAATCAATGTCCCACCCAATGGAGACCATTGAGGCAGGTCAGCATTGAGAACCTGAGTTGTTTCTGTGAGACACCACAGTGCTCACACCTTGACTTGCAGCTGGAAGGGGAAAATGAGGCTTCATTCGGGCTGTACACACAGTCTGACCCTGCTCCACAGGCAGAGGCGAGGTGGAGGAGGTGACTTCCACCCACCACCCTCCATCCCTCTCACCTGTGTCTTCCTCCTGACTCCAGGCAGCCCCAGCGTCCCAGAGCTCCCTCTGGGGCAGAGCTGGGCTGTGCTGGTGAATTGTCATCGTGGAAGGTTTCAAAGGATGGCAAATGATGAAAATGGAAAAGGCTGGGAGGAGCTGGGCAGACTCCCTCGCAGATGTGTGGTGTTGCATTTCACGCTGATCCGCGCTGGCTTTTCTGGGAAAGGTCCGCGTTATGGAAATTCAATTCTAGCTTTTCCCCCACAGGCCTGTGCGTGTTTGGTCTGGGTTTGTTGTTTTTATTTTAATTTACTGAATTTTACACAAAAAGTCTTTTCTTGTTAAGACTCATGAGCTGTGCTTCAAAAGGCCGGAAATAATAGGGTTGGAGTGATTGGTTTATTCCCACTTTGATCTTCCAGATGCCCTCCCTGACATTACAGCTCCCTCTCCAGTGACGTGGTTTTGTGTCAGAGGGTCTTTCCTCCCCATGAGCTGTTCTGAGAGATCCAGGTCAACACCCTGTTGAATCTGGAGGAAAAGAAGAGTCTTGAGAAACAGGGAGATGAGCTGCCAGAAAAAGAGTCCTGGCCAAATAAATGTGATTGTCAGACTGCCTGAACTCTCACTGAACCAAGAAGCAGGCTGGCCCCATGGATCCCAGCAATCTCCAACCAGCCAGAAATATTCCAAAATCTGAGTTTTTAACTGTCTTTGTCATACTAATTTGATTTAATCCCCATTTCACTTTTTGTTTTAATATTTTTCTTCATATCCTGGGGTTTTACAGTGGACATTGCAAGGGGTTAATTTTAGATAGGCTTTTCCTCTATAAAGATTGGGTGTAGAAACTTTCAGCTTTACTTTCTTATCGTTTCTGGGGAATAAAATAATTTCATGTGCCATATTTTCCTTTTCCTTCTTTCCCTTTTTAAGAACATGTTGTAACCAGTGGTGCAGAAATGACTCCTTGCTTAGATAAGACGTTATGTTTTTATCCTTGGACTGTGCCCCAGGCTCCCAGTAATGCCAGCATCAGCTAAGTTGGGATCTGATTACTTGTACTTGCCTCTTACTCAATGTCAGGCTTGATTATGCCCATTAATCTGGCTTTTTTTTTTTTAAACTGAGCTGTGGGCACAATCCTGCCTGATTCTCAGCACTCTGATACTATTACAGCAAAGATTTTTCACATTTCTACAATTCTGTGTTGTTGTTGGGGTTTTTTTTGTTTGGTTGGGTTTTTTTTTAATGGATTTCTAGCCATTAAAATAGTAATTTCGGTATTTACCAAGCTTTTGGGCAGCTGTGTCTCAGACGAGAGAAATCTGGGCTCCTGCCCTGATCTTGTTGACTTTAGAGATCTCTCAACGTTTTCCATCCCTCAGTATGATGTGAGGGTTGAGGATAATTTCCAAGGAAAGTTGAGGGATGAGGATGTGCTTGGACAATTTTCAATCTGGGAATGACAAAAGGTTAAAGAGAAAGTTTCATAGCTCGGGACCAGATTTCAGCACCACATCCACACTGATAATAAGGACTGACTTGTGGAAGGTGGTGTTGGAGGGACAGAACGTGGCATTTTCTCCAAAGAGCGCCCTGTTCCAAACCAGCCCAGCACAAAAGCAGCCCTGGGGATGGACAAAACCTTTCTGATGTTTGAGCAGTTCCTTCCTTTTCCTCTCCCTGCTTTCTGACATCGCTTTCTGGCTCAGGAGAAATCAAACTCACTCAGAGTTGGCCTCACATCTCCTGAGCACTGTTCGTGTCACAAGGAAGTGACAGTGGCCCAGCCAAGAGCCAGCAGTCTCCAGCTGGTTTCTAATTACCTTACCATGATCCAGCCAGGCAGAGCAGTCAGGGAGATGGGGAGAGAACTCAGATCCTTCCCAGACTGTGGCCACAGAGAAGATGGATTTGAGTAGAGATTTGTGAGGCTGACCAGCTCTTTCTGCTGAGACACCTCCCAGGATGCTGTCCTTGGGCGCTCAGGCATCAACTCACCTGCACAGGCATCTTAGGTGGATAACCAAAGGAAAACTGGCTGGTATAACTCCATCTTCCCAGTCTGGAAATGGATGTCAATCCTCCTCCATATGGACATAATCCTCTCTTCAATGTGTTTTCCATTTATTCCTCTTTTGACTCTGAGGCTGGATGTAGCTGGAGGGTGCAGGGGAAAGGGGAGAAGGGAGAAAGAACCAGAGTTAAGTTTAATAAAAATAATATGAACGTTCAAAGTTTGAGCTCTGGGAATGAATCAAGGTGGATTCTCCTGTGTGAGGGCACAGGGCAGGCTCTGGTGAACACATGGTCCCAATAAGACAGCACACTCATTCCTAGAAACACAATTCAGGTGCTTTTGGGAACGCTTGTTAGACAAGATGAAGTGCAGCAAAGATAAGGACACTTTGATTGATTAAGAGAGAACGCAAAGTACTGCGGGCAGGGCGTCAGAAATAACATTTCTTTGGCCAGGTGAGTGCTGGGGGAAGATGTTTGCAGGCCATGGAAGCTGCACATCCATCTCTGGAGGTTGATTTTAATGGAAAGCAACTCAATGCTGCATATGGGCAGAGGTGCCTGAGAAACTAAACTTAATGAAGGACTTGTGTCTGTGCAAAATGGTGAGGCAGAAGTCACCAAATGTATTTTTGAAAGAGAAGTTTTCTTCTTGTATTCATAGAAAGTCATTTAAAATCCCCTACCACTGTTTTGAAATTTTCTCGGACTGAAATGCAGCAATAATTATATTTTTGTGAACGTGTAGGTTTCAGGAAAAGGATTTTTATGCAGTGAGCATAAATCCATCAATGATCAGGTGGTTCTCAGAAGCAACAGTAGCCATAATATTACCTACCTGGACAGATGGTGTCTGGATAAAAACAATAATTTAAAGACAGAAGGCAGCAAGGCTCTTTTCTGGGTAATGTATAATTAGAAACAGTGTGCTTCTGACATTATAAGCAGTGTGAAATCGTATCCTTAACATGCAATTACCATGGCAGACATTTCCAAGTCATCTAGACCAGATGTTATTAAATCAGCTCCTTCCTTTCCTGGGTGCAGTTTGATATTTGGGATACACTAAACAGAAAAATGTTTCTTTACATTTTCAGGTATTTCCTATTGCAATGAAAATTACATTTCTACATGTGACTTCTGCTGTGAGGGTCTCCTTGTTCTTCCAGCTGTTATCTCCCAAAAAGTGTAGTGATTATGCATAAAAAAAAACAATTTAAGAAATTTCTCAAGTCCAATGATGGAAGATGACCTGATGGGCATGGGAGAGCATCACCCACCATGCAGGAGGATGGAGAGGAGAAAAAACAAAAAATATCAGGACCTTCACCTCCTTTATCTCCAGACAAACTTATTTTGTTTTTCTGCTGCCAAACACGTTCATTTATCATTTACTCACTTTGCTTCAGAACAATGAGGTTTGCTCTTCCATAACAACCCCTTGGAGTAAATAGAAACTTAAACAAGCTCCAGTCACTATGCTGGAAAAATTTCCTTTATAACAATTCAAACAAACAAGCAAACAAGCCAAAAAATAAAACAAAAAAACAAACCACAAACCATGAAATCCTGCCCCAAAAAACCCACTACAACAAAAGATCAAACTCAAACCAAATTAAAAAACCCTTAAAATACTCTTTCCACCAGGTTGGAATGATGGATTTTGGTCTTTACAAACTGTCAAGTACAGATGACGCAGAGACCCCTCTGCCAGCAGTGACTTCAGGTTGACTAACTTCGTGAAATTCCCAGTTATTTCACCGAATGTTCAGCACAGATGAAACCTGACTTGGATTTGGGGAATAAATCTGAGATGTTTTACATTTTTCTGATGAGCAAAGGTCAGGCTGATGACTTGTTCTTTCTGAGTTCACTTAACTTTTGTTCTTGGCTGCAGAGCACTTGGCCAAGGCCGGAATTTCAGAAGCACAAAGGGCTCCTTTTGATTTCCAAATGCGAAGCAGCCTGAATTTCAGCTCTGTTGAGAAATGGGAGCTCCCACTGGGAATAACAACTGGATTTGCAAAGATGCAGCCACAGGTCACTGGTGATTTTGAAATAAATCCCCTTTTCTGGACACCTGAGTGAAATCTGATTAAAACCTCATTTCCCCTGTGTGGGGTCCAAGATCTTTTACAAACCTGGCAAAGGCTTCCTGGCCAACACCTGATGCCTCCATGCACCAGTTGGAATTTATCTTGTTTTCCATAAGCAGAAGTAAATTCTCAGGAATAAGAAATGCCTGCAATATTTTTGAAAAAAAAATTAAAAATAAAGAATTCCTTGCATTAATAAATACCTCTATCTGTGGGTATTCCTTGAGGATATTTCAGAGGACTTCTTGTCTCTTTTCCTTTCTGGAAAGAGATCAGCTGATCTACACTTGAAATAATTATGGAAAAACAGGAACAAGCTTCATTTAGTACATTTTGTGGAAAAAAAAAATGTTGGTTTCATTTGTAATTGAAGTTCACTGAAGGGCAGGCAATTAAATTATTTAATAATGAATAAAAAAGTGATAAAAGGACAGAAAAAGAATATTTTGGTTCTTATGTCTGTTTGCAAATGTTAGGCATGGTACCAGTTTCTGACTCAATTTTGGGACTCTTGGCAACCTTTTGAAACCAAAATTAAAGGTAACAGGTCCCAGGTAACAAAACTGACAAATTTGTGGGAATGTGACCTCCTGTCTGAAAATTTAAGAATTTCAGGAGATCATATCTGGCACAACCAACCCATGAAAACATAAACTGGTTTGTGAAACTCCACCTCACCAAAATTAAGTTAGGACTTATTTCAATGAATTTATATTGTCCTTCACAGATGAGATTTTAGCAGTGTTTCACTCTAATGGGGTGAAATGCTCTTTTTCCAGTTATTTCCTACAAACAAAAGTTTTCCTAGCAAGTTTTCCCTAGGCTGTGCTTGGACGGGAAAATCCAAACTCAATAATTGCAAGAGTTTTGGCTGAGCTCTGCTCCATTTTAGAAAAATCCATCCCTAATTCCTCCAAACTGTTGATAAATCCAACACTGAATAGGAACTGGAAAACACAGCTTTGGAATATGCTGTCCAGAGAACTAAAACATGGGGAAGAAATCATAAAATAATCAAACTTCCATTTTTTCCCTCATTCTACCCCTCACTGCCCTTGGGATGAGTTGTTCCCACCTGTTCATCCAGGTTTTGTCAGCCAGAGAACCACGAGGTTGCATCAGAGCCTCTTCTCCAGATCACCTTCACTCACTTCTCCTGATTTGCACCACCCCAAACTAAGATTTCGCATATGGGCTGGAAAATCAGTATCCCTGCAACCCCTGAGGAAAAATTAGCACCTCATAGAAGGGTTCAGATTGGAAAGGACCTCCAAGACCATCGGGGCCATCCGTCCCCCGGCGCTGCCGAGCCCGCCGCTAACCCACGTTCCCCCGTGCCACATCCACACGCTTTCCAAATCTCTGCAGGGATGCTGACCTCACCTCTTCCCTGGGCAGCCAGGCCCAGCACTTGATAACCCTTTCCATGAGGAAATTTTTCCTACTCTCCAGTCTCAGCCTCCCCTGGCTCAGCCTGAGGCCGTTTCCTCTCCTGCTGTGTCCAGAGGGTGATTCATCCCAAACTCAGACAGGTGGCCAGGAGACCTCGGAGGAACCGCAGGGCAAAGCCAACCTCCCTCCGCAGAGCTCACGGGGAGTTTAGGTGACTTCCACTCAACCTGAAAATTTTATGGAAGGTGAAGTCACAGAAGATAAATTCCCCCTGCCAGGAATGAAAATGACACGTGGAGCCATCAGGAATTAGGTTGGATTCATCCACCCCAGGTGACATCGGCCCCTGACTAAAGCAAACGGCAAATAAATAAATAACAAAGAACAAATAGCAAATAAATAAAAAATAGCAAATAAATAGCAAATATCCCAGCCTGAGACAGGACTGGCAGCAGGAGAGGAGCCAGGGGGAGCATTACCTCACCCACTGCTGCTGGAGAAGGCATGGCACTCATCTGGAGCACTCCACCGCCTCTGGGCGAGTTTTTGGCTTTTCCTGCTGCAAACACTGTTTAGTCAGGGGTAACCAGCCTCGAGAGAGTATTTGCTGTGACTCCCATGTCCCCTGTGAACAGCATTCCTGCCACCTCGAGCTTTTTCGGCTGTGGTGTTGACACTTCTTCAGATGTGTCATTAGCTCAGCTGAGGAGAGAACAGAAATGCTATTCAAGCCCCAGTCCAACGTGGGAGCTCAGGACTGAAATCCTTGCCTCACACTGAAAACATGATGAGTGTTTTATGTCCGTGTTGTGCTTTCTATTTTAGGGAATGCTTTTGTTGTGTTACAAGCCCTTTCCTAGCACATACAGCACCGTTTTTAAGGGTTTCTTCTATCACATATCTTCTATCTATACTCATTTATTCTAAACTGTAATCTCCCACATTCCCAAAAATTAACCCAACCTTGGGTTTTGACTTACAAATTCCAAATTCTAATTAAAAACATTTACCTTGCTCCCTGTTTTTCTATTTTAAGAATTCTGTGGTGGAATTTGCATCCAGTTTTCTCATAGTGAAGATTTAAATGTCACCAAAATTCACCTTTTCCAGTTATAAGATTTTTTTTTTGTAAATCATTCTCCTCAGTGTCTTCACACTGTATTTTTGTTTTATGAGATAAACCATCAGATTGAATCTCGGAGAATCACCAAGAATGGGTTGAACTTTGGCTCTGATCATGGGAATCATCTGCAGATTTACAGTAAACTGAACAACATTCCTTCCAGTAAAATGATACAGCATTTTTGGGGGTAGTTTTGATTTCTGTCTCTGCCCCCCAGATTTTCTATCTTTGCCATTCTTCATAAAAGTTAATAATTCAGGACAAAGATGGAATTCCTCCAAAATACTCCTTTCAGTGTTGCCTTCTAAGCAAACTAAGTGCAAATATAAAAAATTTCAGAGAGAAGGCAAACCACTCAAAAAAAGGCCAAGACAAAACCCAAAGGTTAAATCCATTTTATCTTCAACAATACATTCTATATTTGCACATCTGACCTTGCAGCTCATTCACTCACACAAACATTTTGTCATAGTTCAGCACCAGGGTAAAAGGAAGAAGCCCTCAACCAACATTTTAAGGGCTCTGGAGAAAAACTTCCCATTTCTGCAGGGGACTGGAAAGCTGAAAGAGACACAAACCTAAATAAATATTGATTTATTTTATTTTTATGATGGATTATCTGAAATGTTTCCTGTATTGAAATTGATGGGGCTTTGGAGTAAACATCTGTAAGTTATAATAGCATCAAGGGGGTAAAGTCAAGAAGGAAAATGAGAAAACCTGCCAGGAAAGATCTCAGAATTATAGAATATCCTCAGCTGGAAGGGACAAGAATCATTGAGTTCAACTCCATCAGGTACAATAGCTTGCTCTAGAGGACTGAGGCATAGGACCAATCCCCATTTTATCTCTTTTAAAGCAAGAGATGAGAAACCCCAGTAATTCTGGGTCTCACTCTGCCTTCCAGATCTGCACCCACAAGTCCTTAAAAATACCCATCTCAGCTGGACATGGAGAGACAGAAAATGAGGCTCACCAGCAAATATTTAATCCAGCATTGTTGTTCCATGGTTTATGCTGTGATTCCTTCACCAACCAGAGCTCTGAGGGACATTAATGGCACTCCAGTCTCCGTGAATGTGAGGAAGAAATGCTCCATTATTGCACCCTGACAGCCTTCAGCACCCTCCAGTGTGTGAATCACCTCCAACAGGCTCTCAGACCCATATCCCATGGAGATATTTCTTATTTCTAGTGAGGGATTTTCTTTTAAAAATGCCTTAGGGACCATGGAGAAAGCATAGAATTATAGACACAACATAAGGATCCCACAATGTCCGGAAGGAAAGCTGTGGCTGTTCATCAATAAAACACCTCTTACTCAGCCCCTGGAGTTTCAGGGTTGTGTGTTCATCTGTTGGAGAGGGCACTGGGGGGTAGGGCAAAGGGGTGATGGCTTTAAACTGTGAAAATTTAGGTTTAGATGAGATATTAGGAAAAAATTCTGCCCAGAGAAGCTGTGGCTGCCCCTGGATCCCTGGAAATGCCCAAGGCCAGGCTGGACAGGGCTTGGAACAACCTGGGACAGTGGAAGGTGTCCCTGCCCATGGCTGGGGAGGGAATGGGATGATCCTTAAAATCCCTTCCAACCCAAACTATCCTTCATAATCCAAAATGACAAGTTATTTTTAAAGTATTTGGGGCAAATTCAGACAGATTTTCCTTTCTAAAAGATTCTCCCCCCCCCCCCCCCCCCCCCAAAAAAAAAAGGCAGTAAGCAGACATGCTGACGTGTGGAAAGATGCTTCTCATTACTTTCAATTGAAGAAATTATTGTAAACATCCAGCTATATTTTCCCCATAATATCCATTTTTGAACACTTCAGTCTCTTCCAGACTGTCTTACTCATAATTGCTGCTCTCTTAGTGGGTATAGTAAAAGCAAGTGACTGTTTGCCAAGTGACAAACACACATCTCCAAACCCCTGAGTCTCACAGATATTTTCAGGAAGCTGTAACCCCTGATAAATCTTTGCAGACCACTGAGATGAATAATATTTGTGGATGCATTTTTGAGGCTGCCATACTGGAGAGGTATTTGTGGCTGTGGGCTTTGCCTCTCACATGGAAAAGCATCCCTATATCCATCCTATAGGCTATATTTTGCTCATCTGCCTTTAATTAGAACCATTTCATATCTTCAGGAATATGTGACACCAAATGAATCATTTAGAAATTGGAGTGAACTGGCAAATTATACACTCCTCTGGTTGTTTTTCATTCATGAATTGCCAGTGTCAAAATTCCCTCAGAGCAGAGTTTTTAGCAAATCTGGTGAACCCAAATGTCTGGTAAATGTCACAGGCTCGGGGACAGATCAGACCTGCATTTTTACACCATACACCTATTCACAACTGCTATTTTTCCACTGACACATGGCATAACCTAATCTCTGTCCTCCTGTTCGTTTGGGGTTTTCTCCCCCAGGTATTTCAGGGAAGGAATGGGGAAAACAGTCTTAAATCCTGGAGGAGCTCTCCAAGCCAAGCTTTATTGCTGATTTCAGTGATGTTTAGGGCATTCCATGGGGTTGTTATTCCCTGGTCCCTTGCTGAAGCAGGTCATTGTGGCCTCCCCTGTTCAAAGCTCCCTGCCAATTATATCTTGCTCCAGGCAAGAATTCTGCATAAAAACACCAATGAATTATTAGCAGAGGGACAAAGGCTCTTTATTGCACTTATTTATACCTCAGCAGCTCTTAGGGGATGGAAGCTCCCAGCCCAGGTGCTGCAAGAAACATCTCTGCTGATAATAACTGCAGCAGACAAGAGGTGAGAAGTGGGGAGGGAAACCAGACCAGCTCAGTCCCACATCTCCCCCAGCAAATAAAGTCACTGCATTGTGGGAATCACCCAAATCTGATCTCACTGCATGGAGAGAGTTTAATCAGCTAATTAATTGTTTTAACTGAAAGAGGAGCTGATCCACAGGACTGGGGATTTCCCCATGAAAATGGGAAAGAATGGAACAATTACTGCAAATTATTTAGCAACATCTCATGGGCCAATGGAGTCTCCATGAACTCAGAAACACCTTCACCAAGGACTGGAACAATTTCTTTTTGGCCTGAATTTCATTGATGGGTATACAAGGTATATATAAAACAAATTACCTGTCACTCTGGAATTCTGTTTTCCCAATTTTATACAACAGCTCATCTCATCTTTCCCCTGGCCATCTCCAGCCTTGCTGCTTTCTTCCAGTTAGAACTTTCTAACTGGCCTTGGCCCCCAGCAATAACAACCAGCCTGGCAGCCACAAGCAATTTACACTCCACAGTTGCAATATTCTCTTTATGCACTTAGGTTTTGGCCCATTAGTCTCTCTAGAAGATTATGCAATGCTAATTGCATTCATTTTTTTTTCCAGGAGAGCTGATAGAAACACATCCAAAGACATATTTCCCTAGGCAATAGCCTGCTTTAATAAATTCTGGTTGCACTGGAAATATTTGTGTTTTAATCTGTAAAACAGAGATTAGGCAAAAGTTCCTAATATTGTTTAAGCACTTCAAGCCAAGAAACAATTCCATTTTACCTTAAATTGAACTTGTGATTTTCATGTCATTCTAAAGGAGGGTGGATACATTTCTTCCCCAAATGTATGTTCCAGTTGTATATTCATGAGTTTAGATGAAGACAGTAAGAAAATAGCCAACATTTTCTGTGTGCACAGCAGGTGACACATCAATGCATTGCTAAACCCCACACTGCTGATCAAGTGTATTAAATATTTTTACAGAAATTTAATCTAATCTTTCCTTGAAAAAATAAATCCCAGACAAGAGCAATAGGGATAAGGGGCTTTCAGAGAAAGCAGTACTTGCTTAGGCAAGAGAGATAAATTAAATAATGAAATCCACACCTTCAAAAATGATTTATCCATGTTCTCATAGCAGACAGATCCACATTGTGATAATCTACAGACAATCAGATAAACTGGATAATTTATCCCAGTAAGAAATACCCACAATTTAGGGGGGAAATCTCTTCTCTTCTATGCATGTCGATCTACAGCAGCAGCATTGAAACCAGCTCCCCTAAAGCAGGGTTATCCTGGATTTACCATCATTCTGAACAGAATCTCTCCCAATTAAATCCACCCACAGCATAAATAAAATCCTGCTGGTAATACAAAAACCATTTTGCTTCATTTGTTCTCGACTTTCAGCAGCTCAAGGACACTCAGCATCAGCCATGGATACCCCTGGTGAGCACGGAAACCTTTCCTGGTGCAAACAGAGCCTTTCCAAAACTCTGAACACAGCGTGGCATGGCCAATTGAACAGAATCCTCTTTAAAAACCTTGCTCAAGCAGGGATGGGTCTATCAGAGGCTCAGGCTTTCCTCTTACTCAAGATGGCAGCAGAGATTCTGAGTCACTGAGCAGAGCTGGCTGCTGGGTTCATTTTCTGCACCTCCAACCGGGCTGATCCCAGTCCCTGGAAACAGCTTCTGGAATGGAACAAGGCAGAACCCAACAGAAAATAAAACAAGGGAGTCGGGAGCTGATCCCGGATGTTCCTCACCGTGTCCTGTTGCTCCTGGCCGTCTCCCCTGCTTTCCACACAGGAACACATGATGTTTGCACAGCCTCGCTGCAGAAATGACTTGTCTCCAGGTTGCAGCATCAGAGAGACAAACCGGAGGAGTATCCTGGAAAGGGAGAAATGGGTGATGTGAAACAGATGTTTTCCCTTAATTGCTTATTGCAGAGGCAGCCCAGTAACTAATCCACCTGCTGTGTTCCCACAGGGATAATTACTCGCCCCGTGCTCCCAGCCAGCTGAATTTATGTTTTCCATGCCTCATTATACCCATCTCTGCCCAACAACATGCCCCAGAGTGCTGCACAAGTGCCACACTCATACAAACACCCAACTCCTTCTTGCTCAGAGCAGCTGTGGATGCCCCATCCCTGGAAGTGTCCAAGGCCAGGTTGGATGGGGCTTGGAGCAGCCTGGGATAGTGGAAGATAGATTGGAGCAAGAGGATTTTTAAGGTCCCTCCCAACCCAAACCACTCTGTGATTCTGCAGCTCTAGGTACACTTAGGAGTAGAGGTATTTTCAATGTTGCTTTGATATAGAGAATTATCCAGAATTATTCCAGAGGATCTGGAGATATTAATTACAAATAATAATATGGAACATGTGAGAGGAGAGCTTACCAATCACAGCAGTAAATAAAGTCATGTCTGAAATCCCACTTTCTTCTAAGACCCCTTTTGTCATAGGAACTGATCAGAAACACACAGTGAAGGCTTCTGAATATCCAGAATATTATATTGTTATATAATAACAATTCATAATAATAATAATTGATAATATATTGTTATTATGTTATTATCCAGAATATATATTGGTGCTGATTTTTAATTTGCTCATACATTGCTATTCTAAGTTACATTCAGCACAGAACAATGGTTGATATTGATGTTTTCCCCAAATATTTCAAGACTTGCACTCAAAGTGAGGAGAGAAGCCCTTGGCAGTGGTTTCTGATCATGGCTAACACGCAGTTAACAGTTACAAAAACTTAATTGAATGAAGAGAAGCAGAGGTTTCAAGGGATCTCTGCTTCTCACCTAGACCTTGGAAGCAGGGGCAACTCATGTCTCCAGTGCTCCAGCAGTGGGACTGGATCCCTCCTCACTGCCAGAGGAATCTGTCTTTGATGGAGTGGCTGGTGCACAAGGGGTGGGAGGTGAAAAATTGTCACTGACTGGAGTTGATAGGGCTGGAAACAGAACGTGACCTGAGCTCCAAGCTGGGTTCTGCTCCTCGTTAGCACAGCCTTCATCTTTCCTTCTTTTCCAGTGAGCTACTTATTTCAGAGCCTCAGGCGAGAGCCAGCACCAGCTGGAGATAATTTAGTCCTACTTCACTAATGTTGATGTCTCTGGATTTAATATTGGCTTTTCTGGAACCCTCCTAGGGCTCTTTGGCTTGGCCAGGTGGCTCAGGTAGTTATCCTGAGCATAATATTTTTGTTAACCAAGCGGGTGCAGATCTATTTCAAATACAAAACAGGAGTCTGCTCATCCAGGACTAACAAAGCTTCCCAAACTCTTCCCCTGCTGGATGCTCAGCAGCCCTCAGCTCTGGGGAACATCATCAAAAGCCTTTCAGGCTTAACTAATGCCTGCTGGAGTAACACTCAAAACCAAAATGAAGTCCTCAGAGGGAAAATCCTGTGGCTGGGGAGATGGATGTGGATGGAGGTGGATGTGCTGGGAAGGCAGAGCAGGGGGAGCTTTGTCAGGGTGGTCGGTGGAAGAGGCAGGCAGGAGCAGCCAGTCTGTCCCCCCTGCTCTCCCCGTGGCTCTGGGAACACCTGATCCAAGGATCTGAGCAATGGCCTGGGGAGAAGCTGGGAGGGAGCCCAGATAGAGCAAGTTTTGAGGAGAACAGACTATAAAAAGCAGAGGCACACCACAACAACGTTTGCTCACACCCTTGTGCCTGGAGACAGGCACAAACCCATGAGCTGAAATCCCAGGCAAAGCAGAAATCCAGAGGGGGACTAAAAAATTGCCCCTTGCCAGTCTGGCCATGGAATGCTTTCCTGCACTGTTGCTCCTGAGCTCTATCCAGGGCTGCTCCCAGCCTTGTCTTGCCTGCTGTTTCTCTGTGCAGGATGATTTGGGACAGAAGGACAGCAGTGATGGAAAGGAGACCCCAAATGTGTCCCCATCAGTGCCATAAAAACCACGGGTGTTATCCCAGGAGCAGGACAAAGGAAGGGCACAAAGAGACTGAAGAAACCTGTAGGTTTAGAGGAGCTCCAGTTTACCAGACTCCCCTCAGTCAGGTCCACCAAAGCCAAATTTAAAATATCCTTTTGCTTTCATTTCAATCATTTCAGTTTGATGCCTGCCTTGCACATGGGTCTGGTGGGAAATGCTGGTGTGATACATATCACAAACAGAGTTTTTCCTTCAAGCCTCCCAGAATATCATCTGTTTTATCAGTGGCTGTTGTTACCTCCAGTTATTTATGCAGGTAACTGCATCGCTTGCCAGTGGCATGGAAAAGCCCTGGAACTAGCCCAGCAGTTTTGATGTCTGCAGTAATTGTACTCTGCCTTCTCTTTCATGAAGAGAAATACTCAAGATAAAACAAATAAATCCAATATAAAAGCCCATCTAATTGAATTAAATGAAAGTAGCCTCTCAGACTGCCCTTTCTGTGAATCACATTATCTTCATGTTTACTGACTCTTTGACAGAGCTCTAAATGATCCCAAATTTTATCAGAATAAATCAACTAAACAAAAAAAAAATCCCTTCTAAAAAGGACAGAGGTTCTTAACAATCATCTGGAACAGATTATTCCTCTCCAAGTAGCATTGTTGATACTGAAAGTGTTGTAACAATATCCTTTTCTAATGTGGTTCTGCTGTGGCTCCATCCATAATAAAACCAGTCGATGCCAAAGAACCCACTTAGCATGACAAGCTCCCCAAAACCTGGATTATTTGTGTAAGACTCTGATTTGACGTTCCAGCCTCTATGATCTGATGAAATTTCTTTTAATATTTTTAAAGGAGACCAAGGAATGAGCATCACCTAATCTGGAGAAATGTTTTTGCTGAACCATACACCCTCCAAGTCCTTGTAAATCCTAAACGCCACTACAGAGAGATGGAGACTGGAAATCAAAACAACTTTCCCTTTTTCCAGCCTTGTAAAGCCTAAAATAACTGCACCTTTTTTATTTCCATGAGTATATATTGTATTTAATCTCTGCAGCACGGCTGCATTCAAAGGTTAATGCAGATAAAGCAGAATGTATATTAGTCTCATAAATGACAGATAAATGTCAATCAAAGAACACCACCTTTACACCAAGATACTCAGAAAAATCCAATAATGTTGAGGCTTCAAACGGAGGCAAATGAAACAAAACTACCCAGCAGAAAGAGCTGAACACTCACCATTTTTTAGCTCAAATGGATAAAAGAGTACTCTACCAGGATCTCAAATAAAGGCATTTCTAGCACATTAATGGTGGTCAGTGCTGGGAAGGTGCTTTCTCTTCCTAAAATAACATCTCCACTTCTGCCACCTCACAGGTATTTGTGTTTCATTGCCCAGCACTTTTCTGTCTCAAGCCATAAAGAAGTGATCAGAGAGAGGAGGACTGCAATTCCCTAGGAAAATGGCATTGAAAATCATAGAAGTTCTGTGATTTTCACCTTATTTTTTCCTTTTCTCATTGCTCTCTCATTGATGTATGACCTGTCCTGCTTATACAACCTCAGTTTCTCTAGATGTACACGTCCATGGTTACACCAAAAAATTGTTATCCTTGGTAAAAGCCCTTCAGAACTTCATGGGGAAAAACAAGAAGAACATCACAGCCTGTTAGATGCTGGACATTACCAGTTCCAGCCGTTCTATCAGCCAAACACTTCCAAACAATTTAGCCCAGAGCAGAAAATCTCAATGAAGAGCTGATCAAAAAAAAAAAAAAAAAGAAAAAGGGGGAGGATGAGAAGAGTCAGAACCACTTCAGAACTTCTTTGAAGTCTGAGTCTTTGCCATCAGTCTGCTGTTCCCCGAGGTCACTATGCTGTGCCTCAGCCCAAATTGCCATCCCCTCACAGAGAATTAAAGAGCCCTGGGTGCAACTTTGCATTGTTGCCTGTCCGCACGGGGGAACGGAGCCCGTGATCCGCGAGAAGCCACAAAACCAGCGAGCGCATTTTGTCCGTGTGGTTGTTGGCAGCTGCAGGGACAAAACATGGCTTGGAGTCATAACAGGACCTGGGGTCCCCTCCCTGCAGCCCTGCCACCCTCGCTGAGAGCCAGCTGGGAGCCTTTCTTCTTGTTCTCTTTGTTGTCTGTGCTGTCTGATAGCGGAGGTCCTGCCAACCTACAATTAGAAACAAGAGCTGTGCCTTTGTGCTCTGTCTGCCCAGAGATAGGGCAGAAATTTATGTAGCCAACACACCAAGGACTTGCCAACAATGTCAAAAGCAAGTTCATAATAAATTATTCTTTTTGTGGCACTTCCTTCACTTGCCAATGGAGGAAAAGCAAAGAAAAATGACAAAGAGCCCCGCTCGTTTCCTTCAGACAACTGTGATTTATTACAGGCGAAACAAGGAGGATTCCAAAATCATTACTCCTATAAGGGAAGGTAACTCAATCTCCAGCAAAAATAAACAGCCATGTTTAAATAAACCTTCTGAGAAGTGCTACTGCCCTTTTCCCTAGAAATTGGGGGAGCATTTTTCTGCCCTGATATTGTTCCGCTGTGTGAGACACTGTCCCAGGGATTTCATCTGGTTTGGGTGGCCTGGTAAGTCATCAAAGGATAAAAGGCAGAGAACAAAGGGGAAAATAAAAGTATTATGAGCTGCAGCTGAAGTGCCTGACAGATGTTGGGTTGTTGCTTGTGGGAACTGCCCTCCATCTCCAGAGCAGAGGGTTCACCCTGCCCACTGCCCAGGCTCCTGCTCCTGGTAGGGAAGGGGTGGGCTGGCCAAGCTCTTTCCTCTGACCATCCCAGAGGCCACTGGTCAGTGGTTTAGGGACTTCCCCCAGCTGTCCTGTGAGCAGTGAATTTAATAAATCACAGCAACACTCAGGTCACTTACACTGCAAGGGTCCTCACAGACTTTAGAGCTTTCAGCAGTACCAACAAACCCAAGAATAACCTTCCCATGGCTCAGAGGACAAGATCCACCCCCTCTGCACTGACCCTCTCCCTGGTGAGAAAGGTGGGAAGGTTAAATATCACCTTCTTTCCTCCTCTCCTACTTTGGCCCCAGGATGGCAAATTGCTCAACACAACCAATAGAAGTGGGTCAAAAAGAGTTTGGGAACAAATGCAGAGCTCCAAGAGAAACCAGGTCACGGGCATCCAGCCTGGCAAAGCTTCTGGAGAAATGGCATCCACCTGCCTGCTGGTTTAGGCCGTGCTTTTCCTTCTCATCACGCACGCAGCACGCCAGGCTCCGGGCGCGTGATGCGTGGAGAGCCCCGGGAAATCGCCGCCTTCCCCAGCGCCCTTGCACAACCCACAGGGATTTACTGCCTCCCCTGAGTGTGATCCCAGGGCACGCCCTCTGCCTCCTCTGCTGCTGGCCTTGCTCTTTGCTTGACTTCCTTATTCCAGAATCGCTCCTTGGTTAACACGAGCCCTCAGGAAAGCTCGCGGCGGTAATGTCAGTCCCGTTCTCTCCACTGAGATAAGGCACAATTAATGGCACGAGGCAACTTAGTCACAAAAGTTGCTTGGGTTTGTAGGTCTCTTTGATTCTGTGAACACATCACTCAGACCCAGGGTGGATTTTTTTTCTTATTAAGCTTATTGTGCTTAATGGAGTTCATCAGCAAGAGGGAGGTAATTAAACCAGCCTTTTCTACCACACTTTAATACTAGTAGGATAAAGGAGTGGGGAGAGAAATAGCAAGACTTGCCTTTATGGATTTCTGTGATGATGAAAAGGCTGGCATGGATGATTTACTCATGAATTAACAGTGATCTGAGCTGCTGTGGTCAGCTGAGAACAAGAGCTGGCCTGTAGCTTGAGGCAAATCAGGCAGGGTTAAATCCCTGAGGAGCCCAGGCAGCCAGGACATCCTAAGTACAAAGCAGTGCTGCCTTTTCCAGCCTGTGGAGACAGCAAGACACCTTGGCCCGGGCTCCAGAATAGCTGGCATGGGAACCAGGGAGCTGCTGGCCAAGAGAAAATGCCAAGGGAAGAAACATTCCTGCAACCACAGCCTTGCAGGGAACTGGGTGCTGGCTCCCAGTCTCAGTGTTATCCACCCACTGGATAAAATGCCCTGAGGAAGAGTCCTGAGGAGAATCACAGCCCTCACCTACTCATTCAGTGCTGGAGGAGTCAACTTTGAGGTGTGGGACATCTCCCTCATCCCTGGGCCATGAATTCCTCCTGTACCCCATGTCTCTGTTGATGGCCACGCTCTGGCTCAGCTCTCAATCACCTCTCCAGGCTGAGCTCCATGGCTAAAAATGCTTTGGGAACACCCTCCCCTTGTAGCCAGAGGCCTCTGGAGAAGGCAGGACAAACACAGGAAAGCTCATGGTCCCAGGATGGGAATGAAGAAATTGATATCTGCATCTCTGCCCCCACCTTCCCTGAGGGAATGACATCAGTTTGCCCAGAAACATCAGCAGAAGGGACATTCTGATGCCTCAGGAACCTCCTGATGGAAATGGAGGTGGATTTTCAGGGGCTTCCTAACTGGGCAGCAAGCCAAAGCGGGAGGATTAAGGGTCTGTGCTTTGGACTGAGACACACTGAGTTAAGCCATGATCAAGCAACATTTTCCAGCTGTGATTTCAGCCCTAAGCACTTAAACTGTCTGCTTGGGAGCTGCATCTCCTCACCCCAAGCCTCTGTGAGGCAGAAGGTCCCACCTGAGACCCTCTGCAGAACTCCTGAACCACAAATAACCCTGCAGGAAAGCTCTGTTTCAAAGTAGTTTGCAGTGAAAATAAAACACTTCAGCACAAGGTCCTGTACTGCACACAAGAACTTCAAAGTGCATACCTGTAAGTATGTGTTGTGGTGATATCTTTGTATCATTTCCCAGATTGATTAGAAATGTACCTATTAAAAAAAAAAAAGAGAGATCTTCAGTGATCAGAAAACCCCACCTGAGTTATGTTCTCTGGCTGCTCAGCCTGGGCTCCTTTGGTGTGAATTGTGTCAGACATCCTGACACAACTTCAAAAGAGACACTTGGAAGAACTCAGGAACCACCACCATAAACTGACTGAGAGAGTATTTTAAGAAGTATTTTAACAAATCAACTCAAACACCTTCCAGAGACAGATACAACACTGAACTGAAGGGCTCTGGGGGCTTTTTTTCCCCCATGGGATAGTTAGTTTTATTCCCCCCCAGAAAATGGAATACTTACACTTTTGATCCCTGTTCTTTCTGGCAGCTTTCACATTTCCATCATTTGGCAAGACAGCAAGGATTAGGAGACTTCCTGATGTCCTCCTCCTCCCTGAAAAAGAGCACAGGGCTGACGTAAACGTTTGGTTGTAATATTTGGGCACACAACCAGTGGGGATCTCTTACCTGCTTTGCTGTCACTCCTTGTGCTTTGCCTGCTGCACTGACCTGATAAAATGCAGTGCCAATGGAACAGATTAATGTCAGGGAGGATTTAGCCTGGAAAGCAGGATCCTCTCCCCATCACCATTCCCCCCTTCTGAGGCTGTGGAAACACAGCATGGAGCTCCTAAAGGGAGGAGAAAACAGGAAAGAAAACACCACATCTACCAGGTAACAGGTTATGATTTTGCTGGATTGGTGAAAACAGGGAGCACATCCAGGTTGTCATGAAGGTTTGGTACATCCTTAATATTTTTGGTTCAAGAAGCACCTCTTAGTCTGGACCTTTTTGGGCAGATCACCACAGGAAAGGTGAATGGAAATCCACTGATTAAAGAGTGTACATTTGCAATGCTAAGAGATATCATTCAGACATAAAAGAGCTGAAAATCAATATTTCATATCTGGTCACACCAGTAGCATTAAGCAATTTGTGATACTCTCACGTGCCTGATCTGTGACATCTTTTATGACTTTATCTGCAGATTTCCTCAGACCTGGAAGTGTTCAAGGCCAGGTTGGATGGGGTTTGGAGGAAGCTGGGGTAGAGGAAGGTGCCCCTGACCATCGCAGGGGGTAGAACAAGGTGAGGTTTATGGTCCCTTTCCAACCCAAACCATTCTGTGATTCCATGATATTCACAGCATCTGAACACTGAGGGTATTTCTCTATAACCACAGGAAATTAAGGCTGCCTGAATAAACCTGTATCTCCCACCAGCCAGGTTTCACAGCATCGTGACAAAAGGCAGAGGTGTGGAAATGGTGTCTGTTTCAATAAATACTTCATACAAAGCAAAGGCTTCATACCTGAGTCAAGACTCAGATAGGATCTTCTCCCAGATTCCCTCACCTCTGAATTCCCACCTTCTCTAGGCCACTCTTCAGGCCTGCTCCAAGATGGTTTATAGGTGATACAGCCTTCTCTTATTATCCTATTACTACATTTAAAACTTCCATCTCCTCATCACTGCCACATTCTAAGTAAATTTAAGGGCACAGGTATTTTTTAGCTGTTTAAGAGCATTTACTGATGGAAATTTAGATTTCCCTAGCAGTTGAGTATGGGGTTTGAAGCCGTAAAATTTAATTAAACCACTTAGGGAGGGATAAAATAGGACTAAGTGTTGTGCTCCAGCTAAAAGTAACTTGGCTGACATCACCTGGGCAGCAAACAGAAAACCAGGGAGCTCCACACATCTCCCACACTTGGCTGGAGACTTTGGAGCAAGGAAAGACAAACTCTCCACTGACCTGGATGAGTCTGTGCCCTCTCCACATCAGGAACAAGGACATTAAAGTCTCTCAGACCTGTCTGACCTTGAGGATGATCTTTCCTGTTTAATTTCACTGCCCTAAAACTTGGGAGTAGAGCTGCAATTTCAAACTGGCAATTACTTGGCAAGTAAATAAACTACAGCAGTGCTGGACCCTGAAAAGTCAAACTACCATGTGAGCTTTCATTAAGTACTTTATTCATACTTGTTTTCTAGAGAAGGCCCCCGGATTTGAATTAAAACAGAGGAGTCAGCAGGAGGAGAAAGTGCAAGCTAAGTGCAAGATATTTCTTTTACTGCATTAAGATATTTCAGTTGCTGCATTAAGGACAAGAAGCCAAGAGGAAAATATTAAATAAACACTAGGAAATACTAAGGTTTTGGTGTTTCATGACAATTGTTTTCAGATGGATAGACATAAAATAATCCCACAGCAAACTAACTGTGTCTGACATGCCTGCCACCAGGTATGGTCCAAGAGAGGCAGATATGGAGGAAGTGGTGAAAGGGAGGATAAATCATTTAGCAAAACCCACTCCCAGTTCCTTCAGTCCATTCCAGTGAGGGTTTTTACCACCCACACCTCTCCACTCAGTGGTGTTTGTCAGGATTTTCTTCAAGCAGCATTCCTGAAAGGTCACTCCTGACAGAAGCATCCTGCTGTAAAACCTGTCCTCAAACACCTGTGGAACAAACTGCTTTTCCAGAAAGATCAGAAGCCGGGCTGGGCAGGAAGATGCTGCACGTGGCACCTGCTGTGCTGAGGGTGAGACCTGAATCAGGAATTTGTGTTCCTCAGGGAATGAAACTACACTCAGATGACACCAACACAGACTGACACTGCCATGGCTCCTCTTGAAGAAGGAGCATCAGGCCAGAGAATTCCCACAGATCCTGCCAGGTCTTTGGCCACAGTGTGTGGAGAGGTTTTGACAGCTCATGGAATGCCACTCCTGAAGTTATTCCATCTCTGGAAGGGAGTGTTTTGACCAGCACTTGGAAATGGCAGCATCAAGCTAAACCTGTTCAAAACTGAGAATCGACCAGAAGGAGCTGTTTCAGAAAGGGTGTGAATTCCAGTAAATAACAATGGAATATTCCTGTCCCACACAGCTGCTAGAGGAAAAATTCAAGTTCTGTCTGTTCCAGGTCATCTGTTTCAAGACATCCAGGAAACAAGCTACCCATGAAGTTAGGAAGGACACTCACAGAATTCCATCCTGGAGAACAAACAATGAGGACAAGGAATTTCCTGCCTTGCCTCTCCTGAACTGCTGTTAACCAGCCCTGTTGAACAGCAAACCCACAATCCCATCCCACACAGCATCTCTGGATTCAGCAGGAGGGGAACCTGGGATTTTGTGATTTCTGTCTCCTGAAGGTGCCCCTTCTGGCACTCCCAGCCTCAGGACACACCACAATTCATGCTCTCTACCACAGCCCTTCAAGGAGCAAAGGAAGACATTTCTCCAAGACTTCTGTCTTTCAGAAATGAAAGAAAAAAACATAAAACGAGATTTACTCACAAGTTTCATCCAGGGATGGCACAAAGAAGGAGATTTGGAAAGGCAGGAGCATTCCCAGTAGGTGAGGTCCCTTCTGAAAGGGCCACATAACCCATGCCAGTATTACCATAGCTTGCACTGAATATTTCCTTTTAGCAACGAAATTTAAGGCTGAAAACTGAGCTCTTGGGACCCTGGTAACTTGAATGTCACAACAGAAACTCAGCTCTATACCTGCTCTTCATTTGTTCATATATGAAATATGAAATAAATATGAAAAATCTGGGCAATAGGAAGGTTGAAGCTAGATGACCTTTAAGATCCCTTACAACCCAAATAATTCTATGATTCTATGAAATATGAAAGTTTGAAGTTGCAAGCAAAATTCTGCCCGTGCTCTGCAGGAAACCTTCCCTCTTCCAGGTGCAGGAAAAAAAAAAGTCTCCATGAAAACCTTCCCCTTCCATTGCCCTGACTGGTTCCTGGAGCCCATCTAGCAGACCACCTCTATTCCTTTATTCTGGAATTTTCTTTGGAAGTTTAAGGAGCTTTTTGGAGCACGGAGTGGCTCTTTTTGCTGTGCTATGGACAAAACGAGTCCCATGCCTCAGCAATCTCCCATCCACTGCAGGACATCCTTGTTATTCCAGCTCCCCCGTGGGATGGCAGGAGACAGGATCAGGAGAACCACAGTGGGTGTGCAGGAAGAGCGAGGTGACCTCCAGCTCTGCTCAAAGATGGGTGTTTATTGCTTTCCCAAGACGATAAAGCTGAGCTCAGTCCCTTTCATGCCAGCACTACTGAACCATTCTTATTTCCTGTATGTGGAGGTGGAAATGTCATGCTTCAACCCTGATTTGCTTTTTTTTTTTGTCTTACTTTGTGGTTTCCATGTGCTAAAACTGCCTGGGAGATGTGTCCTCTGTAATGGTGAGAGGCAGCTGCTTTCATGTGAGCTCACAGCCCCTCAAGCCGTGCCAGGAGTGAAGGTGTTACTGGAGGAAGCGTTTTTATTGCCAGGATTTCTTCTGTCTCTGGGGCTGAGGCACCACAGCAGATTGTTAACACTCCTCAGAGCAGTGGCAAAAACCCTCTCAGAGCTCTTTAGGCTCTGTCAAAATGGATTGGTGCACATTTCTGACCTGTGTGGGATTTTATCACAGCACACAAGTCTTGGGTTTCTGTCTTGGTGCAGAGGATTAAAACCCAAACATGAATCTCTTTCTGTCATCTTTCAGCATTGGCACAAATTACTCTCTTCCAGTTCCCTCCTGATCAGTAATTTAACCCCCTTTTTAAAAGAAATAAACTGGCTTTATTTTCCACTGGAGTAAGGGCTGGTTAACCTGGCTCTCTGCCCTTCAGCAGGGCACAAGGACAGCGCTGACACCCAGCAGCAACAAGAGTCACCAAGGAAGATCCATGCAGAAAAATGCTGCCCAAAATAAGTTCCAAAACCTCAGTTATTCCCCTGGAACACATGGGAATAGTTGAATGAATCTGAGAAATTCTGTGTAAGAGAGAGCTGGAGGGCAAAGGCTCTGAGCCAGTGTAAGAACTTGAGCAAGGGGGCATTTTAATGACATTCATATTTATTTTAATTACATCAGTATTTGTACTCAGGGAGACGATTTCTACCTCTTTTGAGTTAGGTACAAAAGGTAGACTTCAGTTTATCTGTGCTCAATTGCAAACATCTTTAAAATGACAAAACCTTCAAGGCACAATAGATATCCTATTTACAGATCATTTCCCAAGAGAATAATCCATATTTGTACTTTTTAAAAAGCAATTAAAGAGTATCTGCCCAACCAAATATCATCTCACCTCTGACCAGCACACCTTTGTTCTTGGTGAATCCCCTACAAACCCGATTTGGTGCTATGGAAACAAAGAATTGTCCCAAACCATGTCCCTCTTTCTTAACCCAGGCCATGTTTAACAAAGCAATTGTCATAAAGATTTCTGATATCCTAAAGCTGAAACAACTCACTGAGTTACTGGGATGAGAAAAGAGCAAATGAAAGAAAAGATGAGTCTGGCAGTATGATTTTATTAGGATGCCAGCTAAACTTGCAGTGAGGACAGCAAAAATAGGAAAAAAAACCCAAGAGCTCCACAGCACAGCCCCCACTGCCCTGATAAAATGGGAAATCATCCAATGGAGCAGAAAAATCTGAGACTGACATCCTTTCTTGCAAACTTACAGCCTAGTTAGAGAAGCTACAGGGAGAATAGAGAGCTCCTCTTGCCAGCAAACCCAGGAACAACTAAATCCCAGCAGAAACTACTGCACTTTCAGAGTCATCATGTAATTTAAAACATCCATTCAGATATGGAGTAGGGCAAAATCCTCCATAAGAAATAGATCAGGAACTTCCTTTTGTTCCCTGCTTCTTAGAACTTCCCAGTAAAGGGAATTTCCTCTTTTTCTCAATTTTAAAATATTGTATCATCTCAAAGGCTAGAGTATTTTATCTAGAAGCTTGATTTTCTACAAATAATTACCAAAATTAATAAGGGAAGAACTGTACCTAATTTCTGGCTCCTTTAGTTCCTTTCCTGGGATGATCTTGCAGAGTAGTTTACACATTCCTCATCATCTTCTCCTAGAAATAAAATAAAATAAATAAATAATGCACTTTTCAGGGTGTTTCTTTTTAAAACAAAACCAGAACTATCTCCACTTCTCCCTCCACTTTTGCCAAAGCACTTCAGAAACATAAAGCTCCCTACAAGCCGAGGTGAGGTGCTGAGGGCAGAAATAAACAGGAGGGTGTTTATTGCAGTGTAAACATCAATCAAATGCCAGCTCTGGGGTTGCCAAAGTGTCACTGGTGATGGGCAAATCTGGTGACGACTGCAGCAGCAACCATCAGCTGAGGTTTAACACCATGAGGTGTTCCCTGGAGGATCCTGGAGCACTTTGAGGGACACCCAGGACACTCCAGAAGGTCTCAGTGCCATGGATGCATCCCCCAGCACTCCTCCAGCTGGGCCCTCTGCCAGCACATAGCTGAAGTCTAACCAGTTAAACCACGAGGAATTTTTCTTGGTCCGATCAGGAAGATTTAAATATTTCCTTCTTTTTGTTTTTGGGGTTTTTTTGTGGTTTGGTTTTTTTTTTTTCCCTCTATGGCTGGAATTGCTCCATAAAAGCTCTGCAATGATGGAATGTCTATGGGGAAAAAAAAAACTGTGCCTGTCCCTGGCAGGACTGAGGGACACTGAGCAGGAGCCATGGTTGGGAGGTTCCTGCATCTTCTCCCTGTCCTGTGTCCCCATTTGGGTCCCCTCCTGCCACAGAGGGGACCCAGGTAATTCCTTCACCTCTGGCTGAAATCCCCTATGGCAACAACCCAGGACCAGCAGGTTTAGAGGGGCGAGGATGGGATCCTTCCAGGAGCCAGAGATCAGCAATGCAAGCTCTAAACTCACTTCTAATCAAAGAAGTTTTAAATGGAAGCCTAATTTTTGAAGTGAAATATTAGTTCTTAGGGAAGGGGAGAGGGCCTCACTATGGCCCCATTTGGAAGCCAGGCTAGAGACACTGGTTGTTTGCTGAGGCACATCCTCTGCCCATCCTACCCTATTTTCCCTAAAATAACTCCACCAAGCAGTAATTCATGGTTATTGACTAAGCTATAGAAAATCTCAGGGGAATTGAGGAGATAAATGGCCTTTGGTTTTCCATAAATAAACGATGGAGACAGAGCCTTTATGTTGCCTCAGGCACTGCCAGGAGGGTTTGCAGCTTCTCTGCGAATCTGTAGGATTATACTGCTCCGTGCCTAAAAACATATTTACACTGGGAACAACAGGCTGGGTGGAAATGGCACTTTTTATACTGAAAAACCACTGGAAAATGAAGTCCTTGACAGATTTGTACACCACACTGAAAAATAGAATTTAGGAAAATATAAAGGCACGTGAATTGACATTAATAATGGTGAAAATCTCTGGCTTTTTTGGCAAGTGCCTTTCCAAAGCAGCTCCCAGTTGTGTCCACCCTCCTGCAGCTCCAGCCTCCCCCATTTGCTCCCTGTGGAAATGTGGTGCTGAAAGGGCAGATATTGGCTACGACCCAGCTCTTCCCTGGTCATTTTTATTTTTCTGGGTAATCTCAGACTCTTCCAGCTGGGGAGGCTGTTGAAGCAAGGTTAATTCTATTAAACACAGCTGCTCCTGGAGCTGTTTAGAAGATGGGATTGCTGTTGCATGGGCAACCCTTCACGCCTGTGACTACAGCCTTAACTTTCCTAATAAATCCAGGGTTACAGGCATAAAGGGGGATGATTTTCCTGGAATTGCAGCTGGATGTGCAGTTCTGTGTGCAGTTTTGGGCTGTGATCAGCGTTAGCAGCACATCACAGGGCGGGGCTCACCCTGGGCTTGGTGTCTGGGATGTGTCACGGTCCCACCTCAGCAGGTGAGCCAGCGCTGCCCCAGACCACAGGTGGAGCTCAGGTGACATCTGCCACCCCTCAGGGGGGTGACACCGTGGCAGAGCCCTGACCAGCCCTCTGGTGTCACCTTGCCCAGCAGTAGCAGGAATTGGATGGATACAAGAGGAAGCAGATCACATCCTCCCATCGCAGAAGCAAAGTCAGAGGGTTCCAGGAGCAGGAAGAGTTGCAGTTTGTTGGTTGTCAGCACTGATTCATGCACACAGCCTGGATGTACATCAAATCCTCGGCTGGAAAAGCGGGATTAGTCATTGTTTCCAGAAAAATACAGCTTGCAGCAGACACCACAATGTATCTCTTTTCTTCTGCAGTTACTCATGCAATTATTACTTACAGTCTTCGTTGGCTGATTCGAAAAATGCAAACATGAAATTAATTATACTTCTCATTAATTCCTCTGCTCCTGGACAAAACCTGCATAGACAAAGCAAGGGCTTTGGTCTGACGTGGCTGAGGGATGAGGGATCTATTGCTTCTTTATGGGGTTTCACATCATCTCCTAAGGAAAAGGGGTCAATCTTTCCCCAGGAGAGAAAGAAAAACTTGGCATGAGGGCAGGAAACACTTTGGGTTTTCTTTTTCTGTGACATCCCTCTCCCTGAGAACATTTTCCCTCTTCCCTGGGCAGGGCAGGCAGAGTTTTGCATCCAGATTTTAGCTGTAATCCCTTTTTTGAACGAGCTGCTGCTGCCCTTCACCAGGACTGCTCTTCCTGACACTGGTAGCGTTTATTTGTCATGGCTGGGGCAGAGGAGTGGATGGAATCACACATATATCCATTTCTAAGAAAGGCTTTTAAAGCTCTCCAAGATGCTTTTCCTCTAAGTATTCCTATGGATCATCTGCCAGACCACCAGCCATGAGGCACTATCGAGTGTAGCAGCTCTCTGTTATTTTATGTATTCCTCCAGTTGGAAATAATCAAACCCTGCTTGAGCTGTGTGGAAAAGCAAGCTTGAAATATTAGTGATATGTTAGGAATAGGCTCATCATCACATAATAATCAGCAAAATTATCTTTATATCTGTCACTGTTGCTGCTTTTCCTGGAACACCCACTGCAAGGAAATAAATTTATCTTAGCTGAACTAGATACCAAGACAACCTTTGCTTTCATTACTGCTGGAGTTCTGTATCGGTTTTTCTGTCAGTGTAGCTAACAGACAACAGTGAAAATGTAAAAATTCCCACAAACTCTAAAATTTAGGATCATGTGAGCTCTTGGACCCTGATAAATGTGCACAGAGCCAAAGGGCCAAACCCCATCTCTGCAGGGAAGGAGACACTGCAAAGACCAATATTTTACAAATACCTGCCTGTTCCCATAACTCTTGGCTTGCTTGCACTCACACACACTTTGCAGACAAATTTGACTGTTTTCTCTGCACATCTCAGGGGCTGCAGCCACAGCAGCTCTCTGGAGCCTCACTTTTGGATAACAAACCGTGACAGACTCAGCGAGATCTGCAGGAAAAGAGGTGAGTCTGTTCTGGAGATCTCATCCCTGTCCTGCACAGGCTGCTGCCAACTCAACCTTGAATTTGCACTTTCAGCTCACTCAGGTGCCTCAGAAAGGCTTCTTGGATGAGGGACAAACCACAGGAGTCTCAGCACATTCGGGCATTTGGCTGCTTCTGGGCAGCTGGGTGTTTGATGCAAAGGAATAATGCCAAGAAAACATCTGGAGGTGATGGAGCTGAGTGGCAGAGGGCTGAGCAACTCCAGATAATCCTGTCCTTAAACCATCCTCTGCTTTAAAATGCAAAATATTGAAACCCAAAATTTCTCTAAATATGGACTTGCATGGAGCAGACAAGGCTTCTGCTGCCCTTTTTCTTGGTGATCTAACCCAGATAAAGTCAATTATTTCAAAGAGAAGCTCAAAATGTAGCTCTTTTCTTCACCCTGAAGAGTTTATAGCTTTTTTCTTTTTTAACTAGATTAGGGAAAAAAAAAAAGATAATAAAATTAACAATGTACAAACAAATACAAACAGTTTCTGGGCAGAACACAACTGGGAAGATTTGTTAGTGGTGTTAAGAGAGGATTTGAAGGAAAGGAGAATATACAAGATATAACAGCCATCAGAGAAATGAACTGAAAACATTTCTTCCTGCTGTGGAAAAGGATGTTGGACCTCTGCTGGAAAACAGAAATTAAAACAAAGAAACTTTTGTTTTCAAGCTGTGTCAAAAGAACTTTCCCAGGTTTCAACAATCTTTTGTGGAAAAGGTTTTGGCAAATCCCATATGAAGAGAGGTGAGAGGACAAAGGAGAGCAGAGGTGCTGGGGTCCAAAGCCATTGCTGGAGACAGCAGTGAGGAACTGCAGGTGACACCAGGAGTAAGGCCAGTGACATTTGTCACCCACAGTCTAGGTTTCTTTTCCCAGTTTTTTTTATCTTTGGAGTACAGAAATTGTCTTAATTCCTCTTTTTTTTAAATTTTAATACGTGAGTTGTCCCCACAGCAACTTTTCCAGCCACTCAACAACAGGATAAACTCACACATGGAAACATCCCACAGGAAAAGGCAGAAAGGGACTTATCAAGCACTTGGTTCTTTGTGACATGGAGAAAAAAAAGGCCTAAAATCCAGTTTTGGGGATATCTGGTTGGGCTTTTCTTTGCTGCTTAAAGCCCCATCATCAAAGCAACACGAGGACCAGAGGAGACAATAAAACTGCTCCTAATTGCAGTGATTGGGTCCAAAGCAGTGAGAGGACGCCCAGGCAGTGTTTGGGTTCCTAAAAGGAAAAATGTGGAAAGGCCAGGCTTAAAGAAATAAAAAAAGAGAAGACAGACCTCTTCTGGGAGTGGAAGAAGGTGTGAGATAAATTAGTTCTGCCTAAAGAGAAGCCATAAACTGCTTTTCAGGTCGTAAAGAGAAATATGCCGCACATGAGGAATTTGTTCTTAGCTTTCCTTCATGCCTCTTCAGGCAGAGGCTTGAAGGAAGTCGTTGTCATTTTTATAGAGAGAAAATATTTTAACAAGATGTTCTGTCCTGGAGCAGAGGCTGTTCCCTGTGCCTTGGAGCCCCCGATCCCCAGAGCCAACCGTGTGGGGCTGGAAAAGCAGCGGAGGAAGGGTGGCCACCTCCCTGCCTGCCCCCAGTGCCAGCAGGAGCTGCTGGAACAGGCTTTGCTCCTGTCAAACAGGAAAATCTCTGCTCCTGAAACAGCTCCCTGGAGAGCAGCTGCTCCTGGCCCTGCCCACAGGTGGGAGCAGGGAATATCCCCACCGTGGGCCAGGGATGTTGGCTCCAGGCATGTTGGGCATCAGGTGCGTCTGCCAGCCCGTGCACTGTGTCCCTCCACTGCTGCTGCCTCCGGGTTTGGGACACAAGGACAGCTCCCAGGATGAACCAGGCATTTTTTCCATGCCTGGAATGCTTCCTGCCTGGCTGATGAGGCAAAATTTGGATGGAATCCAGGCAGTGTCCCTGCAACCAGCATCTTCTGCAGGGCTGCTGGACGCAGCAAGGATTAATTATCTCAGCAGTGTCCCTGTGTCTGTCCTCGTGTGAGGGACAGGAGATGGGTCACCGTGCCACCAGGCTGTAAAACCCCTGTGGGATAACCTGCCTGGATGATCTCAGCATCATCCTTCCTCCTCTGATTCAGCCTCTCCTCTCCTGGTGCTGTGGGCACAGCTCTCAGCCTTGCAACACCCTGCACAGATGCTCATTCCCCTTTGGGGATTAATGGCCTTAATTTCCATATTTCAGGGCAATCTGGCAAAAAAAGCCACATCCTGAGTGAGTCAGGTACAATGTCCTTGTGGTTCCATCACGCTGTGATGTGACATCCTGGGCAGATTCCCCCTGCTTCTGCAGATTCCTGCTGCCCCACGTCTGTCAACGTGCCAAGGCAACCCTGTCCTAGCAGCCTTAGGCAAACCTTTAAGCTCTTGAGGGTTTTGGAAATAAATATAAATAAACTTGTGTGTTTTCAGGATTAAATAGAAATAAACATGGTGTTATTGTTGCTGGCTTTGACAGGTGTAAGGCTTTGGGGTGGTACAAGGTTGGTGATGGGACCATGAGAGGCAAAGCATCAGCCAGGACATTTGGGCAAAATCCATGCTCATCTCCAAGCCACGGCGTTTATCCCAAGCCCAGTGTAAGGGTATTTTTCTTTCCAACAGCTCATGATTTGTGCTAAGTTATTGTTGGCCACTCCGCATTTGCAGATATTTTCACATCTGTAAGCCTGTAAAAGGTGACATTGATCTCTGTCTGTTTCTGTGGGTGAGATTGTTTTGGAAAAGGCACCTTGTAGGTGTAGGATAGGGCTCACCTCTCTCTTTAATTGTGTCAAAACTCAGGTGGTCAAAACAAAAATTAAATTTTATATATATACATATATATGAGAAAGACCCAGTTTCAATTTTGGAATTTCTAGGGATGCCAGCCCTTGTTTGTTGCCATCAATCTGTAAAGTCAAAGCTCCTGGGGCCATTTTCATCAAATAATGACCAAAAGAAGTTCAAAAATGACAAGAGCAAATTCACTCTGACTGCAATATGGCTTAATTTTAACCAGCAGGAGTTTCAGGGGGATTGAAAAAAAAGAAAAAGAACTTGTTGACATGAAGCATGTGGAGTCACTCATCCAGCATTGTGTAAGGGCTGTAAATCTGCCTGGAAATGAGGCATGAAATGCATCATAAAAAGTATACCACTGAAACTATAAGATCAGCTTAAAATTTATGGTAGGTAACTTGGGGAGAGCGTCACATGTCTGAACTTTAAATCAAATGCTCTTCAGCTGTATATTCCTGCAAGCACAGAACTCCTTTCTCTTATTTCCCTCTCCTTGCACCAGCTCTCAGCAGTAAAATCCCCACACTACTCTCTGTAAATTCAGCAATGAAAACTCAGTAATCTGAAAGTCGATACAAAACTTGAAACAGCAAGGGAGCTACAGCAGAAGCATCCCTGGTTTAAACTTTGGGGGGAAATAAAGCTCAATAATGAAACAGAGAATTTGTCCTCTCCTGCAAAGGTTTTGTTGACTCAACTAATGCAGCTCCCCATTCTCCTTATTACTTTAAGATGTTCTTCTGACCCCCATAACCCCACTGTAATCATCTCCTTGGTGTTAGTTTCTCTTTCTTCATCTCCCCAAAGACTATTATTGTCTTTCTGTGACCAGATGAAAACCAGACGGGGAGGATAAAGGGGAGAGATGAAGATTTTGGGTGTCTACCTGAATTTTTGCTGTGCCTGGTGAGCATGGGTAAGCATGATCAAAATTAAATCATTTAATTACTCTCTAAAGCCTAATGAAAACTGTTCTTTTGTTTTTACTGTTGTGCCAAGGGGGTGGGGGTCATGATCCTTCCAAATTACATGGGGCCAGAGGTTTATCTCACCTAAATTTCTCTGCACTACAAATCAGCCAACAAATTGCCCTGCACAAATCTACAGGAGCTCTCTTAATCTCTAATCATTCATCAGGAAAAGGCTGCAGAGAGAAAAGGGAAGAAGACTCTCCTGCCCACTGAAGAAACACAAAATAAGAGCAGTTTCTAAAACAAATCAAGGCTCATCTTTTCCCTGATATCTCTGGCAGCTTCTTGATGTTTCTGATAATTTTTGAAGAGGAAGCAATGAACCACAGTCCTTACACCTGGAGTAACTCATGCCATACATTTACATTATTGAACTGTTTCATCTTAATTCTTACTGCAGTCTGGGATGCTCTGTGCCTCTTCCCTGTGTTTTGGAGCCCTGGGACCCAGCATTGTGCAATCCCCCATTGCTGCAGCTCTACCAGTTGTAGTGGAAAAGTTTGAGCAAGGAAAAAAATCTCCTTGGCTGGACACCAACACACTCTCAAAATTAACGTCAGGGCTTTGCTGAGGCTCAGCTTTCATGGCTAGCAAGAGATGATGTGGCCTAGATTTGCAGCAGGCTGCTGCCACCTTCACCCACAGCCCTGAGGGACTCTGCTTTGCAGGGAAACCCGTGTTTGCTCCCAGCAGATTGTGAGTGAGGGCTGGGCTGGGTTTAACTCTGATTTGTAGCTTGCAGCCTGCTGCTTTCCCAGCCATGAGTTTGTGTTCCCACTGCCATCATCTCCCCAGCAAACAGAAACCTCTGCTGTCACCTCATCATCCCTGCCAAAGCCAGGCTCACAGGCCAGAGAGCAGTAGAGAAACCATCACCAGACAACATAAAAACTGTGACTGAGCTCATCCCAGGGCCAAAAACAAACACCCATGTTTGTGTTCAGGCAACCCAAAGCTGCTAAAGCCTGAGCTGTTATCAACATGTGACACATGAAATAAATTTTGCTGAGTATCTCCAGACTGAGCCAGACACTGCTGCTGCTGCTGGGCAGCCCAGATGATATTTGGAGTTAATGAGAGGTACAAGAAGTGGAGCAGAACTCTGGAATTCAGGTGGGCAGTAAGGCCTTTGTAACCCCTGAGTGAGCAGAGATAGTTGTGTGACCCTAAAACTCACAGGCTGGTGCCCGAGGTCTCTCCTGGACGAGGGGAGGAGGGGCAGGTGTTACCTTCATCCCCTGCTCAGCTTCTCAGTCTGGAATTGGAGACAAAGCCTTCCCAGCCTTCATCCACCTCTGCCCACACACGGGAGAAGGCAAAGGAGCTTCCTAGTCTCTGCTTCCCACTGAAAAAACCTGGGTAGAGAGGAGACAAATGGGTCTGTGGTCCCTTGCTTGGTACAAAAGGTGACTCTCAGCAGGCCCTAGAAAGAGGCTGGCATGATCACCCAGAGTGACAACAATTCTGCCTGCAAAGCCCAGGAAATCCGAGGGTAAAGTGAGGGTGAGACATGGAAAAGGGCAGGAACACAGACAGAAGTCAGAGGCAAAGGCAGAAACAGCAGCCACCAAATATCGGAGTACAAGGTGTGTGGATCTCCTCTCCCAGGCTCATTGCACTACACATCCCATCACTCACTCTCCAGGATGCATTTCTGCCTCTCGGTGACACAGTGCTTTGACATTTGGACCATCAGGGCAGCAAATACTCATCTCTGAGGAGCAGCTCCTGATTCCAGCACGCCATGTCCTGCACCACATTCCAAGTCTCCTCTGCTCCATTTTATCACTGAAGTCTTGGCTGCATCTTTTGCTTTTTTCCCTTTTTTTTTTTTTTTTTTTTTTTTTTGTTGTTTCTTTTTGTCCTTTTGCCTATTTAGCTTTTCTCTAGCAATCTGCTGGAATGAAGAACCAGCCTGTGTCAGCTGGGGTGGAGCTGAACATGGAGCTGAGATTTATGTGAGCTGAATGCTCAGACAGTTGTTCAGGGTGGAAACTCTTACCCAGCAGAGCCTGGTGGGTGATTTTACACGAGGTTCTCTATCTAATCTCTAGGAACCTTGGCATGCAAGCCTTGCAGATGTGCTCACCAACAGATGCAGCACCAGGAGATGCAGCAGCTACAGGAGACTTGGGCCTTTGCCACCACTGGCCAAACCCAGTGCCTCAGTTTCCCTTCAAGGTCCCTGAATACTCTCAAGGCTGGATTTTGTGGATTCAGGACTGCCTGCTGCTTCTGCAAATGCTGGATCTGCTCTGCAGGAGGCAAAGAGGTGGGAGGTATCTCAGCACTTTACACCAGATTTTGGAAAGGTTCAGACCCAAAATAATTTTCAGGTGCCCCCATGAGAGCAAAATCTTCTCAGTCCAGCCTTTCCTCACCCTTCACACTCTTATAAATCCAATGGCTGTGCCACAGGGAACATCCCAGAGCCCTTAATCTGCAGCAAGGAAGAAAATCCTCTGGAGAAAAGGAGGAGCAAGAAGCTCCCCCTGGCACCACTTCTCATGAGGGACCTCTCCCACAAGGGTGCAGCCCCAGGTTCTGGGAACAAATCAGTTGTTATTTTCTGTTTTCATTTTGGGGCTTTACTCCTTTGCAAAGGTTCTTTCTTGACTTTAAAACAAAAGCATGGAAGAAGGGAAAATAACAGATCCCCAGGGAAAAACCACTATCTAGTTAGAACATGAAAGCTGTTAGATTTTAAAAATGTGTTACTTTTGGGGGCTGGTGATGCTCTTGGTACCCTTAAAGTTGGAAACATGAGGCTCAGAAAATTCAGAGTAGAGGATTAATGACCTCAGCTCCCTTCTCCCAAAGGGGCGTTGCAGAACTTGTCACATTTTTCCTCCTTCTTTCTCAACCCAAAGCTCCTGAGGTCACTTCTGCAGGTCTGAGCTGGGTTGTGGAGAAGGACACTTGCATGGGAAGAGCCCTCCCTGTGCAGGTAAGAGAAGAGAAAAAAAATGAAGTAAATTATGAAAGTAAGAAAAATTTCAGAAAACTTTTAAAATAAGAAATATTTAAATAAACTTGTAAGTAGGTTTTGGTGGGTCTGAGGCTGCAGAGACATGTCCCAAGGCCTGGGTGGGCTGTCACTTGTCCACACATGGATCCTCCTGAGTGCTCCAGAGCTGGAGACATCCCAGTTTGGGGCAAGGAATTCCTTGGGAGAGCTCATTGCAGGACTTTGAGGGAAAGCCCCAGGTTTGACCCTTTGCACAAAATAAAAGACACCAAGACAGATTCTGGCCTAAGCTTGGCTGTTTGCCTGTGGAAAACATAACAGTATGTAACATTCCTCGTGCCAGTGGAGAGCCCAATAACTATTTTAATTACTGTTTATGGTAACTGAATCGCAATAGAGAATTCAATAGGACATTTTTGGGTTCTTAACTCACAGTCAATACATTCCTCCTCCATATGCTGGGGAGGTGCTGTAGCCAGGATTATTCTGGTTTGGAGACTCTTAAGCCAGTTATGTTTAAGGGTAGTCATGGCACATTTGTCCAGACCTAAGCAAATTCTACCCAAGATTCTCCCAAACATTTTTAGTTGGTTTGAATGGACGATGGGACCAGGAGCACCTTGCAACTCTGAGCCCACAAAAAGCCACCTCAAGGTTCCAACAGCCAGCTAAAAATCAGAAAAACAATTTTAGAAGGACCATGGAAAAGAAGACAGCTTTACAAAACTAATGATTTGTATGAAGATATGATGGTGGTGGTGAAAAGGAGCTGTGAGGGAGAGCTGCTGCACTGTCCCCCTGCAATCGCTGTCCAAGCCTGCACAGACACAGCTGGGATTGACAGACCTGACGTGCAGGAAACAGAGAATTCAGCTTTAACCACCCTTCTTTTCCTTCCCCTGCACTCACACTTTTTGGTTTTAAAGTCTCCATTTAAGTTCATTTTAATTAATCAGAGCCAGCCGGGTGTCCACCTGTTCCCCTCAGACTGAAGTGAAAATCCATTAAAAACCAAAGCACAGGACACACCGAAGCTTTCCAGAAATGAAACGAAATCCTAGGAAATACCTTGATGCCTCTCGCTTCTGATCGTGTCTCCAACAGCTGCTCTGAGTTGCTGGGGAATGATGCTCCATTCAGCCCTGGACTGCTTCCACCCTGTGGATTCAGGAGCAGAGTCAGGACACCTGTACCTAAAAGCAAAGCCATCCAAGTCTGGTCAGATACGCTGCCTGAGAGGGATTATTCTTTTCAGATCAGAAGGAACTATTCAGCCCTGGCTGTACTGGAAAGACAATACTGTATTTCTTACAAGAATTGGGGTATTAATTCCTGGCACAACTCATTTTTTTTTGCTCTCCTGAAATTCCCCCACCTTAAGTTAACAGTTGCTGCATTAATCTTTATTCCCCCCCCCAAAAAAAATACAAACTCAACTCCTGCTGCCTTGCCAGTATCGTCTGTCTGTACAGCCCCAGCCTGGAGTTAGAGTGGTGTAGGAATGTGCTGCAATGCTGTGCCTTGCCAAGCCTGAGTTTGGATTATTCTGGCCTCTCCAGGCCTTTAAAAACAGACATATTTTGCTACCTACCTGGTTTTCCTGACAGAAGCAGCTCTGCAGCAGGCAGGAGGCCACCAGCCCCCTCAGATGTGCTGCAGGAAGAGGGTGGATGCTGTCCCTCAGCTCTTGGGGTGGTCTCACTGCTCTCTGGAGGATGATGGATCAGTCTGGGATCTGGCACAGATAAAATAAGCTGAATATTTTTGCTGCTGCCGTTCTGGGAGTCACCGTGGGCTGTCTGGTCACTGCTGTTGCTGCGGTGTAAAGATTAAGGAGGAGACACTGCAGTGACAGCTCTGGGCACAGAGTGACAGAGGAGCTCTGGCCACAGCCCTACATCAGTGGGATCAGGGGCTGATCCTGCCAGAGCAGTGGATTTCACTGCTGCAATGTCATGGCAGCATAAATAACCGGGCAAATAGAAAACAGCTCGATTTATAACAATCCAAAGTGACACACTAAATCTCAACCTGTCTGCAAATAAACACCCTTGATGCCATTACTAAGATACACCCTCTCCACCTCAGGCTTTTTCTAATGAGCAAGAGTGCAGACTCAAACAAACCTGGCTCATGCTGAGCTCACAGAGCACAGCTTCCCTGCCCAGGGGCTGGAACACCCAGGCCAAAAGGCAAAAATCCCTTCAGGTAGATCTGGACACCTACAGGCACCAGCAAACAGCTCTGCAAGCACAGGAGTTGGAGCTGTTTATCAGCAGCAGGGGCCAGAAAGAGGTGAAGTGACCTGTGAGGCCAAACCCTCTGTGTCTCCGACAGAAATCTCAGGATATTCCCATTCCAGGACCCGACACAATGGCTGTGTCTGGCCGGACGTGCCTTTGAGGGATTGAACTCCAGCTCTGTCTGGGCAAGGCGTCAAACTCCACAGATCTCCATCCAAACCTCACACCTGATGGCCCCTTGAGCCAGTCCAGACAATCATCTGGAGTTTATGCTCTGCTCCTCCAGCCCTGTCCAGCTGCCAGCCTGCCTGCCTTCGCTCAGAGACAGCTGGGGAGAGAAGTGCCAGCAGGTCCTTTCAGGAAGAAAAGGAATCCTGGGAAAAAAAAATCAGGTTTTAGGCAGTCTTAGACTGATGAGGAGGTGTGAGACCATGAGGCTGACAAGGTCCTCCAAGCCTCAGCTGGAAGAAGCCAAGAGTCACCGGGCAGCGTGGGCTCTAATGAGGCTCTGGTGGGACCAGCTCTGAAGCAGGGCTTCTAAACTCATGGAATCTTCTAAATCCATGGAATCACAGAATGATTTGGGCTGGAAGGAGATGATCTAGATCCTTCCATGGACAGGGATACCTTCCACAAGAAGGAATTACATCAGGTTATTCATGACCTCATCCAGCCAAGCTTTGAAAATCTCAAAAAAAGGGGATTTCACAGCCTCCCTTGGGCTTTGTTCCAGCATTTGAGCACAGCTGAGTGGCTCCTCTCTGAGCTGACTCCTGCGTGGCCACAGCCTCATCAGTTCCTGCAGGTTCATATTCCCACTAGACACATTCCATAGGAGCATCAGCACTGGCCACTATTCCTAGGAGGACAGAATTAACTGAAATTTGAAGTGATGCCTTCATTGATGGACTCAAAATATTCAAAAGTCAGGACTATACTGGTTTTTCATAATGACTCTTTTCATGGTGATTCATCCTCCAATATTATTGCAGTGTCAGGGTTGCTGTCATCTCAAAATAAGGCAGAAAGCCTGAAAATCATCAGAACTGCATTAGACACAGACCTGGCAGCTCAAAATGAAAGGAACAAACACAATTTCCCTGGTGTCCCATTAACTTCAGAAATACGATAGAAAAACTGAAGTCACAATTCAGGAAAAAATTATTAAATAAAATCATCGCCTGAACTGTACCTGAAGATCCTGCTCTTGTAAACCCTGCTTTGAGCAGAGATTCCCTCCAACCTCAAATATCCTGTGTGATTTTCAAATATTTTTTTTTGCATTGTTTTGAATTTAACTGTATTGAAATGTTCATTTATGTGCTTTCCTCGAACACAGCATTAGTGGGGAATTTGTTGATAAAGTCATGGAGTAAAACTGAGAAATGTTTCAATTATATTTGATGCAATTCCAAGGCTGGTCTGGAAATTAATTTATTGTTTTATAGATTTCTCTGCATGAGCTCCTTAAGTCCTCTGTTTACCAGTGGAACTGTCATGCTCATACTTGTTTTCTCCCTATCAAAACCACACACCTTCTTTATTTAATTTATTGCATCAATTGCTGAAATTGTGCAACTCCTGTGGATTCTTTCTAAAGCCTTCAGAGAGATTACATCCAACAGGAGAAAAAAAAAAAAAAAAAGCCAAAGGAAAAACACCCTTCTCAGAGAGGAATAACCTCAAGTCTTCTACACCTGGTGCCCAATTTTTGGCAAGAGCAAACCCCAAATTTGCAAATTCTGATATGCAATATTTTGATAGAAATTTGGAATGAGCATCCTTGGTGTTTCCAGGGGAAAATATTGCCTGTTGTATCCTTAGCAAAAGAAGGTTTTTAAGATGGATAAAATCTTCAGACCAGGCATTGGGTGCTGGGAAGGGATGGAGGCTGAAGGAAAGGGAGCAGGGACGTGGAGCAGGATTTGAAAAGGGAGAGGGGATGTGGGTGGCCTGGGCATGAGTGCACACACAGCACTGGTGGTGTTTCTGCACCAAAGGACATCACCTGCCCCATCTTCTGCTCCACATCCCATCCATCCCACTTTTCAGTAAATTTGGGTAAAAAACGCCAAATGTCCAGAACACAAACCCTTCTGCAGCTCAGCTCCTGTGGAGGACAGTTTGCTCAGAGAAGAGACAGGAAGGAGGTGACTCACAAAGATCTCCTCAGTCCTCTGAAAGCTGTAAGATGCACCATGAGGCAACAGCCTGTCCCTGAAGATAATCCAGTCCTAGAGCTGGGACAAAGAACTGGGAATAACACTGGCAATAGAACAGACAGGCTCATCCTGGGGACAAAAGCCAGAATATGCTGATTTATGGCAAGAGGAGGAGAGATTTATTTTTATTATCCAAGCCAACCTGAATCACTGTAGAGGCAAGAGCTCAAAAATAAAGACCAGGCCCACGTCCTTTCTGGGTTTAATTGCAGTCACTCCAAGGGGATTTTGTTTGAACAAGGATGCCTGATGTTATGTCTGAACTGAAAAGAGAAAAAAAAAAGTTTCCGTTTCAGTTTGGTCAAGCCCCATGAGCTAACCTGGGCTAAAATAGAGGTGAACAGACTCCAGGAACAGGAGAGGGATGGACTGGGTCAGATCAAAGGTCCTCATGTGCTCAGGGAGGAACACCCAAGCATAGGAAGCTGTGACTAATTCCCACACCATACCCAGCCCTCAGAAACCCACAGCTTCAGAAGGGTTTGCAGGTCCCAAGCTGGACGTGTTGGTGAGCCTCTCATGGGCCAACCCTTCCTATGACAGCTGAGCCTCCACCATATCCCACAGAAATGAGCTGCTGGGCTGGAGAATGGGTTGTGGGACCAAATCACTGCTGCTCAGCTGATTTAAACCTGCTGTGTGGGCACCCCAGCTCCTTCAGGTCAAAGCAACAGCCCAGAGGCCATTTGGGTTTAGGCTGGGGTTGAATTAAAATTGCTGAATTTAATGAAATCCTATGTGGGTTTTCCTTCTTTCTCTTTACCCTTATTTTCATTAGAGATAATTAATATGAATTGGTTAACTGGCACTAAAAACATACTTTTCTCTTTCTGCCTGAAATTAAAACAGAATCAGGATGTAGGCAGGAACTAAGCCACGGGTCCAAACACACTCCAAGCTTAAGGAAAGCCCAAGCTCCAATCTAAATTTTGTGCTTGAAATCAGGGGAAAAAATATTTCAGTTTGGTGAGAAGAGCTTCTTAGTCTACAGAATAATGTTCTATCCCATTTTTATTTTATCTGCATCTACCTGATTGCAACAAGGATGAATGATCGTTTTTCCCAAGGCTCCAACAGCAATAGTATACATCCCTTCAGTTTTCTTTCTTCCCAAATATTTCTGGCAAATAGTTTTCATCTCTGGCTTCTTACACCCTCTTTTGTATAGGAAGGCTCAGGACGTGCCTGGCTGCACAGAGGGGTCACCCTCCAGGTTACTGATTAGGAAATAGTAGGGTTTGTCAACATCTGGCCCTGACAAACTTTTAAAATATAAATACAGATGGTTTTATTTAAAAGGTAAAAGGTCCAAATTCGACTCAAGGATGAAGCCTGTTTTCTTTCCAATCTCATTTTTTCCCCTGGATGTTTGGTACGTTGTGTTCCATTGCTATGAAGCGTAATAACATTTATATAATAAAACATAATTAAGAAATGGAAGTACAAATTGGGAGTTCTTTCATTTTGCAACTTTCTCAAGAAATTTCTAGCCCAAACTGAGTAGAATTCATATATGTCAAGTATTTCTGAGAACTTATTCCCATGATAAGAGGGAACACAAGGCTCAGTGAAGTAGAATAAAGAGAATAACTTCTCTAACTGCTACACCTGTGGACCAGAAAATGAATTCCCTTCATCCAGAGTTTGAAGTGTTGCAGCTGAAGCTCTCTTTGCCTGAGCTCTGATCCTGTTTAATTGTACAACACCTCAAGTGCAGATCCCATTTTAGCAATTCTTGCCAAGGTAGGGACTTCTACCCTGGAAAATAAAAGTCAAAGCCTTTACAACCCATGTCCTTAACTTTTCTCTGTGCAAAAGTTCACAGACTGGCAGCAGCAAGGTGCTGAATTACCAAAGAAAATGACACAATAAATTCTGCACAACAAGAACAAGCTCTCCACCAAGCCCCTTCAGTTCAGGCCAGCGTAATCCACGTGGGTAACCCCACATTTGGCTCTCAGTGAGCCCTGTGATCAGGCACCTGAACTTCCAGAAATCACCAAGCCGTGCCTCAGGCCTGACACTTTCTGTGACCTCTGGATTCTGCTGCTTTAAAAATACCATCTCATGCAATCTTCGTGCCCCAGGGCTGATAACCCAATAAACCCACATCTTGTCATTTCTTCCTGTTTTCCTGAGGCTTCTCATCTCTCTCCCCCTGACAAAAGCAAGGGGATTCACTCTCTCTGTAGAACCCTGTGTTGAGCACAGCAAAAACAGGTTTTGTTGGGAAAAGGGAGGAGGGGAGAAGCACAGAACCAGCATTGTGAAGGCAAAAGAGCTGGACTGAGAACATTGTTTTTATCAAGTGGGGTGAAAAAAGATGGCATTCCTTAGCTAAGAGCTGGATAATGCTCATAGCAGGGCACCAGCGAGCCTGGAGCAGAGACAAAGTTTTGGAGATTTATATCCTGGGAATCTGACTGTGGCTCTGCATGGTGTTCAGAGCAGTAAGGGGGTGAGTGTGGTGGAGACAAAACCCCTTTAAATGTGAATGTGGAACTAATTAAAACATCCTGCTCTGCTTCATCAGCTCAGAGCCAGGTCTTTGGGTAGACCCATGAGTCTGCTCTGGGTGGTGTTTGTGCTCAGGGCTGGGATAAAGGAACAAGGAGAAAACTTGCAAAAGGCTGAGCTTGTGTTGCAGTAGGAAGGGTTTTTACAGGACAGGATTAAATTCCAAATATTCTTGGAAAACCACTGAAATGAAAATCATGAAATTGCACAGAAAGGAGCAAAGGATTGTACATAGAAAGGGGAAACCAATTATGAGTGAGGGGCTGGAAACAGGGGCTGGAGGGGATGTGAAAATGGGAAAGGTGATGGGAATAAACTCAAAGGGAGGCAGAAGAGAACAGATGGAGTAAGAAAAAACAAACCAAGCTTGGAAAACACAGTGCATGAACAAGAATTTTTTGTCTAACCTAGAAAAGCAGCAACAGGAGATGGGAAATGTGTGTTCACAGCTAAACACATAAAGATCATTATCAAGGCAAAGGCAGCCAGCAGCTCTCCAGGAATGCTCCAAGGAGCACATGAGGCCTTTGGCTTTATTTGCAGCAAATACCTTGAACATGTCTTCAGATTTAAGCACTCCATGAACTTGTTATTTGTTAGGATTTCTTTCTCCCTTCTTGGCACAAAACATCCTGAAGGCAGCAGAAAATATATATATATAAATATAAAATAAATACATGCAGCAAATATATTTTAACATAAAAATGTATAACATATATTATTATATATCACATATATAAGTGTATATAATTTATATATATATTATAGATATTAACAGCACATCACAGAAACCTTGGGAAAACTTCAATTTGGCACATACACATGGCTGATTCTGCCACAAGGACTCTGTTTTCAGTGCAGTTTTTGCACTAAGCCCATAAAACCATGACACCTGAACCCCTGGGAGCAGCAGGAGCAGTGGGTCACATGTTGGGTTTTCTGCCATCAACATGCAAGGCTGCTTTTATACAGAACATGAGGTCCAAAAGCATCAAGCAGCACTAAACTGTACTTCACAATCAGATTTTTTGTTAAAATACGGGTTTAATTTGCCTTAGGACTTCAGGAAATTAAAAGAAGAGGGGGAGGACCCAGCACCATTTACTTTAAGAGTTGCCCACTGTCTTTTCCTTCTCCTCCTGCCCTGCAGCCCATCCTGCTACTGCCCTTGAGGGGCACAGTGGTATTAGGGTGACATTTTGCACCCTCAACTCAATGGCCACAAAGCAAATCACTGAGGCAGGAGCTGAAATTCCCCCAAAGCCCCACCACTGACCTCAGCAGCCTCCAATGGATCCTTTGTGCAAGGCACAGATCTCACCCAAAACCACTCCTTTTCGTCTCCTGCTCTGCTTGAGCTTTGTGGAAGCAAAATTCCTGCAGCACCTGCACTCCTGCAGTGCCAGGCAAACCTCGGGGGACATTCCAAGCTCTGCTGGCCTAGATAGGATGCAAATAATCAAGGTTTTACTCTTGTGACGTATAACCATGCCTGGGCAATGTTTCCTGGAGCAATCCACCCCACCATCCAGATGGGAAGTGCTGTAACAAGCTGACAGGGGCTGCAGCTAGAAAATTACACTGGAGATTTAGGAGATTGTAGGAAATATTCCTGAAGCTTTTATACTCCATGTGCAGCTGCAGCACGGAAGGCAAAACAGGATGTCGGCTGCACTGGTAGAGGAATGTTGCTCTAATTGAAAAGATTTGGTTATTATTGTATGAGGAAATGATAAAATCTAGTGCAGAGCATGGTTTGGTCAAGAAATGATATGGGAAATAAATTATATCGGTTCTCCAGGCTTAAAACAGAGAAGCATTCAGGACAATGGGCTTGTTCTCATTTCTGACAGCCTGTGGTGGATGGATCAGCTCTAACCTTCAGGAGAATGATGTTTTGTGTGAGTTTGCTCTGTTCAGCTGCCAAGTGGGAAAAAGAGTCTCAAGCAATCTCTCTACAAGTCCCTGTGTCAGCACAGCTCTGCAGCCACACAGCCAGCTCTGCATCCGAGGAGACCCCAGCACAATGCCACCAGAAATAGTCCCAGGGACACCCAAAAAACCCCTAAAATAAAGGCAAGAAGCTGCCTCAATATAAGATAACTCTGAGGGTCACGTCACCCCACACAACTCTGGTTTTTACACCAGCAGCTGCATTCCAAAGGCCTCTGGAGCAGCCAGGCCCTGCCAGCCTGGGCTCCATCCTGAGGGACATTTCACGCTTTGCCCCAGGAAACCCAAATATTTTGCAGACATTTCTCCAGCAATGAAAGAGAGAAAAAGGCCAAAACTGCCACTAAATCGAGCTAATGACGCAAGGCTGATTAATGAAAGAGGTGAGTGCTGCACTGTTGGCCTGCTGGGAGGTCAGAGCCAGAGGGAGTTTGTTGATATACCTTCAAAAATAGGTGGAGCAGCCAGAACAGATGTGCTCCCATGGAAAACACAGCGATGGAGAGAGGTGGAGCTTGGCTGGGTCAGCCACACACGATGATTTGTCAACCACGGCCTGAAAAATGGGCATAAAGACACGTAATTAAACCCACACTTCCCTAATAAAGGCAGGACAGCTAGTGGGTTTGGAGAGTGAGAAAGAGCAGCAATGTTGACACCTGGAGATATCAAATCCTGCTTTTCAGAGGACCTGGAGGGGTTTGTGGGATCCCTCCAAACCCTCTGTGTCCCTTGGTGCTTCTCACAAAGCCAAGCCCAACACCCTAACCTCAGGGGTGGCTGCCCTCAGCGCCAGTTTAAAGTGGGTTAGTCTCCTTGCTCCTCCCATAACACAGAATTTCCTCACCCCAATTAAGGGCTGAGCTCCTTCTCCGGTCTCTCAGCCATCAATAGAAGATTTGTGGGGTCTCCAGGGATGTTTGTTGTTCTCCAGGGATGCAGAGGCAGCCCAGATGCTCAGCAAAGACCTCTCATGAGGTGCTTTAAGGTACCTATGACCTCATGGATCCCCATAGGGAAAACAAAAACAAACCCCAAAACCCAAATCCAGAGGTTGATGTAGAGACACATGGTTTTCCCAAAGCATCAGAAGATTGCATTTTTTATTTTTTTTTCATTTTTCCTCATTCTGAATTTTATATGTCATCTCCTGGAGAATACCATGGTTCTTTCTCCATGGTCACAGTAGCAGAGGTCTCACAAAAGCAGCTTGTGTTTTCTAACATCACCAAAAGAGCAGCAAAGAGAAAATGATCTGTCTGGGATATTTGAAAGCATTCCCTTTGCTCTGGTTTGCAAAAGACCAGGCCAGATTTCTGCCACATAAAAATTCAGCAAACAGGAGAGATTTGAAGGAAACTTGAAACTGGCAGAAAAGAGAAGGAAAATAAATTAAGGAGATTTATTTTAGCCTATGATTTCATTTCTTAAGTCTTATATTTGAGCATCACCTGTCTATAGACACAGGTTATTTTTTGCTAAAACATTTAGCTGTTTATCTTTTCTGCTCTCCATGCCACGGTATTTCTGGCCAGAAATAGGTTATGTATCAAATTCACACCTTTTTACTCATTTCTTAATAAAAATCAGCTAATTGCATCACCCCTTCTCCCTGCCAAGTGGAGATTGTCATTTTATTTGGCCTATTCCAACTTGTTTTTTGTAGAAATCATAATATTTTTGGCTGCTCCTTTCTTATTTGAGAAAGTAAACTTTGCAAAACGGCATCAAACTTCCACAAACACGAGCTGATTTGGAGCTGAGAAGTGCTGCCTTCACACCAGGCCATTTCTCCTGAGCCAGTGCAATCATTACTCAGTGCTTGCCCGTGAAAAAGCACACATTTAAATTTTGTCTAAGTCTCTTCAGCTTGTGTTAGCTCCAGTGTAGGGCTTCAATACTTGGATGAAGGGGTTGAGTGAAGTAAATGGAAATATTTGCTGGCTCAGTGGGTCTCACCTTGCAGCTCCACCACGTGAATTGGGATGATCACACTCATCCTGTGGAGCAGAACACCCAAACTTGGCTAAAGGCGACCAGGCACAGGTGCTGATCCTCCCTGTGTTCATCCTCTTCTCTTCCAGCCTCTTAGCTGTATCCTCACCAGCAAACCAGAGGCCATCCCATTCTCACCTCAGCAGCAGCTTCCAAGTGTCGAGCCCTGCTCCTGGACAGGCTTCTCCTGCGGAAAGATAAGGAGGAACAAGAAGAATGCAAACACCACTTGGCATTTCCAGTGATACTGGAAATATCCATTTTTGGGACAAAGCCTTTTCTTTCTCAGACAGAGAGGTTGAAAATGATCTGCTGCTGGGAGCTCAGCCTGGTTTTCTAAGGAAACAACAAATCAAATGCTGCAAAAGCAATGAAGGTTGGCACTGGGGTCGTGTGGGTGTTTGGCTGCTCCTGTGTTCCCTCCCCCTGCTCCCTGCTATTCCAGCTTGAGCTGACTCCAACAATGTGACCCAGACTATCTGCCCTGGTTGCTCTTCCAAATTACATCCTGCCTGCAGATATCCTTCAATTCAGCTCGTGCTGCTTGGTGGTGTCTCAGATTCTGAGCTGGAGGAGCCCCAGAGCCCTGAGTTCAACATGGTCAGTTCAGCTCCAGGGGCACCTCCAGCCCCCCGAGGGTCCCAGCCCAGCTCCCACCTTCCAATGCTAGGGAGCAGATTTGGCCCAGAATTTTAAAGCAAAGCCCTGTGCAGATGCCCAGAGTCAGGAAAAGCACAAATGGTTTGCGTTGGCCTGCTGAAACGTTGGCCATGTTGTTTAATTGTACCTTTGTACGCCGGATTCCAAGAAGGAGGAATAAAAGCAACTCTGTGCATTTTATTGCTGAGGTCAGGTTCCTGTCTCCCCAGTCCTGTTTCTCATTCTCTAATCAAATCACTCCTCTTAATACAACCAGTTCCTAAAAGTCTGCTTGTCATAAAGTGCTTTAACCTTAGAATTTTATTTACCATGACCTTAATTGAAGGGTTTATTCAGATTTCATCTATAAAATGCTTTGTGTAATCAGTCAAAAGCTCGAGATCAACAGCAAGGCCTGAGCCCAGAAACCAGCTCTGCCAAGCCCAGCCACTCTCAAGGTGACCTTAAACAGGGTTGCAAAAACACTCTCTGCAAGTCCAGAACAATACAGCACATTTAGAGAAAACAATCCCAGCCTCAGCAAGACCAAAAATCCTTTTTGAGGATGTAAGGCCAACCTAGAAAAAGCTGGGTCTGGGCCATCTCACTTCCAGACCTAATTTTTCAAGCTCTCTCATGATGAAGTGAAGGAGAATCCCACATCTGCACCCAGCTTGGGAAAAGGGACCAAGTATCTGGCATGCCCTCAGGAATTCTCCAGGGAAAAAGCATGGCCTGGGAAAAAAAGATAGTTTTTGATCATTCCACACTGTTGGGAGTAACAAAGCAGGAGAACTGAAATGCCATGGCCTGGTCATTTGTTTCCAAGGAATAATCCAGGCCACTGACTTGTGTTTGAAGGTACAACTCTTCCCTACACAGCTCAAGCTATTGGTTTGGCATACAGGACACTTTTTTTTGAAGAATTAATATGAAATAAATCAAGTGAAATCTCTCCTGCAACTGACTTTATGGGGTTGCTGTGTCTTTTTACAGATGCCTTGTAGGTTCCCACACTGAGAGACATTCTGTTCAGCACGGAGCATTCAGCATCATGAGCAGTCACATCTTTATAGTCACAGCCTGGATTTCACATGGCTCTAAATAAAAAAAAAAGAAACAAACAAACAAAATAAAATAAAATCACGTGCCCCAAACATGTTTTCTGGAAATATTTTGATTTTCATATTATGTGTATACCCTAAAATGGGAAAAATCCTTGACCAAAAAGAGCTGCTTGTTGAAAGCATTACTTGTTTCTTATTTCAAAGGGAAAATTGAAAACACTTATGAAGGGTGTAGCTATTTACCAGTCCAGAGTGTTCTTATAAACAAAATAATGTAAAACATATCCTCTTTGCTGTTTTGTTGTTTAATATCTTCCAGCATATCACAATGTGGAGAACAGAGGAGAAAATAGAGCGTATTTCCAAAAAGCCTTGCAACAAAGAAAAAGGGTAAAGAACAAAATGTTTCAGCTTTAAATGCACAGAAAACATGAGACAGGTACCAATGGTCCATCAGAACAGCTGAAGAAAGCCTCTTGTGCAATTTACCTGCAATTCCAGTTGGGCACATCAGGAAAAGTGAAGATATCTGAATGCCAAGAGAAGAGTTGAGTTCATCCAATGGACAAATGCATGTAGGAAATCCTTAAACTTCTTTGTCAACCACTCCACAGAAATTCAGCTTGACAAAACATCAACAAAGTGAAGACTACCATTAAATTGCTCTTATTAAACATTGCTCCTCATTTTATTGACAACTGTGATGCTCGTCGTAATTGCTTTACTCACATCATTTTACCCACAGAGAGAGCCCTGGGACCATGAAAAATAATTCCATGTGCAAAGCCTGCAGCACCCCTCTGGCAGGTGGGTTTCCAGCCGTGAAGGATGGGGAGGATATCTGTTCCTTTCCCTGGGGGGCACAGGCTGTGACAGTGCTTAAGAGCCTGAAGAAGTGGAAGAGCTGGTTTGCTTTAAAAAAAGACAGAAAGGCTCTCTGTCCTTTCACATCTGTAGAACAGCTGGATTTGTCCTGCGCTTCATGCAGGCATTTGATCATAATTTTTGTCCTTTGTAAAGCAAGGAAGGGTCCAGAAACAGCCCTGCAGCAAGGCAGGAGTGATGCATTTGCTGACGCTGGCCTCTGCATGCACCACACACCTCAGAGGAGCGAGCAGGCACGGAAAAGAAATGCCAGGGGAAGTTTATTTCTGTTTCCAGGCCCATGTGATTCCCTGGGAGAGGCCAGCTCTGCCCAAATCCATGCAGTCTTTCCAACTGTAACAGGAAACCACCCTCAGCAATGTCACCATTCACAGCTGGGACCTGCAAGCCCCTCCAAGGGCTGTTCTGAAGCTTGGCTGGTGCTGGGGCTGTCTCCAGGCCAACTGCCCCTGAATTTTGGGGTGGGTTGGGAGTGTTTGGCTTTCCCCTTCTCACCCTGTTGGTATCAGCAGTGTGGGGCTTTGGAGGCTCAGCAGCTCCAGCAGCAGCAGTGAGATTGTGCCAATTTACACCCCCTCGGGTATTGCTGATGAGGGTTTGCTGTGCCTGAAAAACTGAGTGTCCCATTCACACCCTGAAAAAAAGCCATTTACAGTTCCAGCCTCATGGATAAACCAGCCTGTGTTCCCCTGCTGCAAACCCAGCACAGAATCCCAGCCTGCTTTCATTAGGGAAAAATTAATTTCTGGGGTGAAACTTTCCTCAAGATTCTCATTCATTTGGCCAAGAAGTTGAGGTAGGATTACAAATTGTATTTCCCAGACACCTGGGACCAGATTCTCCAAGACATCAAAAAAGATTAAAAGATTTACCACAAGGCAGAAAAATTGTGTCTGTAAGGACATTCTTCTAAAATCAGAAGTACAGAGCACAATCCAAGATCTTTGGTTCCTGCTGTCCAAATCCAGACCATGTAATGTCAGAACTCAGGATGACACAACTACAGGGCAGGGTGGAGGGTTTTTCTGTAAAGCAACAGAGCAACTGGCCACTTCACCGAGCACAGAAAAACTGTTTCAAGCAATATGTGACTTTATTTAGTATTTAGATTGGCCATGCTCTCACTTTCCCACGAGAGAACTAAAACTTTCCATAGGAAAAATCAACTCCCAACTTAAAATGCCACGAAATTCAGATGTCACAAGTTCAGCTTTCCCACCAAAAAAAGGTTTGATCAGAAAATGGCCACACCTCAGACCAATATTGCTAAAGCAGGCACCAAAACCCTTCACATATCCTGGGCATCCCTGTTCCAGATCATCCAAAGAAACACTGCAAGCTCTGCTGGCCATGGACAAAATCCCAATTTCATTTTTCAGGGCAAATAATTCATAAAGGCGAGCACAGAATTATGCTTATCTGCTCCATGATCAAAAGAGTGGCCCGAGTTAAGTTTTTGGAGAGGTTCCAGGCAATCTCATGTTCGTTCCAAAAATAAACCTCAGATTGATGCAAGTGGACATTGTGCCAAAGAGGACAAGATAGGGGTAAAGCAAAGGGAAATGTGGAACTGTTTGCTGTATCCCTTGGTGACTACTGATGGGAAATTTCAGCTGGAAACCACCCACAAAAGGAACTTCAGAGCCCAGCATGGTGGTTTGGGTGAACTGAAAGCAGTTGGATTTCTGAGCAGGCAACACTGATTTCTCTCTTTCCCAAAGCCATGACTCAGGCTGTGCACAGGGATCCAACGTGAGCAATCGCACAATGAAGGAAAATCCAGCAAGCTCCAACACGTGACTGTGGCTCAGGACATGGCTCCAGCTCCTTTCTTTGGCTCTAAAAGCTCCTGGTTAAGGTTGGTTCCTCTGGGTGGACAAGGATGCCAGCAGCTCCTACTTTTATTGTGATGAGGCACAAGCCCTGGAAATCTTGAATCAGCTAAACAGGGCTGCAAACAATGCAACAACATCCCTGACGTCATTGGAAAGATGTCCACAACCTTTCTTCTTCCCAACCCTCCTGTCCAGAATCCATAACTCACTGACCTGGAGCAACACTGTCCTGCTGACAGGCATTTCTTGGTGGCTGATTTCACCTCCTGGCACACCATGAAGGCTTTCATGTCTACTCTAGACACAATCAAGAACTGCAGTAGCTCTGTTATGTTCCCTCGAGCCTTCCTTGCTTTTCTAATACATATTTTGTGAAAACATCTCTTCATGAAAGCTTATTTTATTCCCTCCTGTCTTGTTATCAGTTACCCAATACTGAGTAATCTATTCTCATGTCCCTAAAGTACTAAATCCAAGACCTGTCACGATGACGAGTGTGTGGACCACTCTCCCAGCTGGTGTGGGCAGGAGAGTGACTAAAGATCATCCCATCAACCCCTTCACTGTCATATCCTGTCCCCCTAAGTCCAGACTTACTTGGAAACGTCCTCTTCGCCTCACAGTGATTCGGTTTTGGATTTGGGAACCGCCTTTCCTGCAAATCCTGCTCCTGCCATAAAACAGGTTCTGACACCACAAGCTGGGATGAGGCTGCAGCAGAAGGTGTGACGCCATCCCATCACCCGCTGGCCCAGCTGGCACTAACGAGGTTTATAACGAGTTTAACGAGGCTGATTATGCTCGGGAAGAGGTGCTGCGGTGCCCAGAGGGCATCGTCTGTGCCAGACACTTCATCCAGTTGTGACACTGCCAGACATTGCCCCACACCAGCCCACCAGCACTCCACAGCTATTCCAATAACCAGCCTGAAGCTCAATAAAAACAGGAAGGAAATGAGCAGCAGTTTCAGTTCAGTGAGCGGCTGTGACCAAGAGGCGCGTCACGATCCGAAAATCCACAGTGCACTTTCCAGAGGAGGAATTACCCAGCTGTGGCTCCAGCCTTTGGGCTTCCTGTGACACATTTGCCTATTTTTTAATTTCTGTGCAATATCCTTTGACAAATCAGGAGGGCCACTCATGGCCTTTAATTAGAAAATTGGTGAGCCGGTGTTACAGCCCTCCTCCCACAGCTCCCTGGGCTCACAGCAGGCATTGCCACACCTTTTTTGTAATGCCAGAGGGGACAGCACGGCTATCCACAGCCAGAGCCATGTCTGACCCCTTCTCCTGTCCTGCTTCTGCCATGGTGGAAATCTTTCACCTCTAAAGACACCCTCGCAAAGATGCCACCACTCCAGAAAATCTACGTTTTCCTGCATGGCTGGTTTAGAGCCTCTGATTTGTGCAGAACTGCGGTTCTTGTGCAAACTGGGAGCAGATTTGCAATGATCAGCTCAAGCCCTGGTTGATGAGATCCATAAATGAGATCCTGACAGGGTTTTGTGAACCTTTCTTTCCAAAGAGGGTCTCTATTCTTCCACCCTTTGCAATACTCTCTTCCTGTCCAGTCAAAACAGATGTTGAAATCTACAGTAATCCTCAGTACACTCATTAAAAACAAGTCTGTGGTTCATTTTTGCTTCCTCTTCCAATAATTTTCTTGTCTCCCTCCTCTCCCAGGGAAAACCTCCCCCACCACCAGCGCGAGAGGGTTCCCTGAGCTCAGTCTGTGCCCACAGCTGCTGCCACCTCTGTCCCCTGTGCCCATCAGGACCTTGCCTGCCCCTCTGTGCCACCAGGAAGGGAGGGAAAACGCAAAGAGGGGGGCTGTGCAAATCCCAGGGGTCTCAGGTCTGCCTGTAATTAGAGATGACAGAAGATAATGAGAAGGTACAGGAGAGCTCAGCTTAAAGTGGGGCTTTGATGAGAAACTCACATCTGCCAAAACCACTGTGCCCAGAGGGCTGGTAGGTCAGAGGTGTGGGTGGAAATGGGATTTCACTCTCCTTTACCCACCCCCAGCTCCGGGAATGACTCCTTGCTCACCCACCAAGCCAGAGATGTTCCCATGGATGGGATGCAGCTTATGAAGACACAAAATCTCACTGCAGCCCTCAGCACAGGGCTGAGGTTAAGCTGGGCCTACAAAGGAGCAGCTGAAGGGACCATCAAGTTGTCAGTGACCGAGCACAAAACGGACGGTGTCCATCGCTGCTCTAACAGGAGCTGGGCTTTCCTCCAGGCTTGTCTTCCTTGGCAGCTTTCCAGGCTGCCTGTGCTGCTTGACCAGCTGAGTGAGCTGTTCCATTAATTTTCCCTGAGGAAAGTCCACTGGGAAGCCGTTGATATGAAGAGGCAGAGACAACGGCGGTGTTGTCTGCCCAGCCACTGGAGCTGGAGTGGTGCCCACAATTTCCAGAAAAACCAAATGTTAGCTCAGGAAAAGCGAGGCTGCTTGTGGTTATCTTTTCCTAGTGAGAAAATTTCTTTCACACTGCATTTAGCTGGAAGAATGACATCCTCTAGCATCCCACAGAAGATGGCTTTCCTGGAAGAAGGCAGAGCCTGTAGTCAAACTGTTCCAGGTGCTTTCAGGGGAAGGGAGAAATGTGTCTTCATCATTTCTGGGTAATTTCAGCACCATGAGAGAATCTTCCTGGAAGATTTGCAGGACATGCACTCATATCCTACAGCCCTGAACCCCTCAGGTTAAAAGGAAAGGAAGGCTGGCTCCCCGTGTCCGTGCTGGTATCTCAGTGCCACCACAGCTCTGTAGGAAGCACCGTCCCTACAGCCACAGTGTCCCTTTTCTCTTTCCATTGGATCAACTCAAACAGGAAACGTGAAGAGGAGCATCCATTCCCTGTTCCTGAAAAAGAACCTCCACCCTACACAGCCAGGTGGGACCAAAAAGCCCTTACCCTTCAAGCTAATGTGTGTGCTAATTAATGAATTAATGCTCAGAGCTAAAAGCTCTCACAGTCCTTCCAAAATTGGGGTTTGGCTTAAAGGCACTGAGGAACTGAAAGCAAGAAGTAATTTGGGACCTCCTAAGCTGCAGGAGGCTTGGCAGGATGGGCTGCAGAGCCAGGACACAGCGTCGTGGAATTGCTGGGTCTTTCATAGCTGGCAGAATAAACCACTTTTCTGTTGGGGAAGAAAAGGAAAATAAGCATGAGGGGGTTTGGAGTGTAAGGATTACCTCCCACCCCGACTTTCACTCACCCCCTGGATTTTGGGGACTGGCTTTCATTCAAAGTGCACAGCAAAACTTCCCTCAGATTCCACAAAAATAAGGTGTCAGACTCCAGTCTGAATCCTTGTCATGGCCCCTTGCTCTTCACTCCTCCTTTATCTCCATTCCTCAAGAAAAGCCTTTCTCCGTTACAGCTCTGCCTGGAGCTTCTTAAGTTTTTTCAGCTGACACTCCTTCTCAATTTCAACAAAAAAATTGCTCCTCTCTTCACCCAGATAGTATCTCAGTCTCCACATGAGCCAGCAAATGCCAGTGAAACACCATGGGAAAATAAAAACCAAACAACAAAATTAATTAAAATTTTTCATTAATGCTTTTCAACTCCAACAAACTTTTAAGAAGCCACACTTTCGAACATGAAAAGAAATTACTGAAATAACAGCAATTTCACTTTTTAAAACTCAGCATATTTTTAATTTTTTTTTAATATATTTTGATCAACAAAACCACTTTTTACTTAAAACTGCCTCACTACAGAAACGACAACTGGCTTTCACTCCATTTTGACCCTTAATGAGACAAAAATGCTTTGGGGGTTTGGGTAGTTGCATAAATTTTACGTAATGTGGTTGGTTTGGGATTATTATTTTTTTTTTCCCTAAAGGTCAGTCAATCAAAAAAAAAAAAAAAACCAAAAACAAACCCAAGAACCAGAAAACAAAAAATAACCAAAAAAACCCTTATTTATCTGTAATTTGCAATTATGGAGTCAGACCCTCCAATTCCCTGGGAATGCCCCACCACTGACCCTTGGATGAGGAGTGCTGCTCAGTGCCCTCCCTGCTTGGGTCCCTTCCAGGGAAATTGCTCCCCTCGTGGGACTGAGACTCCAACCAGTTTCACTGACCCAAGGCCTCGGAGCAGCTCCAAGCCTGTGTCTCAAATGGGAAAGGTTGGCACACCAAAAAAGAAGAAAAAAAAAGAAAAAAAACAGAGGAACACTTACCCAGTTCTGTAATATTTCACATTAAAAAGGCCTGCCTTACAGGTCCTGCTGATATTTCTGCTCCCAATGTATGAATTATTAATATTTAGTATCTGTGACTCACTGATATTTACTTTAAGAGGTATTTTTATAAAGTTTGAGTGTTTTCTCGACGTAGGAGCTAACGGAGGCTCCTGTTGTTAAAGGCCAGGGAGCCCTCCCTGAACAAACTTTTCTGGCCACTGTTTAAACTGGGCTGCTGGGCTCTTTTGAAGCCCTGACCCTCCAAAACTGAGCACTGGGGCTGGCAGGGATGGCCCTGCTGGGACATAGCTAATTTTAAACCTGGATCCCATGGCAAAGGAAAAACCTCGATTTTACTGGCAAAACTGTCACAGTCGAACGCTGTGTTCAGATTACGGGAAGAGGCTGTGAGGGAGCGCACACACAATCCCTTTTTTGGGTACTTGGCATTAATTTTATCTGAAGTCATGGATTATACAAGAGAAGAGCAGGGACCTCACACAAATCTCCTGCGTCAGTGCGGGACACCCGGGGCGGGGGGATCCTCTGCTCCAAGCCCCCCTGTTGTGCCATCCCGTGCCCATGGCCAAGGGGACAGGGCTTGACCATTTTTCCAGTAACTCTCCTTAAAAATGGATCACAAGCATTTTCTGGAACTGCATCCAGAGCCGTCCACAACACCAACTAGAGCTGGCTCCTAAAGTCCCTTTCTTGGTCTAGACGAGAAACTTTGGAGCTCATGAAGACTTGGGTGTTTTCTTAATTTTATGGCTCTCCTTAAAATGGTCGGTGTCCAAACAAATCCCCACTTAGTGCTTTGGATTTGCAGATTTCATTGTTTGCTGATAATGAAGCTGTTCCCAAGGACAGCCTTGTCCAGCACTGGGCTGCTCAGCTCCCCGCATCTGTTTTGCTGTAAGGCTTTGAGACAGCTCCGCTTCCCTGGTGTCTTTGGAAAGGCACACACAGCCTGCTGAGCTGGCCAGCTGCCCTCAGACGCCTGAGATGGTTTCATGACTCTGCAGATGAGAATATTTCCATGGTCTCCCTCTCCCCACCCAAAGCCTGTCCTGGGATGGTGCTGGGAGGAGATGCTGTCCCTGCCTGTGCTCAGTCTGGCTCGGTGACACCCCCAGGGGATGCCCTCATTCACCCCTTCCTTGCCAGCATTGCTGGAAGCTTGTCCCCACCATTTTATGTCAGGCAGGGGTCCATCTGCAGCTGTAGCTCAGAATTCATCTCTCTGCCAAAAGACCTAAAAACACCTCAAAATACCAACCAAAAACCCTGAGAGTTTCTTTAACGAGAGCTTTAAGAGCAATGACTATTTTTTTATCATGACTGCCATGACACTGCACACCTTTACCTAGGCATCTTCTGCCAGGTCATATTCTGTGTCAGGAAAATGTCATAGACAGATGTATCTATCTGTGTCAGGAAAATGACAGTCCCCTCTTGTGCACCATCCTGGTCCAGAGGATAGCCCATCCCAAATGATGGAATGTTTCAACTTTGAATACTATAGAAAAAAAACACCTGGCATGACCATCAAGACATTTTCTAGTCCATTCCCTACTCAAAGCAGGATCTCATTTTAGGAGCTGCCATCCAGAATGGTCTTAAATACCTAGAATGGTGGCTTGAAAAGGCCACACAGAAAATCTGCTCCAGTCAGAACCTGTGCTAATGGTCTCGCTGTTTCCAGCTACATTTTAAGCCCATCCCTCCCTTTGGACATGAAGAACCCTCTCTTCCTTGACTGTACCTTTACACACTTCAGGCATCCTCTTCTTCATCTTTTTCATCCTCAGAGACCTCTCCTGCTTTCTCAGGAGTTGTTTTAGCTCTCTGGCCTCTCTTTCTTTCCTCCTGGACTTCCCACAGGTGGCAGAATATTTTCCAGGCAGTAACAGTACAAACCCAGGCACTGTCATATTGCACCAGAGACCTGAACAGAGGAAGCAAAGCTGAAAGGTTTCTCACCTGCCTTGCTGATCCTTTCACACCTGATATGACTTTTTTCCCCTTGATCATAATGTGATGATTTTGGCTCTCTCTCTCAGCTGGGCTGAGCTGTTCCTTACTGGCTGGGTCCATCTTTTATTGTTCCTTGTACTCTTCCCTTCCAAGTGTCATCTGATTTTTCAGCCTGTTTCTTCCAGCACAGGTGCTGATGCAGTTTTGGAGCTCCCTGCATTAATATAAATAATATTTGCCTTACAAACACATCAAACTACAATGGTATGAATACCCCTCCTACAGTCAATCTATTGGGTTTTACTCTTTTTTTCTTTTTTTTCAAACTTACAAAGCTTGCTCAGGTGGTGAAAAGGGAAATTAGGCTGCTTTTGAGACATGTTTCTGACAAACTTGTCCTCTGGCCCCTGGGGTTAGTTCATAGGTGGTATTTTCTCAGCTTCCACATGTGCAAAAGGTAGATGTGCAGAAACAAACCTTGAGGCAGCTGCTAAATTAAATCTTCATATATCAGTCAAGCGCTCCTCAGGCCAGTTGCAAATGTTGACAGGTCCCCCCTGGGGTCGTGGTCACCCACAGCCCCTAACCCACAGGATCCCAAACCCCACAGAGTCAGCCCTTGTAAGACATCCCAAAGCTCCTGATTTATTTTGCTCCCTTCTGCTTTCAGCTCTCACATTCCACCTGCGCCTCCTGACTTTTCACCCGCTATAAATATCCTCAAATTCCTTTGGACACCGAATCCCCCTGCCATGTGCTGTGCAGTGGCTGAGGGGACAGCCCTCCCCTGGGTGAGGAGCACAGGGAGCTGCATAAGGCAGACCTTGTCTGTTGACTTAACTCCCTAACCCAATTTTAACCACTGTCAACAAGATAGAAGGGTGGTTTCTGTTTACACTGGGGCTTCTTTACGCTGCTCTCTCCACACCCTAAAGCGGCATAAATGCCTCCTAAGTGCCCTAAAGTAGGTGCTTAGTGTAAATGAGAGCCAACCCCACCGTGGGTTGTATCCTATAAATGACTGTGGGTTTTTGGAAGGACACCCACCCCAAGGCATGCCCGTGCTATACATAGGCTCTGATGAGCTCAGCACGGGCTGAGGAGCAGCCAGCAGAAGGCAAAACAACCAGCAACGAGATATTTGTGCCTGAAGCAGCAAGCAGAGGGAGCCTGGCTGACTGCTGATCCCCAGGGATTCCCAGCAATGTGGGAATATCAGATCTGCCACCCTCACTCAGCTCCACCTGGGTTTCTCTCTCTTTTCCCTTCCACTTTCCTTCTACCTTCCAATCTCTATGTCTTCACAGCTAAAGCAGAATCTGAACCCCACCCCAGGTGGGGAAAAAAGAATTCACTTTTTCTCCTGCCTGTGTGTTTTACCCTAAGCCTCCACTCACCTGGTTTTCATACCTGTTGTACAGGGAGAAGGCACAGCTCTGTTACGCTGCTCTCACACAGCACTTGTAATAACACCAATTTCTGCTGGATGAGCACAGGACAAAGCCCAGGGCTCGAGCAGGGGGAGACAAAGCCAGAGACAGTGTCAAAAGATGGGAAAGTAACCCAAAGGATGGGCTAAGCTCAGCCCTAAATTTTGAGTGTTATGCTGTTTGTCTCTCTAGACCAACTAGGACCTGAATTTTACCACAGAACTCACAGAATCATAGAGTGGATTTAGTTGGAAGGGACATTAAATATCACCCAGTTCCAAATCACAGAAAGGGGCATTTTGTAGCACCAATAAATAGGGTCTCAAACAACTGTTGCCATTAACAGGATGCTCTGGGCAGCCTCATTATAACCAGTAGCCTGAATTCCCCGCTCTGCTTAGGAAAATCTCCCCAAGTATTTCCAGTGAAGGAGGAATTTTTGCAGCAGTGAGAATGGGGGAACAAAAGCACAAAGTAAATTCAAATGGGCAGTTTGGAATTGCAGAGCATGCAGGAGCCACGAAACCTCCCCTTGACAGAAATCACTGGCAGGGCAAAAATGATATTATCTCATCAGTCCTAGGCTGGGGTTTACAGGGAAATATTGTTCTAATATTATAATAATATTCTAACAGTATAACAGTATAATAACTGCATCAGCCCAGCCCTGAAGTAAACCAAACATCTCTGGATTTAACATTAATCCTCTTGTATAGGTGATGAAAAAAGACAAATTTCATGGCCTGGTCAATCAGGACTCCATCCCACGGCCCAGCCCCCATTTCTGGTCAAAACCCATCTGGTGCTCATTGTCTGGAGGATGAGTTATGAACCTCCCTGTGTTGTTCCTTGAACCAAATGGGGTTGGATAACCAGGAAAAATCTTGGTTTGATTTGTGGTGCTGTCAGCAAGGATGAGCCTAGAGAATATTTCAAAGGGAATTACAAAATCTGAATACTTTTCCTTTCAAAAACTGAGGGTACAATTCACAGCAGCCTGCTCAGATGGGGAGGAGTTCACCTCACTTGTATTTTGCAAATAATACTATTAATTTTCATAATTTATATAATTCATATTAATTATTACATATATTGATTTAATATTAATTATTAATAATATAATTATATATAATAATTAAACACTATTTCCAACCCATTAGTCTAATTCAGCCCTTATGTTGCAGGGATTCAAAGACAGGCAGTGATTTTCCTTTACTCTCAGTGTGTTTCACTAAGGATGCTTCTTATTTTTATGGGGTAAAGATTGAATTTTAGTGTCTGGGTACTGGGCAGTTTGTTTGTCTGTGGAACAGGCTTTGCACATCCCAATCTCATTTGGAGTCTCCAGGGGACACTCCAGTCCCCAGGATTAATCCCAAATAACTCTTCTAAACACAAACCCAACTCTGGCTCAGCATTAAAGACAAGGGAAGCATTCATTCCGGGAAGGTTTTATTTCACAAATAATTCAGAAATCAAAAGAAAATGGAAGGGTAGGGAGGAAAAGATATTTTACAATTCTGTATTTAGAAAAAAAAAATCTAGTTTATAAACAACCACGGCCCCTTGGAAAACATGCAAAGGCACACAAAAATTTTTACACAAGTAACTTTTATACATAGGAAGTAAAATACACCATTTTTCATAGAAAAAAAAAAAAAAAAGGAAAAGCAATTCTATGAACTGGCCCTAAATATTTAGACTGCACAAGTGACCAACTGGAGTCTCCTCAACCAGCTGTTGGCTGAAAGTCTTTAAAAGAAAGAATGAGTGGAGCTAAGGCCCCACCAGCACAGGCTCTGGAATTCACCCTGGTTGTGATTCCTGGAGATTTGGCTGAGCCAGATGTCCTGCAATGACCATGCCATTGCTTCCAAATCCCAAATTATTGGAAAAGAACAACCAGGCAGCATCAGCTTTGGCTACACCTGGATGCTTCAGGTGCCTACGGATCTGCTGAGCTGGGGCTGAGGAGGAGCAGGCCTGGTGAGATACAGATGTGATGTATCTTTAAGCTGCACTGAAATATAGCAGGCTGAGAAGTGTCTTGGTATCAGAAATAAAATCTGTCAATATTTGGCTAAAAAACTGGTACTGTCCCACCTACTCATGAATAGCTAGCACACATGATTGCGAGTCATTGATAGGTCATGACTGCCCTGGAGGACCTGATCACCCCTAATTCTGGTGGAGGTATGTTTAAATTAATAGCACCCAGGACCTCGAAAAATATTTGTGTAGTAAAGTCACAATTTCTCTTTTGTACAACAAATACAAAAATAAACAGATACAGACTTAAATTAACATCAGTTTCTAAAAATCCAAACCAGTTGGCTGAAGATAAAAATACGCAATTGTAACTTGGATTAAGCATTTTAGGATATTTCTGTTGGGATAATAACCCTTCCCCTGTCCCCTTTCCATCACCTAGGTACATCCCCAGCTGTTTGGATTGTTATGTGCTCGCAATAATCCCCTGGGTTTTACTCCAAGAGCCCTCATGTTCCTTTCCATCACCTTCCAGACACAATTTTCACAGATCCTGGGTTTCCCTCGGGGTGTTTATGTGCTCTCACAGTCCCCATGAACCCGACTGCATCCCTCACTCTCTCCAATTCCATTCCCAGCCCAGGATGTCCCAGATCTTTGCTGCAGTGTTGGATGGGCTCCAACCAGACCCTTCACAGAGGGCAGAAACGGGGAAGCTTTTCCTCACTGCCAACATCTCCAACGCTCCCAACCAGCAGCTTTTCTAGGATGTGTTCCAGCTGTTTTTAACACCAATTTATTTAATAAGGAAAAGAAATAGTTAAATTTTCCTATCTAAAGTCAATACTGTACACCTTGGACGACAATACTACATAAACAAAGACGACACGAAGAGTCACTTCTCTCTATCCGCCCCAAAAGTAGCTTTTCCGTGCAGTATTTTTGGAGACAGCTCAAAGCAGCTCAAATTTCAGGTTTTACAAAAGGTTTCTTTCCAAATTCAGATTTTACGGAGAAATAAATCCCAGTGATGGGACAAACTGAGTGATAAATGTCATTTAAATGTCATTTCTTTGTTGATTTCATGGTGTTTACAGAATTAAAGAAGCGTTTAATGATATAAATGCTTTTGGTCTGTGTTTTGAAGGAGCTTGATGAGATGGCTCTTATATCTGTCTAGATTAAACCAAACATGTTCTGGGCATAAGAGCAGCTGTGAAACATCTGCCAAACAGAGGGAAATATTTTCCCATTTGTTCTCCAATATTACAATTCAGTTATTGAGCAGGAGGACTGCACATTTACAAGAACTGAAGAACCACTGTTGACTTTGTCTTCTCATGACTGATGAAGTTACTGGATGTGTGTGTGTCAAAAACCCAACAGATTTATGTTTAGACCAATCCTAAAAATTCATTTCCAATATGCAGCAGAGAATATTCTTCTGCCTTAAAAAGCAGCTCATGCTGAGCCCTTCTCTTGGTTTTGAAATGCATTTGGGTGCACGTCAAGACAAAAATGTCAAAATATGGAATAACTTCACTACAACACCTTATGGGTTTTGCAAAACCCGCTGTCCTGGGTATCAAATGAGCACTTGCACTGACAGTGGGGATCTGTTGGTTTCATAAATTGGACAGGAAAAATTAATCTACCCCAATTTATGCCTCATCTTTAAAGTCTCAGAACTGCACGCACCACCAGGAGCTTCACAAAGGGAAAGTGAACCTGCTTCCTACAGATGCAACCATTCCTAGCAGAAATAAGATTAATTTTATCACTACTTAACTACTATAAAACAACCAGCACTGCTGTATAAACCAATACACTGCATTTAACTGGAGTTATGGCGTGGAGGATAGGATGAGATGTGCCAGCACAGGAGCCCCAGTTCTCTGACTGCTCAGAGGTTTGCCAGATTTGCAAATTACCTGGGAGTGTTTGACCAGCAAACACTAAACCTGCTCTTTGGATGATCTGGTGGCCTCATTTTCTGCAGTGAGGATCTCTGCCACCATTTCACACCCTGCTCCAGGCCCACAAAACCTCAATTTTGGCTGCCAAGAACATCCCGAAAAACCATCATTCGAGGTACCCAGCAGCCTCACACAGCAGTGCTGCTGCACGCCACCTCAGTGGGAAAACACCACTTTTTACCCTCTTTTGCACAGAAACCATCCAACATACACAAAAGCACTCTGTCAAAGCCCATCCTCTCCCCAAACATTGCAATTTTTCAATGAGTTTCTCATTTCAAAGTGTCCAGCGCCTGGACAGCCGCTCACTCCTGAGTCTGCTGATCCTCACACCCACCCCAGGAGAAGCCTCACACCCTAAAAACACCATCCAGGCCCAGGCTGAGATCCCTGAATCTGCTGCACATGGAGCCACCGCCATTCTGTGTAGCAACACCTCTGGTAAAAATGAAACTTTGAACAGTTTATGGTCGCTGAATGCCCCTAGAGAAACAAAAACACGAGACGGAAAGATACAACGCTGCACGGGTGCGATGAGATGCCAACAGCTGAGTCAGAACCTGGGGTCTTTTTTGGGGGTTTTTTTTTTTCCCCTTTTCTTTTGGAATTCCCTGAAGGAGATCGGCAAGGAGGGTACGGGCAGAGCTGATGCCGTTCAGAGGAGCTTTGGCGTCTCTGGAGATCAACAGAGAGCTCTCCCAAAGAAACCTGCACCTTCCCTGGGGGTTTACTGCTTCACAGCAAAGATTCGGAAAGCGTTCCCATCTGAAGGATTCTTCAAGCTGGAGACAAAGAAAAGAGGAAAAGAAAACAAACGTGGAATGAACCAAATGAAGACACTGCAGAACCCAAACGGCGAACCCTGAATTTCTCCTATCTCTTTCCTACCAGGAGCAGGAGAAAGATAAAGGATGAAAAAGAAGTGGCACAAATCCATGGTTTCACCTTTTTTTTATGTTTTCAACCCAGATCTGTAGTGTAAATGCCAACAAAAGGAGCTGGAAGACAACAGACTCTCTTACAGCCCTAGCTTTTATCCAAGGAACACTGTGCTCCCTTGTGCAGAGATTCAGGCATAAAGAGGAACACGTTTTCCTTAAAAAAAAGGACAGTTGTCAAATAGGCTGGCAGGTTCCCAGGGCCTGTCTGGCTTGGCTCCTAGTGCTGGCAGTGGGAATGGCCAGATCAGCTCACGTTAAATGACAATAAATATGGATATTCCTTTTCAGTCTGCAGAGGTGTCCCCAGATGCTCTGACTCCAAGCTGCTTGGGGTGGCTATGAGAATGGGGAAAGGGGGTGTTTCTATTCCCAGGTCCCACTGTGCTGAAAAAACACAGGAAAAACACAAAATTTCATATTCCCACAAAATAAACATTGCAACAAGGGTAAGGATCCAGCAAATCCTCAAGGCAATCTTCTCCCATACCTGTTTGGGTGTGTATCTTTACCCAAGGTTATTTCCAGTGTGCCAAAGTGTAAGGGTTCACCTTAATCTTGGAAAAGTTGTTTCACTGTCTGGTGGATCTCACAGCATGAAGCTGCTCCTCATTACTCAGTGTAAATAACACTTTCCAAATCTTCATCCCCACTGTGAGGAGTTCTCTGGTTTCCCTCAGCTCTCAGATCAGCACTGGCTGCTCACATTGCACATCCCTGAGTGTGGTGGGATTTATTCTTAGCTAGGGCACAGTTTGCCACCCCTGTAAAAAGTTGTCTTTTATACTAAAAGATAAGTGAAAGCAAGACTGAGATAGAAAAAAAAAATTCGAAGGAACAGGAGGTTTTTCACCTGAATCCAATGTATAAAATTGGAAAATGCTGACGCTAATCTATATTAAAACCCCCATATTTAACAGCTATAGCTTTCCTGTCTTAGTCTGTTGTTATTTCTTGAGATGCTCTAAAGCATTCTGGAATATCCATTGTTAGAATAAAACCAGCAAACTTGATAGAATTTCTTATGGTCTTTATAAAAGAAAACTGCAGAGAGCAGACAGAGCTATCAGTGACCAAAAACTCCCCTAAATGTGGGAAATTCTATACTTGCAAAGATAGCCCAGAGAAATCAGTGCCATCACACCAACATCTGAAAAAAATACATAACAGATTGAAAGTGAAGTCTCATATTAAAAACAACTGGATGAGCTGTGCCTGGATTGTTGTGATCCTGAGGAGGTGCAGGATTTTGGAAGCGCACATTTGCAATTGGTCACTGAAACCATCACAGCTGGCCCAAGAGAAACTAACAAAAAAAAAACCTACAAGGGTGCCAAATTCATCTTCAAAAGGTGTTTGATCATGTCTCAAGAGGTTAATTTACTCATGCTTCTTTCAAAGAGAATAGAGGATGTGAATCAAGAAATACAAATTAATCCCACACCCCAGGACTGAATGGAAATCCAAATTATGAAACCCAAATCATGACCTGGGCTGAAAACTGAAAATGCCTGTGCTTATCTCCTGACGTGTTAAGCACACAGCAAAACCCATTAATCTGGACCTGTGCTGTAACAAAACCTAACCAGGCTTAACAACATCTCCCAGCTTCCACAGCAGCCTGAACGCAGCTCCTGGCTGGGGGAAGAGCAGGACACCACGCTCCATTTCTTTGGGTGTCACAATTCACAGTGACACTGTCACCTCCTTGCAAGCCACCAGCCCCTCGAGCTGATGTCTGCTGACTTCCACAGGCAGCTGAGCCCGCTGTGGAACAGGAGAGGAAAGCACAAAGGAAAGAAGTCCCACCTCTCTGACTGGACGCCGTTCTTTAAGGAGCCAACGTAGGTTTTCTTCTTTTCTACAGGCATCACGTCCACAAAGCCGCCTCTTTCATCTGAAATGACCCCTGCGTGCACTGCGGTTTTGCAGATACTGGAGCTCTGAAAAATATTTAATTGTTTTCGCTTATGCACTGTCTATATCTTATACACAAAGGCTTATCAATTCCATAAACACCAAGAAAAACAGGGAACAGATGAAGAAGCAGTTATGAAACGATTTTGTCCCTCTTTTGGACAAACTAGGGACTAGATCTTGCAGGTATGTCATAATCCCTGGGCAAAAGAAGATCCACCATCACCACCGAGGGCAAGCAGATTTTCTATTATTCTGAGGTGGAGCTGCACCTGTGAGATCATCATGGAATCATGGAATGGTTTGGGTTGGAAAGGACCTCAAAAATCATCCAGTTCCACTCCTGCCATGGCAGGGACACCTTCCACTGTTCCAGGCTGCTCCAATTCCCATCCAACCTGGCCTTGGGCACTGCCAGGGATCCAGGGACAGCCACAGCTTCTCTGGGCACCTGTGCCAGGGCCTGCCCACCCTCACAGGGAACAATTCCTTCCCAATGTCCAGTCTAAACCCACACTTCTTCATCTTATCCAGGGCCAAGTCTGAATTGAGGACAACTTTCCAGTCTGGGAAGTTCCTCCCTTTTTCTGGGGCAGCACCAGAGAAACCTCTGAGGTGAAACTCTGTGCTTCTCACCTCAGCAAAGGTTATTCACACAGCTGCATGAAAAGGAAATGCTTCTCCTGGATTAAGGTAAATGAGCACTAATTATCTGGGACTGTTCACATCCTTCTTTCTAGGATGGACAGAAGGCCTGCCCCCTTTGACTGGAGTAGTTTTTGAATGGGCATTACCCCATAGAACACCAAATGTGGAGGGAGATTACACTCCTGGAAAGACAGAAGTTTCTCTGTTGCACATCCCAGATGTGCAGAGTCAGAAGAGCTGGAGGAACACAAACCAGTAACAACTGATGACTAAGCCCCCAAAGCATCCAGGAAAAGGGAGCAAAAGGAGGCTGAAGGATTGGGCAAACTTGGCCATCAGCTCTCTGCAGGGGTTGCATGCAGCAAGCTGGAAGAACAGAAAGAACCAACTCTGCACAGCAAATTGCAGCAGGTGAAAATCCCAACCCCAGAAATGCCCTGACTGCTAAAACTCCAAGTACCACAAAACGAGTGCCAAGTGCAACTGTTCCTGTTTCATACAGACGATACGGCCCATGCTGCTTCCCTCTCACTGCCATATATGGCAGCTTTGCCTTGTTCCCTATATATTTATCACTTTGGATGGCCTATCTCTTGGCAGCCCTTGGAGTTTCGAGTGCCAGTTTGATGTTCTGCTTCTATATATGGTCTAGGGAGCAAAGGAATGCTGTGTTCAGAAGATATGCAGTGAATTTTCCCTAATATGTGGTGGGAAATCTATAAATCTAAAACTGGCTCATAAAATTAAAACTCTCCTGGATCAATTTGCAACACTCTCCACTGGGAGACATCCTGAACCATGTTCTTTTCAAAGCATTCCTGGGGTTTTTTTTTTTCCAGGACTTGCTGTTCCACCGGTCACTCAAAGCTTTGACCAACAGACTTACTCCAAATCTCTTATCACTGTTGGATTGCAGCCCTCTCATGTCCCAGACCGGGCTGTGCTTTGATTAATTGATTGCAGAGCTTTTGGAAGATGAGATATTACAAAAATAAAGCCTTCCCTTCCAGGAAAGGTTCAAGAGTACAGCAGTACGGACAATAGAACATTTTCTGTGGTGAAATCCCTTGGGATGGATGCTCTGAGACCAATTCCTGATGAAATGAGCCCTGGGGCACACACCATAAAATGACAACACACTTTAGAGTGGGTTATTAACAGTATTCTCTGACTATGAGTTTAATCACCCAGAATTTCCTCACTAGTGTGACTCGTTCAATCATTAAGTTCCTATCTCCTGGGGGATGACTCCCAACTCAGATTGCTCTGGTGACAAACTCCTGCCTCTGTGTGGGCCATCCATCCATCCATCCATCCATCCATCCATCCATCCATCCATCCATCATCCATCCATCCATCCATCCATCCATCCATCATCCATCCATCATCCATCCATCATCCATCCATCATCCATCCATCCATTATCCATCCATCCATCCATCATCCATCCATCATCCATCCATCATCCATCCATCCATCCATCCATCCTCCATCCATCAATCATCCATCCATCATCCATCCATCATCCATCCATCAATCATCCATCATCCATCCATCCATCATCCATCCATCCATCATCCATCCATCCATCATCCATCCATCCATCATCCATCATCCATCCATCCATCATCCATCATCCATCATCCATCATCCATCCATCCATCATCCATCATCCATCCATCCATCATCCATCATCCATCCATCCATTATCCATCCATCCATCCATCATCCATCCATCATCCATCATCCATCCATCCATCATCCATCATCCATCATCCATCATCCATCCATCATCCATCATCCATCCATCCATCATCCATCATCCATCCATCATCCATCCATCATCCATCCATCCATCCATCATCCATCCATCCATCATCCATCCATCATCCATCCATCATCCATCCATCCATCATCCATCATCCATCCATCATCCATCCATCATCCATCCATCATCCATCCATCATCCATCATCCATCCATCATCCATCCATCATCCATCCATCATCCATCATCCATCCATCCATCATCCATCCATCCATCATCCATCCATCCATCATCCATCCATCATCCATCATCCATCCATCCATCATCCATCCATCATCCATCCATCATCCATCCATCCATCCTCCATCCATCCTCCATCCATCCTCCATCCATCATCCATCCATCATCCATCCATCATCCATCATCCATCCATCCTCCATCCATCCTCCATCCATCCTCCATCCATCCATCATCCATCCATCATCCATCCATCATCCATCCTCCATCCATCCATCATCCATCCATCATCCATCATCCATCATCCATCCATCCATCATCCATCCATCATCCATCCATCATCCATCCATCATCCATCCATCATCCATCCATCATCCATCCATCCATCCATCCATCATCCATCCATCATCCATCATCCATCATCCATCATCCATCCATCCATCCATCATCCATCCATCATCCATCCATCCATCCCTGCACAGCTGTGGATAGAACCTTATCTCAAAAGTGGGGAAGTTGCTCTCTCTCCTGGCTCTGCAGGGCTCCTGGGCAGGGATGTGATGGGTTTCCCCTTCAGGATTATGTCACACCAGGAGCCAGGCAGGGTGACAAATGACAGCATCTCATGGAAGTCAAAAGCTCTTTTACAACCTCCTCTTACAACCTGTTCCCACAGGTCCAGAATCAAGGCTGGGTTGGACAGGGCTTGGAGCATCCTGGTCTGTGGAAAGTGTCTCTGCCCATGGAACTGGATAGCTTTGAAGTCCCTTCCAACCCAAACCATTCCATGGTTCTATGATCATCCCAGAACCAGGCCTGTCCTCTTTTACCATTGCATTTTTCTTGTATTTTACTCATTTACCCCAAAATTCAAGTCTCCTCTACATGCCTGATCCACAGTCTTACTAATTTCCCCACAAACAAGCCCCTGAAGTGCTTTTTAAAACAAAACACAGACTGGAAATGGGGCTGAAGGCTTCATTTTCTTTCAGATAGCTTATTTAAGAGGACTCAGCTGGAGCCCAAGCACTCCCAAGGCCATGAAGGTGCCTCACTAGACATGAAGTTGGATTCCCAAAGCCCTCCCAGAAGACCAGCACTTGTCTGATCCATCTCATTGCCTGCTTTAATTATTCCTCAGCAGTGAGCTTGGGTTAATTCCCAGCATCCTGCACAGGCCTTTTTCCCTGGGAAAAGCCTTTCTCCAAATTCTCCTTGCGTGGTGTGGTTGTTTCTCTTCTCGACTTCCCATTCTGAGCATTCCCAGCATCTCCACCTCTCCCTTTGCAGCACCATCCAGAGCCACCTCAAACTCTTTGTCCCTGGTTTCACCAGCTTTGCCACCAACCTCAAGCCAACCTCAGCGCTTTCCTGGCACCTCCACATCACCCTGTTAGCACAGCAGTCCGAAAAAAGGTCAACCAAACCCTCGAGGAAGTGGCCAAATACTTTTTTATTATTACTGCTTTTTGTTTTTCTCCCAAGCCACCACCCATGGCCCCATTTATGAAACAATACCCAGGAGGGACGGTAGGAAATGGGTTCATTAAAGGACACTAATCCTTTTGCGTCAGTGCAGTGCCAGCCTGGGCTGCTGCTCCTCACCTAATTCCTCTGTAATCACAGACCCTGTTCGGGGGTGATTGAGGGAGGTTTGTCCTCTGTAAAAAAGAGAAAACTATTTCCCATTTCCTGCAGGTGGGAGCATGCAGGAGGCAGGTACTGCAGGGAGGCAGCTGCTCCGTGGATTTGCCTGTGAGCTAGTCCAGGATAACCTGTTTGTGCAGCTCTACCTTCAAAAAAATTGGTCTTGAGCAAAATTAAAAATTGTGTGGGTGCGTTTTTTTTGTTGGTTTTTTTTTTTTTTTTTTTAAATTGCTTCCAAAATTGCTTCTCGAAATTGCTGTATGATTCCTGCAGGATGGATTTTCTCAGCAGACTGCAAAGCTCCAGGGTGACCCAAAGCTGGGGGTCCACAACCTGCTGCCTGCTTCCCCCAGGATTTCAAAAGCCACGATCCCATAGGCTACAGGGCAGCCAGGGAGCTGGCATTCCTCAGCACAGTCCCCAATGGAAAAAAGAAAATGAGGAAAAAACCCAAAATAACCAGGCACCAGCAAATGGAAAAACATTGAGACCCAGTTTTTAGAGGCTTAATATTAAGAGATTTCAAGAAAATGACACTGCCTAGTTTTAGCATCAAGTCTCTGCTCATCCCCATGAGCAGAGCTCAGAAAAACAAACCCATAAAACCAGCTCACTTTTAAAGTGAGTTTAAAGTGGTTTGAAAACCACTTTCTTTCCGCTGCTCTGAGCTCTGTCCTGGCTGCTCAGAAACTGTTGATCTCCCAGAAAGAGGAGGAGAGGGGAGACAGGTCTTTTTCTGTCAATTCTATAGTGTGATAGGATGGAATAAAAGCCCTTTGGTGCTCATCTATAAACCCCAAAATGCTTTACAAAGGAAAAAAGTGCAACCATGATTTCACAGCCAGAGCCCAAAGGCTTGGGGAGGTTAAGGGACATGACCAAATCTCCAGGAAGGAGTCAGTGCTGGAGAGTAGAGGGATCACAAACCCAGTGGCCACAGCTCAAGGACTTGTGGAGTGACACATCCAAGTCCTTCAGAATAAATCAGAGCTGGAGAGCAAAAGGGCTCCCCAAGCCTGTTGACCCCATCTTTCACCCCCACCTGCCCATCCCCACGTGGAATAACCACAAGAGAGTTTGAATTTCTCCCCTAAAGCCCAGTGTGACCCCAGCTGTGGGACGGGACTGTCACGATATGCAGGGAGAGGTTTGTACTCACATCCGCGTAAACGTTGGTGCCAAACACCGGTGCCCAGTACGACGGCTCGTCCTTGCAGTGGGCTGGGCAATAAATCCTAGAAAACAATGGATTCAGGTTTATTCTCCAGATCAGGGCTGGACAGGAAGGCGAGCTGCATTCCTGGGAGATTTCAAGTGCCTGCATCTGGTCTGCAGGTGGCAACAGTGAATTTGATTACTCGCTCCCCTCAGATGACATTTGGTTGCTGCTGCAGAACTGCAAATAGAGGGATTTGGACCACTGGAAGAGGGATTGGTCTTTTATGACCCTTTTCAAGGGGGAGTACCTGTATTTTTGATCAATTCTATGCACAAAAATCTCTGCATGTGTTTGTAAATCTCTGCCTGTCACTTATTCCTGCACACTTTCCAGAACAAACTTCTTCCATGTTTTAAGGTGGAAAGGAAAACCACATCCAAAACCCAGCAAATGCAGAAGCAAAAAGACAAAGAGTGTGCATTTGCTCTCTCACACATGACAGTGCGCTGGGACAGGATTGTGCAGCCTGGCTGATATGTTACTGAAGCCATCCAAAAACATAAAGCGAATTTTCTACAGTGATGCCGAGAAAATCGTGGTGGCAGGAGAGAGCACACCACTCCAAACCCCCTCCTCCAGTTCAACCAGCATGGTCAGCTCTTCTCCCACCAGCCCTCAAATTCAGGGCCCTCAGCACCTCAGTTAAGCTGCCCCTCCTTAGGACAGAGGGTTTAAACCAAAGAGATTTGTGTTACCTTGGGCAGTGGCTCGCTGGCTTTTTGAAGTGGCACAGTTCAGCTACCGTGGTGTAACAATCCAGAGTCTGTGCTGCCAAGATAAATGTGGAAAGGCAAATTATTAGACCCAAAAGCCCAGGCTGCTGCAGAAAACACAAGTCAAAGCCACACAATGCATTTGGTGAGACCCTTGTCCAGCTGAGAGCACCAGGAGTAAAGCTGCTCCAGGACGGGGCTGAGCAGCTCTGCAGCAGGAATCCTACAACCACCCTACAACGTGGCCTGAAAAAGGTCACAGCTCTCAAAAGAGACAAGCAGCTGATCCACAACACCTGGGTTTGTTACAGCTCCAGATGTGGAGCCCAAATATCCTGACACCTACAGCTCTCCCTGAAAGGGGCTCAGGCAGATCTAATCCAAAGGGTGATTCTGCATTGGAGGGATTTTTCAAAGATATTCAGAAAGCGGGAATTGTTTAAAAAGCAGAGCTGTGTTTATTTATATGCCCGTCAGAAATGTGATGACTCACTGTTAAAAACTAATTTCACATGTATTGTGTTTTTCATTACATTACTGCACTAGGACATTCACCACTATTTTTTTCAGTTTTTGTAAGTGCTGGCACTTGACTGAGGCTTTTAAAGATGGATGGTTCAGCTTTAATCCCTTTGCTATCAGCAGCTGAAGCCTGGACCCCACCATGGCCCAGCAGCAGGAGATGCTGTGGAATTGGCCCATTACCACCTATTTCTCTACCCAAGGCTGGTGGGCAGTCACTTTGGGGTTCTATCCCACCCCAGACCACCCCTCAGGGTTTGCTTGTGGCACAGAACCACTTGACACAACCATGAAAATCAAAAAAGAGCCCTGAAAAGAATATTTTCCAGTACCCCGTAAAACCCCAGAAACAATACCTTTTTTCCCCCCCTCAACCTTTAAAACTTACTTGTGACTTTGGAAACCATGAATGCATTTGAAGGTTTGCTTTTCCTGTAAAAACAAGCAAAGAAACAGAAAAAAAAAAATTAATTAAAAAAAAAAAAACAATAAGCAGAGTAGCATTACTTGGATCACTGTGTCTACATGAGAGCAACAAAGATGACTGAACACCTGATTGTGTTTCAAGCAAATACCAACAGTTTTTGGTGCAGGCAGTACCTGAATGACTCCACACCGTTCCTGGTGGACTTGACAAAAGCAGGTGTCCTCCCTTTCCTCGTGATGTCCACCAGCCCTCCTTTGTTGTCCAGGATTCCGTAATGGATGGCAGCACGACAAATGCTGGAGGACTGGCAGGAGATAAATAAATGGGGTGTGAAATAAATCAAACCAATCTCACCCACAGAGCAGCGCTGCCCAACTGCTACGTGAAAAACGGAGGAGAAATGAAACCACCACCAAAGCACCAAGTGGAAAATAAGCTGAGTGCACTCCTTTGGAATCTGGTTGTTAAATCTTCCTCTCCCAACACGGCCTGATTCTTTTATTACTATTATTTTAAGCCCTGCCTGGTTGAATGGTGAGCTTTGCTTTTTTTTTTTTTTTTTTTAAATAACAAAACCATACATTTAAATACAATTTAGAGGAAAAGCAGCGTTGGAAGTGAACGACCACTCTGAAATATTTCCAGTTCTCGACAAAATATTCAAACCCAAAATATTTCTGCTGACGCCACTTGGAGGGGTTGGGTGTCTGAAATCACAGAAGTTTCAGGGCAAAGACACATCAGGGGTGATGCAGTCACGCACCAACAGTTGGAATAGGGAAAGAAAACCTGATTTTACCAAAAAAAAAACCCTTTTATCTTCCAACTTCCTTCACCCCAAAAGTAGTTTTGATGGGAAAATGGTGCCATGATTTATTTATAAATTATCTTACTAATTTAAGATCAAGCCAATCAGTCCAAAATATTATTTAATTTTAAAATTTAACAGTGTTTTTTTATATAAAGTTTCTGTTCAGATGGCAGCTGCCCACATGAACAAAGGGATCTCTGTAGGAGCTCCTGTTGATCCTCACCCCTCACTTTCCACGGGTGTCCACATTGAGGACAATCCCTGATAAAATCACCTCTGGAACCACTTTGCCTGCCCAGAGTCTGTCCCTTTTTTCAACACCAAGGTGAGGAAAACACAGATAATCTTTATTAGCACCATTTTACAGCACCACAACCAGGGGATGTGAAAAGCCAAATTACACCAGAAGGGCTGGCATTTCCCATTTCTGTCATTACCACTGACTCCCACAAATTACATCCAGGAGCTATTAAAAGGTACTTACACTTTCATAATAAAATGTTCCAAAGATCTTTCCCTTACTGTACAAGCAGCCAGCTGGGCACAAATACCTAGTAAAGATATATATCATCTTTGAGGGTGGTGAAAAACAATTCAAGAAAAACAGACTTTGACTCTACTTCATTTAATAGTCATTCCATTCATTTCACGTAGCTCTCCCGTTTTAAAAACAAGATTGCAAAATAGCTACTTTTTAAAACAGTTGCTCCACCCTCCTCAAGAGCCTGACCAATATTTAGGTTCTGTGGATTTGGTTTTTCTCCAAGTGATAAACTGTCCCGTCCTCTGCAGAAACCTTAACCAGAAGTTCTTGACTGGCTGGGAGGGGACAAGCCATGAATTATTGGTCTGGCTTGGACAGCAGTGGAATGCATTAAAAAAGGCTCGAAAAATCTCTCTGTGCCAAAATTTATTAAATTATTTTGGACACCTGAAACTGTGGGCCATCATGGCTGAATAAAATCAACCAAATCACCTTATTGCCAGGCTTGGCTGAAGGCTTGAATTAGGAGAAATTTTGGGGATATTTTTGTTGGGTTTTGGGGGTTTTCCTGAAGAGATCTACCTAGAGAGTCACAAAAAATATATAATGCAACCCATCCTATATTTGCAAGAACTGAGCAATAATTAGTAATAAAACATAAATATTTATTAAATATTTGTTAAAAATATTTAGCAATAAAAGTAAATATTTATTTACTTTTTCCCTCAGCACTTCAAGAAGCATCAACAAAACCCTACCTGTTGCAGGTTGAGCCTCTGCACTTGTCTCTCATTTTGGTTTCACAGGTAATGACTTGTGCTGGGCAAAAAAAATAAAAATCAAATAAATACATCTTTTTTTACAAAGGAAATTGCTCAGCCTGCTCCTGAGCTACAGAAATGAGCAACCTCCACACAGCTTTCCTGAAGGTCTTTAGTGCAGCAAGATAAAATCTGATTTTTTCCAGCCTGGAGCAGTTGGTGCCTCTTTAGCCCTTCACCTGAGACAGGTGATTTTGGAATATGAGCAAGGAAGAGGCAGCTGACAGCTGAAGGCTTTGATTTACAGCCCCAGGTCTGCAGTCAGAGCTCTCATCCTCCTGTTAATTACAGACTCTCCAGATGCTGGCAGATAAACTTGAAAAGGACCCGCTGGCTTGCCCCACCTTGTTTTCTCAATAAGTGTCTTTTAATTAACAGAGGTTGGAAAACAAGTCAGGAAGTACCAGCAGCTCCACAAATAACTTCAATATTCCCAAGCAAGAACTAAAGAGGAAACAATCTATAAACCCCAGAAAAGTTGTGAAGAAGGGTAAGTGCTGGGTGTAGAGTTTTTTAAAGGAGAAATAAAACCAATATTTCCTAACTTCATTACTGATTGAGAGGACTTTGAATATTGATATTTTACATACTGCACATTAATATTTTATGGAGATAAGGAGGACATGGACTGCTGGAGTCAGACAGAGGATGTCATGGAGCTGCTCTGAGAGCTGGAGCCAGACTGGGAGAGCTGGGGCTGCTCCCCTGGAGAGGAGAAGGATCCAGGGAGAGCTCAGAGCCCCCTCCAGGGCCTAGAGGGGCTCCAGGAGAGCTGGAGAAGGACTGGGGACAAGGGATGGAGGGACAGGACACAGGGAATGGCTCCCACTGCCAGAGGGAAGGGTTAGATGGGATACTGGGCAGGAATTGTTCCCTGTGAGGGTGGGCAGGCCCTGGCACAGGTGCCCAGAGCAGCTCTGGCTGCCCCTGGATCCCTGGAAGTGCCCAAGGCCAGGTTGGACAGGGCTTGGAGCAGCCTGGGAGAGTGGAAGATGTTCCCTGCACACAGAGGGTGGAACTTTAATGTCTCTTCCAAACCAAACCATTCCAGGATTCTATGGAATGACTGAAACAAGCACATCACTTCTGCAGGTCGATGTGCAGAAGTTACAAGTTGTTTTTGAGAGTTTTGCTCACCACTTCTGGCAGCTTTCTGCACAGTTAGCAGTGAATTTTCACACAGATCACCTCTTCCTCCACTCAAACATCCTCCCAGTTTCCTTATCCCTGAGCCTCCTCCTCACTTCCCACACCTTTTCCCACAGAGGTGCTTCAAAACTCATAGGAGCTGGAAAAGAGAAAGGCTGTGTCTTACTCATGTAGGACTCTGGGGTGATTTTCTTGGACTTGATGGTTTTTCTGGGTTTGTTTTCCGGAAGGTGGAACTGCACCGGCTTCTGCTCCGCCACCTGCGGAATCTCCACCTCGTTGGTCTCGTCTGTCTCAGCAATGATGGGATCCTCATAACGGTGATCTTGGTACAAGAGGGGATTTAAAAGAATTATGGTGTGCTCACACTGGTGGGCAAGACAGACAGGTTTGTGTTTCGTGGGGATGATTTAGCTGGAAAAGGATCTGCTTTTAAACAGCCGGGAAATCAAAAATACTCATTGGATTCAGCACAGGGCTACTGCCAGGACACTCCTCTCCTGTTCCTCTGCACATGAAGCAGCATTTACAGCATCTCACAATAGAGATTTGAAGGGATCCCCACTGGTTAGTGAAAAAAGTGCTGATATTCCTTCCTCTGTTTCCCACTGAGCTCTTCCCTCTGGAGGAAAACACAATTTTGCTGAAGGGCTCATATTCCATCCCCTTCCTTCTCCCTGCTGCAGCCCACCTGCACCCTGGGTGCCTCCTTCAAACCCCACCAGATCAAAAATGAGAAATGCATGGTGGCAGCAAAATCAGCCTCTGCTTTGGGCAAGTCTCCAGGGAATCTCCCTGTTTTCAAAGAGCCCAGTTCCCTGGGAAGTAAAACACTTGGGAGGAGAGAAATGAGCCCAGGAGATCCTGGGTGCTGGGGGTGGCACTGCTGCACTGGAGGGCTCACCCTAATAATATGGTTCACTCTATTGACCTCTCTTCCAAAAGTACTCCACAGGTCTGGAATTTCCCCCTTCAGGATCCCCTCCTCTCCTCCAAGGGACACAAATCTCTATATCCATTTTGCATCCCTGAAAACCAAGGTGGGGAGGGATGCAAAGGCTCCATCCATGTCCCCTGAAGGAGCAGGACAGGCAGCCAAGCTCTGCCCACCCATGGTGCCTCTGCTGAGCACTGGAGAACGTTCCCTTCCCCAAAAAATCCCACCAGGATGGAATCATTCCTGCCCACAGCCTGCCAGCACTCAAACCCCCTGCAGCTCCCCTACCAAACCCATGGAAGTTCAGAGCTGCTTCTCCCCACCCAAGCTCTCTGTTTTCACCAGGAAAACGTGCCGAACCCCAGCTCCAGATTTCCAGCAGCTCAGGGATTCTGGCTTTCAGTGGCTGGTGATCTCCCACATTGGAATATTGAGGATGGCCAATTAAAAAGGGGCACGAAGCTGTGGCTGGTTCTAATGAGGAACTTCCACATGCTTGCTCCAGCCTTGCCCCCCACCCCAGAGGTGCCCCAAGCCCCCAGCAGGTACCTTTGTAGCAGAGATTGTTCTGGCAGCTCCCCCCGTAGCTCGGCGGGCACTCGGAGCAGGGACGGCCAGTCTTGTACGGAGCTTCTCCGATCCAGTTGCCCCTGGGAGCACAGGAGAAACCAGCACCCATCAGACACCCAAATACCCTTCCAAGCCTCCAAAACCAGAAACATCATCCTGGCCTAGAGCAAAAAAAAAATAAAGACTAAACTGGCAGCCTTGTAGGAAAGATGTCCCTCCTTGTTTCATCTGCAAAATGACATTTTTTAGGGGTTTATTAAATCGTGTGCCATATCAATTTTATATTACATTCCAACATAAACACCAGGGTCTTATGTAAACAGAAGTAAATCAGTGGATTACTGAACTTTTCTGAAGAAACTCCCCAGAAACAACAGCCCATTTAGGCATTCTGTCCTGCAAGTTTTAGGGGATGAGGAGGTTGAAGGAGCCGGAGTTAAGCTCTGTCCATAAACTCCTGGGTTATGCTCTTTCAGCTGTCTCCACCTATAAGGCTACATGAGGACAATGTGCAGCGATGCCAGAGAGAAAAGATTAAGCAGAAACTGCAGAAATAGAGCATTTTTCCATCCAGGAGCTCTGAATGGATGACGTGTGAATGGCCCAGCCTGCTCTGGGGGCTCTGTGGGAGATGCTGTTATCCCTCAGGAGGAGCAGGTTGTTAAATCCCACCAAACCACCTGCAAAATGTGCTCACCTGACATGGGGAGAGGGGCTTAGAGAACCCACCCTGAGAGCTCTGCCTGGGACATGACAGCTGCAGCCCCACACTTTTTTTCCTTTGCATTACTGTGCACTATGATCCCATGGAGTCGGATGCTCCCAAGTCACTCTGTTTGCAGAGAGAGATTTCCCTACTTTGTTTTGTTTTGAAGTTTTAAATTGCCAAGGGCTTGGAGTGGGAATGTTTCTCCTATTAGCCATTAAACCAGAAAATATTAACTGCCATTGCCAGGTAGTAAACTTCTCCTGGATGTAGTAGGCAAGAAATATGATTTTCATTTTGAAATTTAATCAGGCCGTAGAGCTAGTGAAATCTTGACTGCTGCAGTTATTTCAGGGTTTTTTTGGCATTAACCACCACCCCCATCCCTTCCCACCCTCTGACAGCAGAGAGCAAGCCTTGCTCAGCAGCACACGCCAGCTCCATCCCGGCCATCTCCTGCTCCTCCTTTCCCTTCCCGTGGCAGGAACTTCAAAGCTCCAGCCTGGCCCCAGCCTCTCATTCAGTTTTCCAGGCAGCTCTCAGTAGTTTTCAGCCCTGTGCTGCTGTCTAAAGAAAAAAAAATTAAAGCCACAAGCACCAGTCTAGACTGCCTGAAATCTCTTCCCCAGCTCCTGAGCTAGTTAAGCAAGCTGCCAGTTTTGGGAGAGCTGGAGAGAGCCCAGCTGCTCTGCCTTACTTGGGGGAGTAGTTGCAGACCAGGTAGACAGCGTTCTCCCAGATCTCTCCCCACACATTCATCTGCTTGCAGACATTCACAGCACAGCCAATCCTGTTGGTGGTGGCCCAGACTATCTGTGAGGGAAATGCAGTTATTGAAAAGAAGCAAATTACCCCGATCTAGAGGTGGGGGGGATGTGGGGAGTGTGGGTGCAGACCCCCCTGGAGTCCTTTACCTGGGTGTAATGGGTGCACATGGCACCTGTGCACCTGTCTGGGCACCAAGGGTTGCACTCGTGAGGATATGGGAATGTGTAATCCTTCACTTCATCATACCAGGACTGCACGTGGAACGCTGGAGATCGATACCTGAGGGGGAAGAAGCAGCTGGAATCAGCCAGAAGTTTTCAAATTTAAAAAAAAAAAGTAAATAAATAATTATTTTATATTTTTAAAATGTTAAAGATGAAGGGTTAGATGGGATATTGGGAAGGAATTGTTCCCTGTGAAGGTGCTGAGGCCCTGGCACAGGTGCCCAGAGAAGCTGTGGCTGTCCCTGGATCCCTGGAAGTGTCCAAGGCCAGGCTGGACAGGGCTTGGAGCATCCTGGGACAGTGGAAGATATCCCTGCCCATGGCAGAGCAGCTGGAACTGGAAGATCTTTGAGGTCCCTTCCAACCCAAACTGTTGTGTGTTTCTATGTTTTTTTCCCTAGATTCACAGCCTGACCTGGCTCTGTATTATTTATAGGTTTGACATGATCCTCAAGTGCTGCTGACCTGAAATGCCCTCTCACTTTTCCCCTCAACTACAAAATAACTTCTAGTTCGGCGGAAAGTTGTGTTTTGAAAGTAAACAGAAGTTAGGCTTTGCCAAACATCTTAAACCAAAAGCCATCATGTACCTATTTTACCACGGGGCAATTTGCTAAATCTGGAAGTTAACTTGCAGCCAATACTTCAGGAGCTTTGAAAGTGAGTGGGTTTTTCCTCTCTCATCCCCACCAGGGGTTGGTGTGGAGTTGGTGCACTGCACTCCTATCCTACCTTTTTTGGCAGCAATTTTCCCCTGCACTGAGCCCCCCTGTACCCCATGTGTAATATCTGCCTCGGATACCACGGTCTGGGGCAGTGCTGATGCTGTTTGTGCTGTTTGGGGAGCAAAAGTGGTGTCAGAACCACCTGTAGAAACTCACACACATTTTACACACTGCGTACACAGTGAGCAAACAGAGTGATCTGCAAACTGTCCCAAACCCACTGCTTTCAACAGCTCACACCAAGCAAGCTGCCAGCAATCCAAATGATATCATTACCAACTGGAGCTTATCCTTTCAGCCAACTCTTCATTAAAAATCATTCATTAGGAGTATTTTAAAAACATCCATCTCATGATGTCATGAAGCGAATACTTTCCGAATCCTATTTTACAGGAGAGGAAATGGAGGCAATCAAGTCATGGCCCGTTCCTGAAAAAGCTGAGATAAATCTGATTTTTCTTTCCTCTCAGGGACCAAGATTGGATCTTCCTCCATCAGGAGCCCATGGCCATCCTCAGCACTTGTAGGACAGCCAAGAACAGCACGATCTTTTGACTTTGTTTCCAATGAATTAACCGCTCTAGTTTCCAAACATTAAAATAGGCCAAATTTTTACATCAGGCTAATTTCACACCAGCAAATTTCCTTTGCTTTCCACCAAGTTCTACCTGATTTACAACAAAGATAACTGAATTCCCACCCAGGAAATGGGGGGAAAATGCTCAGGGCTCCTGAGCAAGTACAAAATATTTGCAGTTTAACCTATAACAAGCTTAAAAAGAGCGGCTTAACAATAAACAAATTTCACCTTGAAATGGAGAGTAAAATCCCTTTTGAAGCCTTCATGTCAGCTTTCCTAACTGGGTTAATGACTCTAGTTTAACAACTTGTCCCAGGAATTGAAAAAAAACCCTGCAAAGTGTTTTCAGTAAAGGAAAATCACGAGCCAGATAAATATTTATGGAAAACACAGCAAGAGATAATTAAATTCTGAACTGAATCCAGACACAAATTCTGAGCTGAATCCAGACATTGCTCCTGAGAAATTTCAGCCTTCAGCTGCATGGTGCCAGAACCCCCCCTGAAACAGGAGCAAAGGTTCAGACTTCTGTACCTGTTCTCCCCAAGAAGCAGTGACTTTAAGTGTGTTACAGAGGTGCTACCCCAAGATCCAGATGGATGGAGGAGCCCAAATCAGTGCTGGTTTCCTGGCAAGTCTCAGTGGAAGGTGGCTGCAGGCATTACCACGATAACCATCCCACTGAAGCCATCACAATTAATGACCCCCAGCTTTTCTCCCATCTCCCCAGTGCTCTACCAAGCATCAGAGCAAATCTCCCCAGCTGTGATTCCATAAATCACCCTTTGCAATCAATCCCAGGTCTTACCTGCCCCAGTGAACCGCCAGGTTCTGCCCAATTGACCTGATGAGGTCGCTGGGCCCGTGGTCCCAGATGCACTGCTGAGCCCAGGCGTGTGCTGAGCGTTCCAGCTCCTCATCCCAGCTCTGCAGGGTGTGGGCAGAGAAGAGAACGGGTCAGATTTTCATCTCAAACTCGCTAGATCCAGAGATTCATCCAACAGCAGTTAGTGGAGAAAGACTGAGGTAGGGATCACCCCCTGCCATGTCCAGCCTGTCCTGGTGAAGCCACCGCATTTCAGTGCTAAAATCACATTTCTTAACGTGTTGCCCCGCTGTGGAAGTCCAAGGCACTAAAGGGTTGATGATCTTCCCCAGATGATGCCATGATTCTGAGGAAATGCTTCGCTCAGGTCATCAGAAAACACACAAACCCACGTGAGAAGACCTCAAGAACACATCCAGACCATCCCACCCTAAACCACAAGATATTCTTGGCAGTTGTTTTTCTAATCTGCTTTAAAAAATTAAAAATTAAAATCCCATGATCTCCAACATGACACATATTTCTGAATCCTGCAAGAGTTCTGACATCCACTCAGTGCTTTGGTGGATTTCAGCATGATTTTTCACCCATTGTCCCTACATATATCAGATATCCTGCTGGGATATCTCCAGGCTTTGCCACCAAGGGGAACTCCAGCACTGGAGGGCTGTTGGAGTGGAGAGCTCCACCACCTCCACCACCACACAGCTGGAGATCTTTGATCCAGCCTCTTAGTCAAGGAGTGTGGGTCTGAGTCTCTCAGCCTCAGCTCCCCTTCTCCTTCCAGAATAAATGAGAGCCCACCAGTGGATCCAGTCAAATACGTTGGAGGTGGCAAAATCCCAGCGTTTTTGAGCTTTTTCCACTCTCACTGAAACAGGCATCACGTTAGAAGTGACAAATCCCGATTCTGTTCCCAGTGAGGGCAGGATGCTGGGGTGAGATCACTCCTCATCGAATATCACATGGTTGTGAGCCAAAGGAGAGCTCCAACATGACACAAAGGCAAACAGGAAAGCAGCTCTGCTGGCTCTGCTGCCCAGGAGAGCATTTGTTCTAAAGGCCAGACTTGCTGGGCCCGGCAGCCAGTGCCCTGAATTCATGGTGTAATTACTGACAGCTGCTCTATTCAGAACAGCCCTTAGAGGATAATTCATTGGGATTAACATATTACCACACATTCCTACAAATAAAACCAAAGAGAAGAGAGGTCTTATAATGTGTATCCAGCCTATCCATGTGCCAGCACGAGACTGTCCTCTTTGGACATTCACCATCACAACCAGCTGCTCTTTCCAAGTCCCATCTTCTCCAGAAGAAAAGCAGCTTCTGATCTCAAACATTTCAAAGGACCTGTCAGAGCCTGGAGGGCTGCAGGGCATCCAGGCTCTCAAGCACATTTAAAAACCATCAAGTGCTTATTCTGAGCTTATCTGGACACAATCTCAGGCAGTTACAGCTGGGATGGGGAAGGACTGTGCATCCCTGGATAAGACAACAGGAAAACACAGTGTTTCCTGGGACTTGGTGTGTCTCCACTATCTCAGTGAGGCAAACATGACCTCACCTCACTGAGCTCACAGCCCAGGCCCAGAACAGCTTATCATGGAGCACTCTCAGCAACCCAGATCCCAGCAGCATCCCAGAGCTGCCCCAAGCTCGCCAGCTCAGCTTTGGACTGAGCAGTGACCAAGCAAATTCACATCAGTCTGCAAAACCCCATGTGGACACAGCTCTGACACAGGAACAAAACCAATTTTCCTTCTCAGCCCTCCAGCTCCTTGAAAGTGGGACCAGACCCACCACACATCCCCAACCCTCTGCCCAGGCAGCCTCTTGCAGCCGTGCCAAGACACAGCTTTTTGTGGTTTCCCACTTTGAGGGCTCGGTGGTGACCGGCCACAGCTGCCCTCCCATCCAGCACAAAAGCCACAGAAACTCTCCCAAGATGTTCTGCACTCCGAGCTCCTCAGACTTTCTACCCAGCTTTATTCCCTGCAGCCCCGGAGGCAGAGATGTTCCAAATCTCCTAATTTAATGCAGAGACATCCTGAGCAACCGGCAATTAAATGGGAATTAATGCGAGCGTACGCATTACATCTCCCTTTGGTGCCTGCGGATAAAATAAATGAACTCGGACAAAAGACACTAAACAGGTAATTGGGAAGGAGCTCCATCTCTGCACGGCTTTTTGCTGCATGAGGAGAGAAGCTCGATTCTGCAGGCATCAGATTACAAAGCCACCCCATCTAAATTAGAGCAGTTATTTGCCTCTTGCTTCTCAGACACGAATGCGGTCAGGAGGCTGGAATTATTTCAGAGCAATAAACATAGGGGGGGGGGAAAAAGAGATTTCAGACTTTCCCAGCTATACTTGCAAGAATTCCTTATGCCAGTATTCAAAGCAGTATCTAGGAAGATGCCTGAAGCCAGAGGGGCAACGAGTCTGTGCTCAGCTTCCCTCAGAAGCAGAGGTTGAAAAACTTTTGGGTTGTGTGTGATTCCAAGTGATTTAACATGTGGACTCTCGTTTTTTGCTCCTGCAAATTTCTAAAGGTCTTTCAAAGCAGGGTGAACAGTGTATATGTAAAATATATGCATGGCATACACCCATCATACCACAACTTGCAGGTCCAGATTTAATAATGCATCCCACAAGGAGTCTGCTCACTCAGCCTGACGGGTCTGCAAACCCAAAGCCAGACACCTGAATTGCAGTGATCAGGTTACTCACTCACTTTCCTGCCCAGCTCAGACTTTCTGCAATACTGGCAGCTTCCTTCTAAAAGTGGCATCAAGCTCCAGGACTGACATGTCCTGGCAGAGGTCTGGAGATGCTTTTTGCTGCCCTCACAGAAACACAAACCCATCCTGACAGGGAAAGCCACCACTCTACAGTTGAGAGGAAGGATGCATACCTTAATACATGAAAACAATTTTCCTTCCAGCAATCTGCACTGAGAACAATTCTGCTTTATCCAGCTGTCTCTGAGGCCGCCACAAGAGGAAAGATTTCTGCCTTTCATCACTGCTGAAAGCATCTGACTAAGCCATCTTAAAAGGTCACCGTGCCTTAGGATCTATTATGTCCTTTTTCCTCTGAGTCCGTTATGTCCTTTTTACTCTGTTAACAAGGAGTTTGTTTTGGCCTTGGCACTCATCCACCTCTGGTAAACAGTCCAAGTGCACTCTGGAAGTGTCGATCATGGAGCTGGTAGAGGGGTTAAGGTAATTTTGAACTGGCCCAACTTTGTCAGGAAGTTGTGCCCTGGTAACTCAATTTCCATTAGCACCGAGTATCTGTGCCAGTTTTCAGTTAATCACACAGACTCAGCAGCTAAACTGTTTCTTGCTTCATTTTTCAGTCCACTTTGCCTTTATCCCATATGTATATAACAATTATTTTGACTCTCAGATAAGTCATAGGACTCACTGTGCTCTTGCTTTCTTATTAACAGTGTTCAACAAGTCCCTCCAGTAGCAGTTAAATATGTCCTTTTCCTGGAATATATTAGGTCCCATTTCCCTTTTAGACCACTTAAATATATCAGATATGGAGCTGGGAGAAAGGATTTTCAGAAGGGAGTGTTTGGAGGTTGATGGGCAAGAACAAGCTCTACCTACTCATTCACAAATTATCCCAGCACATCTCCAGTGACGCTCCACTCCGGCACCAAAGGGAAAGAGGAAAGTTTATCTGTGGTTCTAAAGACAGACCATCCACTTAAACGAGTCCAAATGAGAGATGTCCTCTGCAGGACAAAGGATTAAAGAGAAATCCCGTTCAGCATGTACATGGCATTTCCAAGTCATACTGGGTAAACACCAGCACATGAAAGGCTGATTATGGCCCTTCCAAGCAGCACCATCTCATACTCAGCTCCTTTCTTCAGAGCACATAAGGCCCTTTCATTTGCCCTCAATCACCCATAAAAACCACTAGAAAAGCTCCCTGAGCAAAGGCAAACACAGAAGTGCAACCGCGCCGCGAGCGCAAACAGCGGCCGGGCCGTGGACACTGGGCAGCGGCTGCTCTGCCGGCCCCAGGGCCAACCAAAACACTTGGGCTTGCTCATGCTTTGTGTTTACCCTCTGGAAATCAATCAAGTTGCCTCTTCTGGCAGTGCTTCCCCGCAGGATAACGTGAGAGTGGCTGAGAAAGGGATACAATCCCCGGTTCTTAGAAAGGCACAGGATCGCTGGCAGCAGCGGGACTAAAACCCAGCTGGAGTGCAGGGACCGAGGGACAGCTGTCCTTCCTCACCACCCCCTGCCCTCCCTTCTCTTTCCCTTCTCCCTGCAGTCACAAAAGGCAGGATTTTCCATTTGCAGCCCTCACTTCAGCACAGCTGGCAAACAATTTTATATTACATTTAAGTGTACTTTTCTTTTACCCTTTTAAACACGGTCTTAACAAATCATCCATCATTTGATCCGTCAGCAGGAGCACACGGTTGAAGTCAGACTAGCTTTGGTCAGAATTATATTTGCACACTGGGAAAAGGCACACAAAAAGTAATTATTTGCCTACATCATTTTGTGGCCCTGTAATATTTTGATGGCATGGCAAAAATAGCTCAAAGTAGGGTCTCTGGCATCAGGTGAAAAAAGAAAAACATCATGTGAATTGTTGATGGCAAAGGCATATTTCACATTCCTCCAACTTTTAAATTCTCCCTCTGAAGTGGGAGAATACACTGACCAAACTTTTATTTTGGTTTCCTGAACTACAAAACCCAACAGCACTGACCCATCCACCCAGGAACTTCCAAAGCCTTTCCAGCAATTTCCAGTGATCAAAATTCTTTGCAGACAGAGCCACGTTCCTCAGGCCCCGTTTCCCTGTGGTCCTGTGCAGATTCCCAGAAGCATGGTGGAGGTTTGGCTCACATTGCCAAGCTCAGGTGATCAGTGTGTGACTGAGGACAGGTGTCACCTCCAGCATTGGGTTGGCAACCCAAAAACCGCCAGAAGGTGCCCTGAGCAGGCTGTGGTGTCCCCACAACAGCCTGAAAGCTTTCACAGGGAGAGCAGGGGTTAAACACTGGGGAAAATTTGCTGCTTTTATGACTTGAAGGTAATGGAAGAACCTGCTGAGGCAGGCTGGGGAATTGCCATCACCGGAGATGCATCCAGGGCTGGGCCAGATGCTCCTTTATGAATAATGGAACCAGTCAGAAACTATGCAGAGGATGGATTCGATGACCCATCAGTTTCCAACCAAAACAGGCCACTCATCTAAAGCATTCTTCACTCTGGGATGAAAGGCTTCAGGAAACCTCTTGAGGAAAACTTACTTCAGAGGAAATTCGTTACACCTCTCGCACCACAAGGAAAATTAAAATACAGTTAGGGGAAAAAAAAAATACTGGTAATAAAGTGATGTACCAGGCTCTGGACTCACCATGTATTCCATGTTAGAGGCCACTGGATACACCTGACCTCTCAATTTATTGTGGAGCATCAGTATCTCCTGTCTGTCTGAGAATAAAATGGCTCTCTTGGACCTGGAGTGAGCTTCCCCATCCTGATATTTACTCAGGATGCTCTCCAGGTAACTCGAGTTGGGCAAGATAAAGCACTCAGCTGTCTTTGTCAGCAGCAGCACACATCCGAGAGGGATGATCCAAGGCAGGGCAGGATTCATGCTGCCAGCAGAAGCAGAGATGAAGGTGATGCTGGGTTTTCCCAGGGACTCCCGTGGCTCAGTGCAGGTCTGGAATTTGAGGAGAAACAGGCAGTCAAAACAGGAGCTCTCGGTGTAGCAACAAAGTCACACAGCCCAGATTTGAGCTGGAAAAAAGAGCTCCTTAAAATTAAAAATTAATTTTAAGCACTTAAAAAGTGCTTAAAATTACTGCTCACCCCAAAGACAGGAAGACCCAAACAGCACCGCAAGAGGTGGGGATTCAGCTTCTGGCACCTGGGAATTCCACTGGTGCTGATTTGGGAGTGAACACCTCCCAGGCATGCAGGAGGACACCTCCTGCACCCCTGGCATCCCTGGTGGAGCTGCCACCCTGCAATGCCCAGCAGCTCCGAGCAGCCCCAGCTCCATCACAGGCAGAGGGACATTTGGAGCTATCCCTCCCAAAGAGCAGCTGGTAAAGCCGAGAGCGCTTTTATTTTATGAATAAAAGGGAAAGTAAAATCGGATGAGGAGGTCAGGCAGCAGCAAGAGGCGCTGTGAGGCTCTGTGCAAGCTGTTTTTGGGCAATGTCAGCGCGGGGCCGAGCAGCCCCATCCCCCGGCACTGACGCACCGCGGCTCTCGCTGACGCTTCCCGGCTGCGGGAGCCGAGCCAGGGATGTGAGTGATGGAGAGACAGGAGCAGCCGCCCTCCCCCGGCCACACGAGGTGTTCCCGGCAGCGGCTCGGCCTTTGGGCAGCTTTAATCCCCGTCCCTTGCTCCACAGTTCTCCTGCTCCACCTGCCATTCCCGAGCGCTCCCACCCTCCGTGCTCCAGCTCATCCATCCAGCGATCCTTGAGCGTCCTGGCGGGTTTGATTTGGATCGGGAGCGATTCGTAGGAGGAGGGATGTGCTGCTGCTGCTGCAGGGCTGTGCAGCTCATCCAGCGGGATCCAGGAGCCCCTGGAGCAGCATCAACCCATCCGGGGCAAGAAGCGTCTGCAGACAACGCAAGCACAGGATCTCCCTCCTCAGGGAACTTTTGGAGGAAAGCTTCCCCCATCCCTCTCTCCAACACGAGGTGGGGATCTGGTTTTGGCAGCGCTGCTGAAAGGCACGCTGAAAGCATTCCTCTGCAGCGGCAGGAAACAAACCTCAGATTAGCGGGAATTATTCGAGAAGATCCATCCAGTGACACGGGATTTGGACACTCTGAGACCAGATGAGTTGGAAGCCAACCAGAACAGGGAAGAGCCATCTAACTCCCAGCTGGAAAAGCTTGAGCACAAAGCCCCAGACCCGTGTTCCCCCAGCCCTCTACAGCAGCATCAGGGACCCCAAAATAACTCTGAGAACACTGAGAACCCCCGAAAGCTTGTGGGCTGACCGCACAAAAGACACAGAGTCCCTGTTTGAGTCTCTCTTGGACTGAACGTTGAGGCAGATGAAAACCAGCTGCCCTCAGCCTCTCTCCAGGCAGCGCATTAAGCCTTTGCCTGGGTACAACAATGCAGTGCAATAATTTGCTCCATTTCGGTAACAGCTTCTCATCACTTCCTGCTCCGCAGCTCAAGGAGAACACACACGCCTTGTCCCCAGCCTCGGGCACACCTGGGAGACAGGACGTTCGGTGGCACGGGCACAAACACTCCTTTAACCTCATCCTCCTTTAACCTCATCCTCTTCTCAGCCCTGCTTGCGGCGCTCGCTTCCCCCAGGCAGGAGCCCGACTTTCTAACCCGGCTGCAGAGGGGTAGGGGAGGCAAAAGGAGCAGTTGCTTTTGTAGACTGTCTGACCCAAATTCAGGGAACAATTCCTACTTTGAGGCACTTCCCTGAGAGTTTAAAAATAGCTGCGCTGCCGCTGCCATCGACAATGTGGCCATTTAGCCGCGGCAGCTCTCCCTGCAGCAGCAGCCGGCTCTCAGAGGCGGCCGCTGCACCCCTCGCTTGGCCGGCTGCCCTTTGCTAAACAGGAGCCCAAATCCACCACCCATCTAAGGCAAACACTGAACTTTCAGAAAGGGCAGATTGAAAAAATCAGCTGTAGCATCTGAGAGCCAGAGGAGCTGCCCCGCTCACGGCTCTGCGGCGAAGCCAGCGCGTCTGGCTCGGAGAACCGGCCAAAACCTCACAACAGATGGTGCATTATTCCTCGGGATGTGCTTCCCCGGGTCCCACTTGCCAGCAAAAGGATACCAGCACCTCTTTAAAATTAGGTCACTTTGGCTTTATCTTCTATTTCGCTCGTGGTGTGCAAGTCCCTTCCTCTGCTTCAGCGCTGAGCATCCCAAGGGAGGATAAAGGGATCAGAGAGGGACAGGGAGCAGAGAGTTCTCTGGCCAGGTTGATTGAAAGCAGCTCAAAGATGCTCACGTTTCAGAAAGCTCTCACGGATTTCAGATGCCCATCCATCTGCCCCTCAATAGCCTCATGCCCAGGTGCAAAGAAACACCCAGATGTGTGCTCCAGCTCCAGATGTGTGCTGTCCTGGGGCCCTGCAGGGCTGGGGTGATGTCCTGGGGCTGCAGCAGCAGCTCCTCGTGCAGGGAGGCTGAAATCACATTGCCTTTGAGCTGGGGTTTGACATTATTCACTGAACATTATCAGCTGACAGTCAGCTGAGGAAACCTCTGCTGCTGATTTCAAGGGTTCAAGAGGAGCACAAACTCCCTTTAAACACATCAGGCCCTTGACACTGGTGCCAGGTGAACATCTGGGAGCCATCAGGAATGACTGAGTCAGCAGAAAAGGACTCCTGAATGTGCTGTAAAGCCTCCCCAGAGTGGGGAGAAGTGGGGAGGCCTTCTTCTGGGGTCTGAGGGAGTTAAAGTGCAGCACTGGACTTTGGGAAAGATTATTTTTAGAAAGCTATTTCCCCAGCTAATGGATGGTGTCTGCTTTGCACGGAAAGCAGGAGAGCTGGTCACATCTGAAGCCTGGCAGAGACGCTGCTAAAGCCACATGCAGGCTGATCCTGCATTCATGTCCCCATGTCACCTTGTTCCTGAGGGACACTGAGCCTCGCCTCCCTGGTGGAGCACACGGGTGGGTGCCTGCTCCTGGGTTATTATGGGTGACATTTGCAGCTAAAGCATCCCAGGGCCCGTGGAGTTACCAGCTGACAAGGAAGGAAAATGCTAAGTTAGCTCAGGATGTCAGGAGAGCATTTAAAACAACAGAACAGAGGGGAGTTTGAGCCTGGGATCAGCTTCTAAACTGAGCCTGGGATCAGCTTCTAACCTGAGTTAGCCTGGGATCTAGGCTGAGCCAGCCTGAGATGAGCTTTTAGCCTGGCTTAGCCTGGGATCAACTTTAACCTGTGCAAAGAAATCCAGGGATAAAGCCACAATATAATGCACTAAACATCAGGTCATCTCTTTCCCTGCAAGCTTTGCAGAATTGTGTTTGCTTCCAACGACAAGCAGGATGACAAGTTCCTAGACACAGGACAACAGTGGCACATCACACTGAATACACCACAGGCTCAGCATCTTCAAGGCCATGGGCCAAAACACCTGGATCTACCATTTCAGTCCAGTCCCACAGAGCCCAGGTGGGTGAGTTTCTGCATAAAACCACACAGAAAACCCACTGGTAACAGACACCACGTGTGGTGACACTGAAATTCCTTTCCTACAGGACCTGAGAGCAGAGCTGCACAAACACAGGCAGCCTGGAGCACACAAATGTGCCCACAGGTATCAGCTCCTGGGCACTGCAACAGCATCCCTTGGATATTTTCTATTTGCACAGAAATCCACTCCTGTACTTGCAAACTCCTCCCCATTCATTCCAGATTAATGCCTGTTAATCTTGCACTAAATTCTGCAGAGCACAGATGAGGGAAGCTCAGACAGTACTGTGTTATTTTAGACCATCCAGGTAACTTTTTGGAGAAGTTACTAAAACTGTGCCTTCTTAAAGAGTTATTTCTTGCACTCACACCACCCCCAAAACCACATTTCAGAAGCCAGGACCAAACTTTACACTTACTTTGCTGAGTACTTCCAAGTCTCCAGGCAGCTGCAGCTCCTCCAAGCCTGCTTGTGGAAAATAAATCAATGTATCTGAAATATTTAAACGAGGAGAGGAGTGGGGAAGGATGGAATAAGCCTCAGGAGGTGCGAGATGTGCAAGGTCTCGGCTCAGCAACTCGGACCAACTGCAGCCTCCCAGAGCTCCCCAGTGGTATTTATGCTCTCCAGGCAGAGGGGAGAACCCTGGATCATCCCCTGTGACAACGGGCGTGGAGCAATAAGGAAAAGAAGAGGGAGGGGAAAAGGGGCTGGAAAAAAGCCAGGAGGAGAGGGGTGTTGGCTGGGACCGCAGCAGCTCAAGGGCAGTCACTGGGGCTCAGAGGGGCAGGACCATCCTCCCCAAGGCGGGAGGGAGGAGGAGGAGGAGGAAGGAGGAGGAGGGCAGCCCCTGATCCTATAAAAGTGTTCTCTGCGCTGCCCCCAGCTGTCGGCTCTGGGACTCGCATCCAGGGATTCCCGGGGCACGGGGAATCCTCCCCGCCGAGTGGGGACCGCGACGCCCCGGTGAGGGGCTCCGGTGACACGGGACGGGAATTCCAAAGAGGAATTTTCTCTGTAAGGGACTAAAGCCAGCTGTCTCCTCCCGGCTGCCGGCTCAGCCACTCCTGCTCCTCACAGGGAATTGATTTCCCAGCTCCAGCCCAGTAAACCCCATGGCATCCCTTTTTTTAGCAGAGCTGGACTTTTGCTGGGAGATTAATGGCACTCTGGAGTCTGCTGCCAAAGCTGACATTCCCCAAGCTCCGAGCGGGAGCTGCAGGATCAGGGAGCGCAAAAATCGGCTGAAACACGCGGGCAGGACTCACCTCCCTGCCGGTGTCCCAACAGCTCCAGCTTTGGCATCCAGCCCCGTGCTTTTACTCACTGTGAAAGGAAACGATTGAGCAAAAGACAAGCTAAAAGTTCCTTCCTTTTTCTTGAAGTAAACAAACAGGGAAAACCCAAACCACAATCCGTAAGCAACAACGCGAGTGTGTCACGGCACCTCTGTGCTGCTGCAGGCATCAGCATCCACGGGATTCCCGTGGGATCCCCATCCTGCCTGTCCCCAGGGATGTCCCCCTGAGGAGGGACACCAGCCACACCCAGCTCCTGGGAGCTGGCACAGCCAAGAAAAGCAGCTGTGATTTTTCCAAATCCACTCCCTGTCCTCTGCCCAAAGTTCTTGGGGGGGGGGGGGGAAGTCCTTCCATTCTTCTAACCAGTCAATATTTATTTCTTCAGGCGAAACACCAACCACTTTTATTTACTGTTTACTAGGAGGGAGTTTACAAGATATTCCCAGAGGTTTGTTTAAACCCAGCAGTGCTCAGAAAGCAGAAGGACATTTATCAAACTCGTTCAGCAGAGCAGGAGCAGAGGAGCAAATATTGGCAGCTGGGAGAGCAGCACTGCTGCGAGCAAAGAAAAGAACCCTCTGGAGTCAGCACCAAGGCTGATTCCATCTCTGACACCATTTTCCTGAGAACTTCTAAAGAAGAAACAGATTGTCATTACTGGGGTTTTATCTTCCAGCCCATTTCAAGCTGAGATGGGCGGCCAGTCCTCACTAGTCCCAGAGCCACACCAGCCCCTCTGGCTGCTCAGCCCACACTTTCCCAGCTGTATTTACAAAGAGTTTCTATTTACCTCCAAACAAACTCTGTATGGGAACCAACAACACCTGGTCCAGCAGTTGGACCTGGCACTTCTGCCCTGCCAGGAGCCATTCAGTGCAGTTTGGGCAGTTTGCTCCCAAAAAAAGCTCACTTTTGACACCAACACAGGCAATTCAAGGACCACCCAGAACTGGGCTGACAGAAGGTTCTGCACTGCTTTACTGTAAAATCACTGTATCTTCTTTTTTTTTTTTTTCCTTGCTCTTATGATTCCCTCTGGATCTGTGAGTTTGCTGTAGGCTTATTTAATTAGCTGAAAAATACTGCAGCCCCCCAGTTCTTAATTTCCCCAAAACACAGTGAATTTCACCCCAACACAGTGAACCCTCGTGCCCCCACACAGGCTGCCACCCCGACACCACGCAGCTCCCCAGCCCTGACTCACAGCCTTCAGAAGGTGCTGCTCACTCCAATTACCATAAAGCTGAATTAACTCATTTTAAATCTCGCATACCAACGTACAAATAATTTCCAGACCTCAGAGGAATTTGGTATTTTGTAATCTCCACAAATATCCCTATGGGAAATGAATCCCTGTAGGATGGTTTGGGCTGTCTGATTGCTCCATCAACCTGGCTGCTTTACAAAGATTTGATTTTTTAATCTTTTTTTTTTTAATATACACCAGGATGGTTTCACTGTACAAGACATACAGAGGGCCTGGTTGTGCTCAGGGATGAGCACAGCCTGGAACAAGAATTTTTACCCACCTCATTTTGTCTTGAGTCAGCAGCTTGGGGTCATATGTTCCACCAAAGCCAAAACAATCAGAAGTTAATTTTAATCATTCCTCGTTATTACTGCCTTGATTATAACGTCTCCATTTCATATGTGGTAAAAGCCACATAAAGCAGGCTGCATATATAAGTATATATTAGCAGAGAGGCCTTTCATGGACTAGCCAATGAATGGGAAGAGAAACAGATTTCCCCATGCCCTCCTAATTGACCAGGCAGACAGCGAGTCCTGATCTGCACTGGAGTTAATGTGCCTTTATTTCCCGGTGACACACAGGCAGGGCAGGGGGAGGAACGGGAGAGAGGCACAGAGCTGCAGGGGATTCCCTGCTTTGATTCCTGCTCTGGAGCAGAGGGAGCACAAGGGGATGAACAGGGGGAAGAGAATCCAGGGGCAGCAGGGAACATGCAGGAACTTGTCTGTGATCACAAACTGTGAGAGCCCTGAGCTGCTCCTGACAGGACAGTCACATTCAGGTTTGGGGGAAATCATCCCTCTCCTGCCTGGGCTGTGTCTTTACCTGAGGGAGCCAAGGAATCCCTGCCACATCCAGCAGAGATGTCCCTCTCGACCACGATGCACTCCAGCAGATGAATTAACAGCGCAGGGATCCAAATCCCAGGAGGGAAAGCCAAGCACTGATGGATTTATTCCCAAACACAATTACTACTTTGCACTGTGAGCCCCTATTTGTTCTTTCTTGCTGCTCTCATGTTTTGGGGTAGCCTGGACTGACCACCCAGGCTCATCTACAGCTTCTCCAGCTTCTCATACCAAAGAACATTTCCCCAAATGCTTCATCAACTGATGATGAGCAAGAAAACAACTCCCCATAAACCTGTCCTGTTTCACCGGTGACCAGGAAAAAGCTGCTGTAAAACAGTGAAATAAGAACACAAGCTGCAGCAGTTTCAGAAAATTTAGGGGCACCACTGACTGCACTAAGTACAAGTCAAATGTGAACTGAAATCTACACAGTCCCTCTCTATGAAGGTGCTGAGGCACAGGGTGTCCAGAGAAGCAGTGGCTGCCCCATCCCTGGAGGACTTTAAGGCCAGGTTGGACAGGGCTTGGAGCAGACTGGCCTAGTGGAAGGTGTCCCTGCCTGTGGCAGGGGGTGGGATGAGTTTTAACGTTCTCTCCAACCCAAATCAGTCTGGGATTCCATGAAAACCTCTCACCTTGTTGCCACAGCTCCCCACATTCCCTGGTCACATCTGCAGACTGCAACTGGACTCCTAACCCAGCACCCATCTTTGGGGATTTCACCCCAGACCAGAAGGTGAATTGCTATCACCAGCTTTGCAGCCACCACATCTGGCTATTTACCAATATAAATTATTTCCAAAAAATCCTTTGGGTCATTAGGACAGCTCGAAATAAACCCCCAGTTGCACAAATCTCCAACATGTTGGGAGCATCCCCTGCACATGCAAGGCTCACTCTTCATTCCTAGTGAAAAGCAGCAGATTTAGAGCACATTTACAAAGATAAACTCTCTGCTGACAGCTCAGGATCCATCCTGGCAGCAGCCTTGGAGCTGGACCCCCCGCACCTGGCCCAGCCCAGCACTGCCCTCTGCTGCAGCCCAGCCCCGAGGGACATCATCTCCAGAGGATATTGTGGAAAACAGCAGTTTCCTCCTTAAAACACCTTCCCCCAGCCCCAAACACCTCGTGGCTTTAATAATCCTCCTCCCCCAGCCCATCCAGCCCTTCCCCTGCACATCTGGCTCACGGCACAAGGTTTTCCCCACAGCCCCTTGGATCTGCACATCCAGTTTCTCATTTCAAAAACTTCAGGTCTTAATGTGTATTAAAAAAAACCACCCCCATTTCTCAAAATCTGGTTTAAACTTCAGTAAACCACTGGATTTACGGTGTATCATCGTGGGTGTTGGGGTTTTTCTTTTACATAATCACACCCAGAGCAAGCCCCTTGTTTTGCAACAATGAGAGGTGTTAACACAGAAAATAAAAATTGTGGCTGTGTGTCCACATCACTGTTGCCACATCCTTTTATTTCCCTTTTAATACACTGCAGAAGGACTTCAGTGACAAATACATTTGTAATATCCTCAGTAAAAAATGCAAAAATTCACTTTTAAGTGATACTGAGACAATTCCAAGTCATACTGAGAGAATTTCGACACTTGATTTTCAGACAATGCTCATTGTGATTTCTTGAAATAATAACATATGTAACCTCGGTTAGGTAATATATTAATTATTGATTACCTGAAGTTTTCCCAGGACTATTCAGGTTAACCTGCACTATCAGAAATGCACTTTTTCACAATGCACTGGAGATAGAGTTAAATAAATACCCAACACAGGCACAGGACTAATTAAAAACAGGATTTCTGCTGTACAGAAAACCACTTCAGCCAGGTTTCAGAAACAGGATGTGAATAATAAACAGCAGAGAACAGTAAGTTCAAAACCTGGTTTCTTTCTGTTTTGGAACAAGCTCTCAATCCCCAAGATTTCAAGTTCTCACCAGTGGAGCTCTGGGGCAATTCCCAGCACGGGGATGCCCTGGGAGCACCAATCCTTCAGCAGCCCCAGCTCCAGGAACTGAGGTTTTCCCTGCAAACAGCCAAAATCCAGGTGAGTTTTGCACAGAAAATTGTTTTGTAATTGGTGGAATGTCACCAAAATCACGTGCAGTCACCATCTGTAAATCAGAAAATACTAATAAAACATGAGCAGCAAAAATGTAATAATACATTTGGACACCCAAAACAATTCCAGAGCATCATTAAACTTCCTCAGTAGAGCAGAAGCATCCCAAAGAGCCACAGGGTTGGGATGCTCCTTCCTACAGCCGGAGCTCTGGGCACAAACTCCGTGTGGCACAACATGAGAGAGCAGAAGAGTCAGGACAAGCCAGGGAGCTTCCACCATCCCATGATGAGACAAGGACATAACACCACTATCATCAAAGAATTAAATAATATATAGATTTTTAGAGAAAGGAACAGGAAGCTGATCAAGGAAGTATTTTTAGCAAAAGTTCTGGAGGGCAATGTCAGCTGGCTGAAGAAGAGACAAACAAAACCTCATCTGCTTCAGAAACAACAGTGCAGGGTTTGCAGGAGGACACAGAGGGAATTCCACCCCTTCTGGCTGCTCAGTGCTCAGCTCTGGGGCTGCCACATCCCCTTCCCTCCCCACTCCAAGCTCAGGTCCACCTGAATGCAAAACAGGAACATCTCTGAAGTTTCACAAAGCTGTAAAAGCAAAGGAAAATCCTCTCCACTTCATTGGGGGAAGGCTCCCTACACCTTGAGCAGTGCTACACAGAAACCGCTGGAGCTTCCAAGGGCAGGATTCACACTCGAGGAAAAACAAAACCAACACAAACACACACACCTTAAACCAACTTTGTGACTTTTATTGATGGGCGACAACTTTATACTTCTAGGTATCACTAAACTGTGTACAATTAGGAACTCAACATTGTAGGAGAGCAGACAGCAAAATTAAACAAAGCAGACTTAAAGAAATATCAATCTTAATTATTTTGCCCATTTTCTTAATTTCATGTACACAGAAGCATAAATGCAGTTTGAAATTTCTCAATAGCAATAAAGTTACAATCACCCATCTATATAGACTAACATCTTAACTCCAAATATTTGATCTGCAATGTGTACTTAAGCAGTTTCTCATCGCACAATTATTAAAATGTGTCTTCCTATCAGGAACCAGCAACTCTGCAGTTTGTACATGTTTTGAAGCACAAAGGACCATTTCCATCTCATACACATCGGCTCATATTTTACCACTTATCAAAAAACTATTGGGGAAGCAGAGAGAGCTTTTTATTATTTTTTTTTTTTAAATTTTTTTTCTTTTTTTTACTGAAGTAAAGATAAAACATTTTCACAGAAATCTACAAGTTCTGTTGCTGGTGCAGGGTTTTCTTCTACTACGCAATTAGAAAGTGGGAATTAAATGCAAATCCCCTTTTTATTATCTTAGGATTCAGCATTAACTCGGATGAACTTTATTTCTTTTTAATATTTTTTTTTGTGATTCACGAGGCTTCCAACCGAGCGACTTCATTCTGCAAAGTCAAAAGTCAACACAAACTATGTTGTGCACAAACGGCAGCTTCCTTTATCTCTTTATCCCATAGTTGCAAGGGGACAAAAAAAAAAAAAAAGAAAAAAAGGAAAGAATGAGTAAAAAGGGGGGAAAAAAACCAGAAAAAAAAAAAAAAAAAAAAAAAGAGAAAGATTCACTCAAGAAGAGCATTTACAGAAGGAAAAGTTAGTGATCTTGGCGTTCTATGGGGCAGGGGTCACAGCAGGTCCACCTGGCGGTAGTAGAGCAGGTAGGCTGTGCGCTCCAGCGCCGCCTTGACCACCTGGGAGTGGTGGATGACCCTGACGGCCTGGTCATCGATGCGCAGCCACCCGTTCAGCCCGATCTGGAACACGTCCGTCGTGTAGTGCCCGCCCGTCGCGCTGTTGCCGTGGTGGTACACAACTGTGGGGACACGGAGGGGTGGGGGTGGCACAGCGGGGGTTAAATGGTACCCAGAGATCCCCCCAACAGGGTTTAGGGCTTCTCCAGGTTTGGGGTGTGCAGGTCAGAGAAGGGCAGCTAAAGCTCGGCTCGTTCCGTGCCCTGGCCTTGGGCAGCCCCAGCTCTGGGCCAAAGGAGCAGGGGGAAGTGGGACAGACAGGATCATGGAATGGTTTGGGACTGGAAGGGATCTTAAAGCTCATCCCATCCCACTCCCTGCCATGGGACACCTGCCACTGTCCCAGGCAGCTCCAAGTCCCATCCAACCTGGCTTTGAACACTTCAGGGATCCAGGGGCAGCCACAGCTGCTCTGGGAACCTGTGCCAGGGCCTGCCCACCCTCCCAGGGAACAAAGTATCCATGTGTCCTAGGAGACAAATCTTCATCCCAAATATTCCCCTGGTGGTAATTCTGGTGGTGACTGGGACTGGTTTGCCCATGGGGAAATGGAAAATGTGATTTTCCAGCTGCCTGCAGTCAATGCCCATGTCAATCCCCACGGGGTGCCATCCAGAGGCTTGGGTGGGATGAACATCTCGGCTTTGTATGCCTCAAATAATATTTGGAAGAAGTGAAGGAAACTGGGACAGTGCCCTGGGATTAGGCTGTAAAACCAAGGAGTTGCTTTAGGTCCCTGTGTCCCAGCCCATCCTTACAGCAGGCAGCTCTCCTCCCTCACAGGGAAGGATTTCTCCCAACATCCCACCTAACCCTGCCCTGTGGCACTGCACAGTCATTCCCCTTGCCCTGGCACTCTCAGCCCTTGTCCAAATCCATGTTTCTCCAGCACACCAAACCTCCCAATTCTAAACAAACCCCACTAAACACAAGAACTCCACACCCACAAGCAATTTAAAAGAAAACACTTGATGTAACCCAGTGTTTCTGTAATTCCATATGCAGAGTCTGCATTTGCAATAAAGGGACCACATGGATAAAATACCTGCAAAGAGCCGGTAGGTTCTTTGGCCTTTTGAAATTTTACTTTTCACACCAGGAGACAGTAGCTCTGGAGAAGGAAAAAGAGTCACACATTAGAAATTCCATATCAAGAGGATCAATTCTTTTTCAGAGAAACCAACACTATCACAAAAAAGAATATTTAATTGAAATTTCTTCCACAGCCTTTCAAGAATGGTCATGGTTCTACTAACTGGTAATCAAGGGAGTGAATTTGCAGGTTTGCTGAACACTGTGGTTTATGAAAGGTTTAAAAATACCACCAAAAAATGAAGGGAAATAGAAGACAGAGTAGATCAGACTATTCCATTTCCCCCCTTTCATTCCTGCTGTCAATGACAGAACCAATTTTAGATTCCAAGTCATGCTTACATTCCAAAAGGAAAATTACAAAATAAAATATTAAGTAAAATAAAAGGGCACTGCCTGACAAGGTCCAGATCTCAGCTGAGATATGAGTATACATTGATTTTATTTATTCCTGTTTGAGCTACTGGCTGGCTAATAATCCATCTGTCAGCTCAAAACAAAAGGCATTATTTTGGCAAACTTCATATGCTGGACAATTTCCAACCTCACACTATTTAAAGTCAGTATCTCCTAGGATACTTGTTAAATAAAGGATCCTTGTTTAACCTCTGCACTAAGGACTGTCTACCTTCAGGCTGCATTCTCAATAAAACACCAATTTCCTTCCACCAGCCACTCATTAATGAAACAATTTGACATCCTCTGAATTAAAACTGTGATTAAAAATATCCAATATTGGCAACAGTTTTCTACAGACAGGGGCACAGATCCAAGAGGATCGCTTCCCATATTTGCCCTCAGCAGCCTATATCCTTACTCCATCAATCCACAGGAAGCCCTCATTTGGCCCATTGTCTAGGAAGTGCCAATATTTATGTTTTCATCACAAAAAACCCACAAAAATATTCACCCAAATGACCAAATTTTTAGACAACGATGAAGACAAAATCTTGTGTGGGAGAAGATTAAAACATAGACACTCATAGGAAATAAAATATTATCTTTCCCATGAAGAGAGGGAAATTCTGTTCATTAATCTTTTACCTTTACTGATTTCCAGATCAACAGTGTACTCGATATTCTTGATCAGCTTCTGACATCCACCTGTTTTCTCATACACGAAGCGTTTGAGGTGTAAAACAAGAACAGGGGGCAGCTTTTCTAAGGTGAGCCTTCGACTGATCTCCACCTGACACACAAACCCAGAGGAAGAAATCTGTCATTTTTTGTTACCCCCTCAAAATTCCTCCTTCAAATAAGGAATAAGTATTTCATTTTAAATACACTAGCAACAAACCCTCCAGATTTGTAATTATTGCAGTATTAATTTATGATAAACGCTTGCTTGTGACTTAAAGCCCACTGGATCTTCAATCCTAATGTTGTTTCAAAGGAGAACTCAGTATATTCAAAGAGAAAAACATGAGTTATGACCACACTTTTCTCTACTAAATAGTGATTTTTATATAATTATAACCAAACAATCCACAAAATCTCTGCCTGGAAACCAGGAGACGAGCTCAGAATTGCAGAACAAAAATATTTTGCCTTCCTAGAAATAAAGACATAAAAATATTTCTCAAAAGAACTGCCTAAGGTTTTTCTCCATCTTTTAATTGAGAAAAATTTCCTTATTGGTAACCATGAGCATTATTATTTTTCAATACATGGCTTGATTCTGCTAGAACCTATGTGTTGAATAGAAACTCATGGGGAAAAAGTATTTTCTCTTTCCAGGGTTCTACAGGCAATGTGTTCAGTATTTTTACTACAATTTTAATACAAAACCAACTATTTCCTTTTGAATTTCTTTTGAAAAAAAATCCAGAAGACACTGTGGGTGCTCGTACTTCCATCCAAACTCTGAAATATCATGCAGCACCTAATTTGAACACCATTTCTTCCAACCCAGCACTGGTTTGTCAGTCAAAAACTTTAAACCATTTGCATTAAAAAACAAAGAAAAGAGAATGGCAAGCGAAACAAGATCTTTGTGGTAAGTCATAATCAGCTTGCAAACGTTTCTTTCACATGGAAAACAGCTGGAGAAATGTATGTTCTGGGTATTCAAGGTAAACAAATTTCTGCTATTTGTCTTTAGCTTTTCAAGGGAATCAACCATCCATTCTTCATCTAATCTTGTTCTCACTTAGAGGATTTTGAGAACTTAGAGACATGAATGTCAGAGAGAACAGCTACAATTCCAGAGGTACCAACAGTGCACACACAGAATTCCCATGTGAGCAACCCCTGCACGCCAGAGGTGCCTTTACTACCTCCCACCACAGGAAACAAGGCAAGGCCTTAGTGAGGGAAGTTTAATTATTATCCTCTATCACAAGTTCTCAAACTGCCAAACCAAAGGCATGCTTCTCCTCCTTGGAAGTACTTTTCTCCTGCAATTATTACCATAATGTATTATTTGTAAAATAAAAAAGTATTTACTCTGTAGAGCTGCTCCTTTACTAACAGCATCTGGCAATCCCCAGGAATCAGTAAGTTATGATATTGAACATAATATTATGTATCTTTACCACAGTTCAGCCTGCTAATTTAGTATATTCTCCATTAAAATCCCCAATAAAATATTACACCAACTCAAACCCCAGCTATTTACAGGCCTGGCTTTGTTTCAGAGCTGACATTTCACTGCTGCAGGACACTCTGAAAAGGTTTGTACCTCTTTTGTTAAAGTGTGTTCCAACAACTCCTTGTAAAAGCCAGAGCTCTGTGAGAACTCTTTTAAATTAAAAGTTTAACACGTGGCTGTGGATAAGGGGTGAACAGAACACACCTCTTGCTTGGTTTTTGTGGTGTATCCCTGCACAGACTCTCTTGCCACCAAGCTTTCCAAGGCATCCTGCACGGTGCGGATCTTGTCCGACTGGATGTCCAGCTGCAGGGTGAAGAAGAGCTGCAGCGTGGCAGACTCCTTGGAACTCTGCTGGTAAACAACAGATCTGGGGAGAAAAAAAAGAAATCAAAATGGAATAAAGTGGGATTTTCAACCAGACAGAACTTTCAAGGAAGGATGAGTTACTCCAGTAACTCAATTTATAGTTAATTCAAGGCAACACATATAAATATAGAGGTTAAACATCAAGTTTTAATGATTTACCCCAATTTAAATGATTTTAACATCTACTAAGAGTATTCTGAATGTGATTGTAATTTAATTGTTTTATTTATGCAAAGTTATTGGATAAGCATTCACAGTTTAAAGAAAAAGACTGAAAATTTTGATAAGCATTTAAAAAAAATTCACCTCCTGGCTCTTTTTAGTTTCCCAACAGCTCTTTACAAGTGCAAAGTGCCAGTGCTTATCTTATCTGTATTCTACTGTAAAAATCACAGCTGATTCCAGATTGTCCAGTAAAAATACACATTTTTTTCAGTCACTTTTCTAAGACCAATTCCAGAGTGATTTGAAATTGTTTGCTTAAATCTTGCCATAGGAAATATAAACTAAGCTCCACTGAGGATTGGCACTGACAGATCCTTTTCTTCCCATCATTTTCTGTATCCAGACTTTATCCACGTATATAAATTATAATGTTGTCATCTATTGAAACCAGAATTATAATTAACACAGCTCTGACCCATTTGGCCATGTTGGAATATTTCCAGGTCAGGAAGGAAATGTTAACGTTCAGGTTAATTTTAATGTTTAGGATAATCAAAAGAGTCCTTTTTACTCAGGCAAAGCCCTGAAGCACCAACAGAAAGCCAGTGCAGCTTAATACTGGCAAATACATATCCTTTAGAGGGAAGAGAATGCATGAAAAACAAGAGCACCTTTATTTTAAAAAACAGAAATTGTATTTTAACAACTCTTCACGATATAAGCAGATACTGATTTAACAGCAAAATGATTTCACTCTAACAATGTCCCTTACTAGAATAATTACAAATCTCAGCTGGACATGGGGAAATGCATCATTTTCAATGAAAAATTACTCAGCACTGCAAGAATTCTCAGGAAAACTTTGTACTTTCCCACTTAAGCCTCATGTTGCTAAGAAAGACTTTATAGGTTGGGATTTTGAAGTAATTATGCCTAAATTTAATTGATTCAAGCTTCTCAAGGACAGTCTAAAAATTCCCAAGCCTGAAGTTTCCCCATGCAAAAGATGCCAATTCAAATCATCTTTTCCTCACTGTTTTTCCCATTGGATTTTTCCAGTTTCTGATGCTTTCATTCAGTGGAATTCTACTGGCAGTTTTATATTCAGTCCTTCCTATCTCCACCCCCGAGGATGAAGCTTTCCAACATCCCATGGGATGCTGTTTCTGCGGTGAGCAGTGCCCTGGTGTGAATAAATAAAGTGGATGTGGTGCCAGCAGATGCTGGATTGGATCCTGTGGTTCTGCTGCTCAGTGCAAGTTTTTGCCTTTTCCCAGTATTACTTTGTACCATTTTCTGTGGACTTCCACAGAAAACTGCATCATCTCAGTGTTCTTAATGTAAAAACTGATGGAATCATGTAGAGATCTAAACAATTGTGACATTCTGGTAAATATACCTGGGGTATTAAGACCACTTTGGCTACGTGGACCATTAATGCAGGACTCCATCAATACCTACAAACATCTGTCTGCCAAATTCTATGGAAAACATAATTTTATTTACCAGGTGTCTGGCTCAAAACCCAGAAGAATAAATAATTTCAGAGCATTTCCAAGGCAGAAGGCACTAGCCCACATTATTCACACTTCTAGACTGAATATCTGGCAACACAGAGTCAAACACCAGCAATTAAGTGTCTGTCTCCAATTTAAAAATAATTCTTCAAGTCTAGCAGTTTTGTTTAGCTGTATGTTTTTAGTAAGTGTTTACTTTGCTTTCATTTTAAATTATACATCTCTCTAAACAAGTCACGAGGCTTCCTTTCCAAAAAATATTCTTTCAGATTCTACTTTCTGCCTTTGTCTGATATCAGACCTGCAGAGAAGTGATATCCCACATTCTCTTCATTCCAGCAGCATCTTGTAGCAATTTACATTCTTCCAGACTTCTTTTGCATTTAATATTTCTTTACTATTAAACACAGCTTTCTCTGGGAAGCACAAAGGGTCTGAATAACCTAAAATTCACAATTTTATGTTTTAGTTAGTTGTTTTACTGTCAAGATTTAACTCTGTAAATGTGAGAATGAGTTCTCTCTCAGTATCCTCATTTATAACATGAGATGAGACTCCTTAGAGGTCATAAAAATTTGGTAGCTCCAACATGCTTTGGAATTCTTAGACAATATTCAAAGCATAAATATTCCAAACTCCTTCTCCACATGCAATTCAGGGATCTCAGAACATTTAAAAAGATTCAGCCACCTCAAGTCAAGAACTTGTAGGAAAAAGCACTGTACCTTATGTGACCACCAAAGATGTCAGTGATGGGAGTCTGGACAAAGTCAGCCTGGCGGGTGACCGAGGACTTGTTGCGAGGTCCCACCTGCTCCCACTCATCCTCGCTGCCTTCCCCCTGCTCCTCCTGCTCCTCCTCCTTGGGAACACTCTGAGCCTCGGGGCCGTTGGACACCGACACTTCTTCACAGCATAAGGAAAAAAACACGTTGGGGTTTTTGACAGATAAGACATCCAGGCAGATAAAAGATTTGAAAGGCAAAAAAAAAAAAACAGTACAAAAGGCAAAAACCCCAAAACAAGTGATTTTTTGAGGATAAAATGTTTTAATGCGTCATAGTTTTAATTAAAGAGAAACAAGCATATTCCAGGTTTGGTCCCAGCATGACACATCCATGTATTAACAGAAGGCAGCTCACTGATGACTGTATGTAAATAGTAAAGTTTGGTATATTTTTAGTAGTAAATTTATGGAGTAGAAAATTAGAAAGTCAAGTGTTATTCTGGAAAGAGAATTATGCCATTATTAAATACAACTCCTTTTCTGCACAGGTATTTTACAGGGAACCCAAGCCTTAGCAAATATTTTTGCAGCCAGTGCCAAAGTCAGGAGGTTATAAACTGCACACAGCTAAGGAACAAAATATGGTATGCCTTTATGTTCTAAAAAATTTACCCTGCTAAAGAGAAATTAGGTAACTGAATTCTTACTTGGCTAAGGCTTGCAGGATTTTATTTGTAAAGGGGGTTGAAGCTAAAGCTTGAACATAAACTAAAATGACATTTTACTCTGTATACAAATTCTAGTAATTCTTTCAAAGTAAATTATCTTCCAACTTTGTCAGTAAGAATATTTAAATAATTTATCCACTAACTTTCATTATGTGGAGAGAGAAGTTTCTTGAGGGTCAGCATTTCTTCATGTAGTCCATTGAGGATAAATCCCAAGTATTCTTCAGCATCCTCTTGCCTGCCCTAAACAAAATAATTTTTTCCGTCAATTCAATGAATTTTCATGGCTTCCTTTTAACAGAAAATTCATGACACTGAACAGATCCAGCTTTTTCCTACTAATTTAACAACTACTCAGTCTAAAGTTATGTCAAATAAAATTTAAATTTTACTGTAACACAAACTCTTTTTTGGCCAGTTGAACCCAAACTGTGCTAAGCAGTAAACACACACATCAGCTCCACAATGGCTACAAGAATTCTTCATCTTTCTCAAAACAAAGTCCATTTAACATGTGAGTTGAATTTTTTTCCCCCCATTTCTTTTACAACCACTATTAAAAATGGCTGTCAAGCCAAGGCCAAATCAAAGGATGGTTTGAATTATTATCTTTTCTTTATATTGAAATTTAACCTGAACAGGTATTTTGACGTTTCTGGACCTTCAATCAGTCTTAGCTGAATTCCTCGTAAAAATGAACAACTGCTCATTTCTTAAATGTAAATCAGTTGCTAATTTCATTATAAAAAGAGATGTTCCATTCCAACAGTAATTTTCCCCTTATTCTGACATATCAAACTGCCAAACCTGTAATTAACATTTTCCTGTAATTCAGGTCCCAAGACAATTGAGTTTCATTACCATGAACTCTCAATGAGCTGATTTCAGTGGCATTTGAGCAGAGCCTGAGGTCTGGCTTTGCAGAGTTTTAAGGACTGCCCTGCAATGCAGTTCCACAAGTCAAGGATTTGAAGTCTCTCACCTTTTCTGACAGACTTGACTTTATAACTGTCAAGAGCCTGTAAATGTAGGTTGGTTCAAAGGCAGCTCCTGGTCGGATGTCTCTCACTATTTTATCACCTAAAGCTGCAAAATGAAAGACAATTAATCTAAGTAATAATAAAAAAAAGGTTTTTTTTACATTATGCCTTAGCAGTCTCTTCAAACATCCCTAATTCTGGAGTCTAGCACTGTTTTTTTACTAATAGTTTTATTGTAATTTTGGGGTCTTCAGCTCAGAAGCTATAAGCCACAACTCTTAACTGTAAATATTGTTTTAAAACATATTTTCCTGCATAAACTTACAGATAGTTAGGAAAAGTTCTAAGAAGATTAACAAGAATATCAACAGCTATAATTAAAAAAAAAACCAAAAAACAAAAAACAATTCTAGTGTTATTTGCATTTTTGCATTTCTTTTGTACTCAAAGAATTTCTTTTGTACTGTCTTTAAACCTTTTGTGTATTTGCAATTCTAACAGATCACTTTTGCTCACTGCAGAATAAAAACCTCAAGAACAGCCTGACAGAATGTTCCACCTAATGGCAAGACAAGACCTCAGAACTACACTTGAAAACTACACAAGAAAATGACCTACAAGTAAAATAAGTTGCATAAGCCAGTAAGATTTGTTTTACAGAAAGAAACCACAGAAATGTCTGAACTGTTTGGAAATCACTGGAACAACCAGCTCCTCCTGATATTTCCTTATCATGTTACATAAAGAATAGTTTCAGGAATGTGCTTGTTTCTACAAGTCTGCAATACAACAGACTTGGTTTAAAATTAAGATTAAACAACTGAAACCTTTAAGATAATTTATTTGCATCAAAAAATATGCTATTCCTCACTCCATAATCATCACTGAGCCTAAATATGCATTAGGAGAAATCAAACACATCTGAAGTTTTCCCACTGGAATCAGAAGCCAGGATAATATTCCTGCAGGCAATCTCCAGCTGTGTAAGGGATCTGTTATGGCCCCAAATTGTTCCAAATCAGTGTGTTCAGGATTTAAGGAACAGAATTGAGCAATCAGATAAATAAACAGCTGGAAAAATGTAAGGAAGGATGTGGAGGAAAATACAGGGAGTATCAATTTCTTAGAAAGGGCATGTTCTTGGAAGGCATCCTCATAATTAAGTGGATCTTCAACAAAAAACTGTCCCTATTGCACTTGTACACTTGGTCCACCAAACAGAAGAAAAAAATTCAAGGTGCAACATCTCCCCACATGCAGATCTTTACCCTAAAGGCTCCTCCCCACCATTTTCTGCTTTGTGCCCCTGCTCCCACTCACCTTGCTTTGCTTTAGGAGGTACAGGCATATTAGTGAACTCATTCATTAAACGAACACTGAAACAGAAGGGAAGCAATTGGACATGAGCAGCAATTTAAGACTTAGAAGAGCAAATAATAAAATTAGATAACTGTCATTCTGACTGACAAAACAAAATGAAATCAAAGAACATCACCATGAAATCTGAGTAAAGTTCTGACATAAAAATCCACCTGATCATTGCAGGTGTTGGGCTGGTCCTTGCACCTCTCACAGTTCATTTTTGCACATGAAACACTACACAAAACTGATACTCCCAAGGCAACAGGAATTACCTTCCTTGACAAGCCAAGCACTTGCAAAACATCAAGTTCATTATCAAAGTGCCACCCAAAAACACATGAAAAACTTCTGGATATATATCAGCTTCTAACAACAGCCATTGCTAGGTATTTCTACGGAGTTTAGCCAGATCCCAGAGTTTTATTCCTTTTTTCCCAAGCTACTTACAAACTGTCTAGCATTGGTGTGGAGGTGCACGGCCTCTGCGATTTGGAATACATTGGAATGGACTTCATTAAATGATACATTGGAGGGCAAGCAACCAAGGCTTGCAGGGTCTATGCAGTGGTATTAAGGAAATATGCAGAAAATGGCATCTGTGTATTAACCAAATATTCAATTATATACAAAACTATATGAAAAACAGAGCTGTATTTTTATTAGGTAGCTCAATCCAAGAATTTAACTGGAAAAGAGGATGAAGCTTTATCACAATGTTAACCAATAATGTACAGAAGTTATATTTTTTTAAAAACTCAGCAACTTGTAACATGCAATGATTTAACTGACATTTTAATCATGGTAAAATCTTTAATTAATGGGTAAGGAAACATTTCATCCAGGAGCAGGAGAGGAAAAGAACTTTCACAGGAAAGACTTTAAAGAATTAATAATTTGAAAATCGGCAGGAGATAACCTGGAATACATTTTCTGAGAAGAATGGAAGAAACTGGCTGAAACTTAAAGGTGCTGAGTCACACCTGCAATCAAAGCAAAACCCACTGAGCTGTGAGACATTCTGCCCTGCACAGAGTTGGAGCAACCTGGAAAACTCCAGAAACTTCCAATATGCTGGAAGAATAATACTCTTAGAAACATCACACCTCGGTGAGAGCAGTGAACAGAGGAAATGCACTAAAAAACTGGAGGGAAAGTGAAATGACAACATCAGGAATCAATCTCAACAGCTGGAGAGAGAGATTAATTTGATCCCTACAGGGTGCAAAAACTGAGTATTAAATTCCAAAGTAAAACTTCAGGATTGAAAAAATGGGAGCCAAGATGCACCGTGTATATAACCAAACAAGTGCAGAACTGGCTATATACAATAAAAGCTTTATTTAAAGCACAGTCACTGGCCTAGAAATGCTTTATTAGGATCTGCCATGATCAGCCCTGAAATTGGTGTTAACGTTTTTCACTAGTAGTACCAGCACTTGAAGTATCCCAAGTGTCACCTGCAGTCAGCCTTGCTGACATGGGAGACAATTTTTCTTAATTATTAATATTTTTATTACTACTGTAATATAGCACCAAGGGAAGGTGCTTTCTGTCCTCAGGGTAAAAGTTACTTTTGCAGGGGAATACAACTCAAATTAATTAAGAGCAAGCTCATCTTCCATATGTAAGATTGTAGTAGGATTAATTTAAATTAAATGCTGCTTTCCACAGATGATACGAGAGTGACAACCTGCTCAGCACAAACCCAAATGATCCACTTAAAACTGCAAAACAAAGCCAAATTGTAAGAACAGTTACCTCAAGTGCAAAAGAGAAACAACCATTTAAATGGATGCACAGAGCAAGGGGAAACACTGCTAGAAATTACAATGGTTTCAGTCAGAAGTCACAGTTCTGAAATATTATGACACAGGTAACAAACTGCAAACTGGATTGCAGGAGAACCCTGCACACCAGGTTCAATGATCCAAAATCCCCCTGGATTTCTGGCTGCTACACTTCAACATTTTAACCACAGGAGCAGGATCTGGGAAAACAAAGCACTTTTATAAAATACTTACCAGAACAATCCAGAAAAACTCTGACAGATAGAATATAAAAATATCAACTTAAGAGCATTAATTTTTTCCCAGGGAAGGATACAGCATTGATGTAGCACCAGTTTCCTTTGTTGATCAGCCCTCGGGGTTGCAAAGACACTGGTTTATGTATTAGTCTTACATTTTCCAGTATTTCTGCAGAATGAGAAACAGTAAATTGAGCATCAACAAAACTCTTATGGCCATCAAACAAATATCTGCTGAGCATTACATAGCAATTCAAATCAATGAACAAGATTCCCAGAAACTTCAGCAAATGATTTCCACTCCATTTAACCACTGCTCACATTCCAAATCAGATGTTTTTCTTCCACCGAAGACATCCCAGACTCGGATCAGGAGACGCTGATACAAAACTGATCACTGTCACTCCAAAACGTGACCTATTGATTTGGATGTTTGTGTTCCTAAATCCAGATATTTTATTTATATTGCTACATAGATACATACACAGATATAAAACACCATCACTGCATCACTTGTCACCAGTTTTATGAAGTATTTCCCACATTTTTCTGCATTGAGGAGGGATGAAGCCAATGCAGCAGTCTCAGTTTAGAAGTTTCACCATCCACTATCTTACAACAAAATCATCTCAGTGCAAACATACAGACAGATGTGTTCTGCTCTTCAGAACAGGCTGTTTTATTTAACACTCCCAAAACCTACGAGATAACAGCCTTACATAATGTAATTCCTACTCTTTCCTGCTTTCAAAACCTTCAGCAAAAGCCCAAGTTTAAAACTTGGAAACCACTGCACATTAGTCTGTCCCAGTTATGAAACCAAGAGCAACAAAGGGAGCTTTTCCAGGAATCCTGACCTGTTATTTAGATACCTAAATAAGAAATGTTTAAAGAAAATATTGGAGTTCATAAACTTTAAACTTGCAAAATAAGTTGTATACAAGACAAAGTACAAACTGCAAGTGAATATAGCAATTGTGTACCAGTGGGGTTATTTATTTTTATAATAAATATGAGGGGCTCTAAAGCACTTATATGCTATAAACTTAAAAGAATTTCAGCTGTTCACTACAGGACTAAAGATAAAATAATATGATATAGGTACAAAAACAGAGGTACAAAGCTGTAACTAAGCAGAGGAAGGCAGAACTGCAAACAAAATCCACATCCTTCTAATGCCAAGCTATCTCCCTATCTATAACATCCTATCTCCTGCAGGTAACATCAGTTCTAAGCAAACAAAATTGACAAAAACAAAAGAAAGTGTTTCATTCAGTTGTCTATTACATAAAGAATGTGCCATCTGAAAGAGCAGACAGAAAAAAATGCAAAATGGAAGATGAAGTAGCACAGATACAGAAAAAGTTTCTGTTGAGGGCTAAAATATGTTATTAAATTACTGCTAGAGCACTTCAGAATGTATTGTTAGAGCAGCAACATTTGAACTGTGTTCACACATAATATTTCTGTTAAAATAAATAATTGTTGAAAATAAGGATAAAAGTAACTGAAAAAGTTTCTATTTTTTGTCTATCAATAACTTTTTACATTAACTCTTCCCCATTTTTGCATCATACTAAATAAAGATATTTAGAGGACCTTTAGCATCCTCTTGTGGTCACAAAGCTGCTTTCTGTACAGGCTTCAGTGCAATTCCTGGGAATTTTGGATTTTTTATCAAAGACTTGGGTTTGCAATTACATTCAGAAGCACATTCCCAGCTTACATCTAACACACAGTAACGAGAAGAACTTTTAGAAGTGTATCAGAAGAAAACTACAGTTACAACCGCGAGAAAATCTTAAAATTTCAAAACCTGTTGGAAGGCTCATGTCAGCACCCAGAAAACTCATTTCTTTTGGAGGGTACTGATTTGTGAAATGAGCAAATGTTTAGATATTTCATTTGGTAAACAGAGAGCATTTTGATGAAGTTCATTCACTGGGTTTTGTTATTACAATTACCTCTCAAATTTTTTTGAACAAGGTGATTTCCTAATGAAAGCAAGTGCAAAGTTTAATGAAAGAGAAGCCCCGTGGCAATGGTGTCCATGCTGAAGGGATAAGGGTGGCTACAAGTTTAGGAACTGAACACTTGGTTTAAGGCCCTGATTTAGAGAATACTGTCCCTGTCACTGATCTTTCCTCAAATATGGACAATGATCCAGGAGATCATTGCTAAACCCTAAACAAGAATATTTAAGAATGCAGTTTGAGTGTACAAGAGACGGCATTTCTGAAGTTTATAAAACCCCCCAGACCCTGGATGTCATGTCTCCACAACTCCTTGCTCTAGCATTTACCTATCTTTACAATGACAAAAAAATCTGCTCTATAACACTGAAACACTTTTCTTACAATCTGAATTAATTTCATTTTATCACTAGTGTTAGCAGACCTGTGAATTGCCAACATCTTTGTGAATTTGTTTTGTAAATTTGGATTTACAATGGCCATGCCAACAGTATCATGAAAGACTAACTCTGAATTTCCCATGTTTGACCATATGATTTTTAAATCTTATTTCCATTTTTGCTGCTGCACTATGAAATTTTCCTTCAGAAGGAATGCCCAAAGATGGCCATTGCATTAAGTCGTTAACAGCAACAGCAGGATTAATTATTTGCAATGTTTTCCATGTAAATTGGTAATAACACACACTGAGGGGAAAAAAACTGTCTTCTTCAGCTGTACAAAAGACACTCATCAATTCCCTAGAATTTCCAGATCCTTTTCTCTAATCCTTCTACCACTGTACTTGCATTTGGTTTCTGTCTTGGTGCCTTCCATACTTGCATTTATTGGATTCCCTTCCTTCTGAATTTAAAATCATTCCAGATTTAGTCAGATCTTCAAGCTTCTGCTCTTTAATTCATCTGAAATCCTGCCTGCTGTAAACAGATTTTATGGGCATTGTTACCTCCATCATCCACAGTGAGAACATTGCAAGAGAACATGATTCAGAAAATTGTTTTAGATTCTCTCACTGCAATTTTTCGTAAGATCACCAAGAACAGTTAAAAGACTACTCAGAGAGAATTAATATTTTTCCAATCACTTACATCCTTAGCTTATTCTAATATTATATAAGGCATTATTAATTATCAGGTTCCAAATTTAGGGGACCAAGTGTGAAATGTGGCAAGTAAAGCCTTGAAGAGTCTTCTTTTTTACAAATATAATCTATAACCTTACTATCCCCTAGATATTAATTATTAAAAATGTTTGTCCTAGCATCTAAATAAGGCTGCAGTATATAATTATTACTTTCTAAACACATAAGAGCAGTTATCTGCACAGCAGATACATACTGAACACTTGCTAAAATTACCTCTTCAGTATTTGTTTCTCAACAAGATTAACATGAAATTTGTCTGTTCTATTTATTTTCTAGTCCTGATCATCTCCTTATCTTGTGTAGCTTCTGTCTTTGAGCCTAAAGGAACTACAGATCTCTGCAGGTTGAATCAAGCAGCATTAAATTATCTTCAGGGTGCCTGTGAATCATTAACCTCCCTTGTAAGAGCTGCTGAAATTGAAGTACAAACCAACAATTTGTCCCTGGAAAAGCAAAGATGTCCTCTGTGCATCTCTTCTTGTGTGCTGAGCAGCAAGAACTGTGCAGAAGGACCTCAGCACTCCAACCCTGGGTTGTTTGTTAACTTGATTTGTTCATTTTGTTAACTCTGTTAACTCAAGGTACTTCAGGTGTAGAGTTTATCTGTGTCCAGCATACTATATGGTCAAAATTCATTCCCATTGGCATGAGCTGAAGCTGCTGAATTCCCAGTAAATCCAAGAGGAGGAGCTCAACTCAGCCACAGGGAAAACAAGGAACACACCTGACAAACACACAGACCCTCACACAGGGTGATCACCGAGGCAGGAGATTTGAAATTAAATATATCCAGAAGAGAGAAAATGATTTGTCTGGAAATCATGAACTGAAATTCTTGTAACACATTTTTGAGTGTGGGTAGATGAACAAAGCACTCAAGTACTTGTTTTCCAAGCAGGACAGAGAACACTCAAGTACATATGAAGAAAATAAAGAAAAACACCTTTTTCCACAGAGCAAAGAACTGATCATATGGCATTCAGATCTTCAAGTAAACATTTTACACCAATCATCAACATCTGAATTACAGGAATTGCAGCATTAACTCCTACCTAAATCAGCTACAATGAGCAGACTAATTCCTTTTATCTATACTCAGATTATTCTTCTGCCCAAACAGCAAGCTAATAATGAAGGAAGAAGAAAACCGGGTAAAAGATACATTTGTGTTTTACTACACTGAGGACAAATTAAAAAGCTCTGCTCCCACCTGGTGGCAAAGAATAGTACAGAAACAGTGAAAGTCTAGAAAGTTAAATTACAGTTGGAACAACTTGGACAAAATAAAAAACCTTTCCTGTTTATGGAAAGCAATCTTAGCTTTAGGACGGTCACAAAATAGTTTTAAGTTAAAAATCATTACCAAATGATAGCTTGAGCTTTTATGACAACATTCTCCATATGGGTTCATACAGACTGTAATCACCTGCTTTTTATATATATATAGCTTTAATACAGTGTTTGTGACACCTAAGTGGAAAATACACTGAAATATAAATTATTCTGACAGCTTTTCTCTCAACAGACAATTCTGAGTAATGAAACCATTGCTGAGTAACGAGCGGAGGAGAGGCAGCACACAATTCTGGATGCTCTGAACATCATCCACCTTGACAGAAGGTCAACTTCTGTTCAGAGTACAAATCTGACTTGAAGCTGTCACATTCAAAACATTGTACCTGTAAATTAGCTTGTAGCATAAACAGCAGGACTCTGCACAAAGCTTCTCACACATGGACCACTTCAGAGATTTAAAATAATTACTTTGGTTCCAACACCCGTGAGTCAGTGAGACAAAATGCACCCAAGCTGGGAGAACTTCACAGTTTCTAGCACTTCCCATTAGGACCACAGATATGACAGGACCAAGAGTCAAAGCTTTTCTATCACTTATTCCCTGTCCTGATGTCCCCTCTGGATAGCTCTTTAGGGTTATTCTTGAACTGGCAACAGCTGGCATTGGTTATGGATAAAGCAACTGTTTATAATGGTTAAATTGGAAGGACAGACCCCTCAAAAAGCATACTAGTCAATATGGTATTTCCTGAATTGGAATTTCTGAAGCAATACCTATGTAGCCATTACACTTTAACCGCTGTTTAGTGCCCAGGAATTTCAGCTACTTTGGTATAAATATAGTTATAGTCTTCTTGTAATGGAATACTCTACAAAATTGTAAATACTGGGTAACGTAACACACCATTTTCTGAACAAACCTAACATATTCTCCTTTATATAACAGCACACAGCCTATTTGAAACCACAGATCACTTCAATAGACTGTTTCACAGGTTGTTTGACAAGCAGCAATAGTTTCCCCGTATCTGGGATAATGACATGGCAATGCCTGCTTGGAATGTTTACTCGGGGGGATACAAACTGGCTTATTCAAATGACATCCTTCATGCAGTGTTTGAACAGTCAGCTCATTACCAGAGGAATGTTCTCTATCAATACTGCACACTCCTGTTTACAAGCAGAGTTAATACCCTTGCAGTGTAACATCCACTCGTGTGTATTAACTATACCTGCAATCTTTATGGCTACGGGATCCTCTGAAACTGGAACAGGTCCCTCTTTGACTTCAACCTGTTTTTCAGGGACCAGAGGAGATGTGGCAGGAGGGGTATACTTAGTCTCAACATAGACCACAGATGTGGAAGCAGAGGGCTTGGAATTGTGAAAAAGACTAGCCCACGATTTTGCAGGCTGATTAACGGGGACTGATCCTGCAAGCGGGACCGTTGCCTCAGTAGTAGGTGAAGCTTCCTCAGGCTTAGCTTGGTCTGAGTCAGTGCTTTCCACAGTGTGCAATTCTACCCCATTGGCAGCTGTGTCCTCACCAGAGGATTCAAGTGTTTGTCCATTAGTAACGCCAAGAGTTTCAGTAGTATCAGTACCAGCATAAGCCTGTACAACAGCTGTCCTTAGGGGGCTATCTCTGACGGCCTCCGAGGGGAGGCAGAACTGTTCAGAGTGAGCAAGGCGGCATACCTCGGGCTGCCCGGCAGTCCTGCCGGGGGCTGCGGCACCGGGCTCGGCACACGCAGCTCCGGCCAGGAAGTCCACGGAGCTGGCGGGGCTGCTGCAAGTCCTCGGCGTGGCCAGGGAGGGGAGGTCTCCTGCCAGCTCCGCGTCCTCCGTGCTCAGGCTGTTGAGCCCCGCGGCCGTGGCGTGGCCGTTCACCAGCGCCTCCGGGGCAGCCACGCCGTCAGGGACGTCTTCCAAGTAACTGTAGTATCCAGGGGGTCTTTTTTTCTTCTTTTTCCGCTCCCTCTGCCCGAGGCCTCCGGCCAAGCCGTCGTTTTCAGCGTTGGAGCCGCTGTCCAGAGCCAGGGTGGGGTCACTGAACTGGCAGTCAATGGAGTTGTAGTTTGTGTCGCTGAGAGCATCATCTGGGGTTTTCTGAGCAGGTGCACAGCTGAGAATGAATTCTGGAGCCTGAGGATTCAGAGTACTCGAAATACTGTAGTCGGTGTTATTTAGGACAGATGACTGAGTCTCAATAACTTCATTAACACCAAATTCAATTCTCTGATACTCTTCCCCTGGACAAGAGAAAGCAAATCTCAGTTAGAGAATCACATTGAATCAAAAAGCTGCAAAAGCAAGAAAACCACTCTCCTATTTTCCAGTGACTCAGAAAAGAAAGTACGCTCCCCAAACAAGAGATTCTCATTCTCAAACATGACGACTTTCAAAAGATCATTTTCTTGAACATAGCAGAGCATGATTCAGGTTTTCTTAACCAGAGTTACATAATTTCCAAATCAATGCACAGCTCCCTGCACATAACCCCTATTAAATTCACCTCTTAAGAAAAATTAATAAAGTCCAATGTCTATAGTAAATTAATTACTGGATAATTGCCTGTAAAATATGGTGTAATACTTAATTCCACACTTTTTTCAAGCCAGTCTGTTCAATTGACAATTAAAGCCTTTGCCATTTTAACTTTCCCACATGTGAGGTTTGCTTTGTGAGGGGCTGGGTATGGTTTTCCTGGTGAGATTCATTATAACCAAACATTTACCATAATCCTTAATAACTAAAAATATATTTATTAATTGCACGGAACACTGCAATTAAAGCTTTTGAACCTCCAGGCTCCTTTGTAACTTCTTGAATTTTATCACAATTAAATTTATTACTGTGTGAGAGATATACGAGTCCAGGATTTTATGACACAAAATACAACATATTCCTCAACATAAATAAGCGTTCAACTTGTACACAGACATTGCACTGGGGACTTATGAAAAGGTTTGTGGTTTTTTGTTGTTTTATTGATTTATTTGCCCTAGAACTAAAGAAACACCAAGTAATATTCTCATGGCAGGCTGCAGTACCACAAAATATTTTCAGTCACCAAGTTCTGCAATTTCCTGGAATTTATTTATTGTTATTATGTATGTGTGCTAACTGGTAACACTGAACACTTCAGCTACAACTATTTCTGTAACTATCAAGTAAAGATATAAAATTAATGAAACAGTTTCAGGAATTTTGATGCTAAGCTGACATTTTAAAGCTCTGCAGGTCTTTATGATGTGTATGTTACCATTTCAAAGACATTGCATTTTAATATTTTGTGTTTCCTCAACGATAGAGGCTAAAACACACATTTCAAATTTTTTAAGACTTACTACAGAACCAAATAACAATAGATATTAATTCAAAAGGAATTAAGTAGATACAGCACTAAACTTTTAAGATTTTGTGCAACTTACATTATGCATGTCAACAAATACATATTTTCAAGTACATCGCAGGCTCACTAAAAATGAGGTGGAATTTTTTCTTTAAACACAACAAAAAGCAACCAACAGTTCCCACAAAATAAGTTATTTACAGACCTAAATAAATAATCCTATGGGAAAACAATCTAGTAGGGAATATTTTGATTTATGACTGTCAATGTGAAAGTTTTGCAATTCTGGATTATTTTCCAGAAAAATCTTCTTACAAATAATTAGATTTAAAAATGTGAAAGGAACAAGAACCTGTATTTTTTAATATCAAATGAAGAGTAACAAACATTCAATGTGTGTTGAGGTCTGACTTACCCATGCAATACCAACATATTATGATTTAATGAACGAATTATAAAGATGTTAATTGCTTTTCTGCTTTGATCTATTAACCTGACTAAATGAGAAGCAAACACGTCACATATCAACTTCAATCTTGCTGCCAGTCACACTAAAGGAGACTTTTTAAAAATAATAAAAGGGTAAAAATTCCACACACATCTGGTTTCTCTAAATCATCTTAGGAAGAGAGTGCGTTTCAAATTTCTAATTTTTTCCCCTCTCCCTGTGAGACAGCATTTTTGACACCCTGTCTGCCATTCACCAACCACTTCTGCAATCACTGATGAGCCATCACCACCCAGAAGAGAGGGCTGAAGTTCCTTTTTAAAAAAATCAGCAGCCTGGAGCCAGGGAGGGGGGGAGCTGTGCCTGATCTGCACTGGAGAGGGAAGGGCTGGGAGAGCTCAGGCAGCACTTCATGTTCCAGAGGCTGTCTGTGCACACACAGCTCCAAAACAGCCACTGAAAAATCCACAACAAAACCATTCTTCATCAGTTCATCTGCTCATGGAGTGACTCCTCAGTCATGAACCAAGAGCTGGTTCTTCCTACCCTCTGTTGCAACAGCACAAAGCACAGGCAACAACTGGTAATACACAATATTCCTCCTACCTTGATACAAATTAATTACTGGGCATATTTCAAGTCCCTAGCACTTCGAAGAATTCAGGACTTTCCAAAATCCAAAAAAACCAGAAATTGCTTCAAAACAAAGAACGTGGTTTCCCTCCATGGGAGAGTCAAGGCTATCAGAGCCCAAGGTAAAAGCTGTCACCTTTGTAGCCCTGTCCTGCTCCTCTCATCCCAGCAAGCTCCCAGCTCTTGTGTGACCCAAAGCCAACCTGGCAAAAAAACATCACCTAAAGGAGCCTTTTTTCTAGTTTTGGTGAATTTATCAGCTTATTGTACACTAAATAACCACAAGTGCCCACTCAGGGCTAGTGGGGAGCAGAGAACAGAACACATCCCTTGCAGTCATGGCACAATGAACAGCATAGGCTGAAACCTTGCCCAGAGCATAACTGATGTTGCAGCATTTAACACATAAATTAGGAAGTTACAGGTGAGCAATTAATCATTGTACCTTACAGCAGGATTAGATTAATAAATACCAGTAGCTACTGTACAGTTAGTCTATGGAATGACTGGCAGAAGCTCATTTGCTATAAGATTGTGTCAAGTTCATTTGAGAAAAATAAGAGGTTTTTTTTTTTCCTATTTGTTTTGACTTTTCACTTTGCTTCAGGGCATCTTTGTTTCAATCTAGTTCACAGCTCCATTTCTGAACGGACTGAAACAGATCTTTGTGCCATGAACAACATGGCACACATATTGAAACAAGCACCAACAGATGCTCCAAGGACAGCCTATGTGCAACTCCAGAATCTGTGAATGCACAGTACTAATTAATGTCAACAGAGTTCTGCAGATTAGAGCTCAAGCCATGATTTGATTACTCCTAAAAGGTATTAATATTAATATTCTGATTCTGTAATAAAGTTAAACACTGAATATAAGTACAGAAAAAAATGAAGACTATGGGGAATGGTAAGGTGTGTGTCATGGTAAGTGTGTATCATCGTATATAAATATAAATATTCTACATAACCAAGCATTCCAGTTTAGTTTGCACAGCTTCCTATGCAGCCATCACAGTGATACTGGGCATGCACAGTACAGTGCAAGCTTGTTAAAGACATTTTACAAGCAAAACCTAATTTGCTGTCATTACCTAATCTCAGGGCTGGGAGGGGTTCTCTCAAGGTCTAGGAATGATCTGAAAGACATTTGTACAAACCATCTTTCTGTATGGCATGTGAACATTAAAATCCCAGTCTGAAAGAACAAAACTTAAATCCAGTTAGACTTAGCAATACATGACTGGATGCCCCTGTCACCAAGAGACAATTCACACCATATGGTCTTTTTAAAGAACTTTTCTAACCCCCATTCAGAACTACACAGGGTCCTAAAACTGGTCCTGTACTAAATAAAACTGAATTGTCAGAAGTGCTGCTGATTGCTCTCAAATGAGACCTGTAGTCCTTCTTTCTGACTGCCTGTCTTGTTTATCTTCAAAAGCAAGGCCAAAGTCTCCAAGCAAAACAATCAGATGTTCTTAAACACTAATGTGTAGTTTGGTTCTCTTTTGAGAAATGTTCAGATACTTCCATGATTTTCTAAGGAGAGCTGGAGTGATTCTCATATACATCTGTCTAAGTCTTGGCTTCCTGGCTCTCCTCTGCTTCAGGGAGGTAACCAAAAACTAAATTACCTGCTGCTTAAAACACCGTGGAAGTTTGGTTAAAACTATTTACAGTGAGGATCCCAGGGCAGCTCCTGTCTACCTGTCCACTTCTTGCAACTCCAAAGTAAGGTCAGGCTGTAAGAGGTATGGGCTGAGGCAGAGGAGACCTGAGCATTACAGCTTTAAAAGGGGAACTCTAATTTATTTTTACATCAAGTCACACTTTCATCAAGAGATAAAAAAAAAAAAAAAAAAAAAAAAACACCAAAAAAAAACCCCAAACAAACCAAACCAGGATTCTCCAGAAAAACAGCGAAGCCAGGCAGAAACAAGAGTCAAAGGGAGCACAGAACAGAGCACTGCTTGCAGAGCAGTCTTGCTGTAACTGTTAGAAAATACTCATGCTACAGCTCTCCAGCCCCCCTCATTTTCACAGCCACATCCTACAGTGTTTCCACAGGACTCTAACTGTGTGGCAGCACAGCGAAGGAGGAATAAGATGCCCACTGTAATTAGCTGAAGTTCAATGCAGGATTTTAAAAACCTCTCACAGATATCATTCATTCAAGTTTAAAAAAAACAATCTGCCTAATATATGCCTGTGTAGGTGCTGAGCAAGTTCTAGTAATTACATTTAAAGAGAGGTTAAAGTAAATCTCAGGAAAGTGTCACAACCTTGAAGTTTAAAAAAAAAATAAAAAAAATCTTGATTTCTTACCATCATGAAACTTACCTGTGGATTTAATACCACATGAAACTGTTTCATTGTATGGGGGGAGCTGTACAAAAAAGAAATGAAACTTATTTAAAGGCAAAGCAAATCTATGAACATTTCATAGCAGTTTCATATGAAACATCCGAATCCTTTAAAAACATCATAATCGAGATTTGATTTTTGGAGAGGATGCCTTGAACTCATGCTTCTATATTTATCAAATCCCACACTGCAGCTTCAAGCATCCCTGCAGATTACCACAAGTACTGAAAGATAAAGATTATCTTGGTTACACACTACAGGCTCACCAACCTCTCAAGCAATTCACCTCCCAGCATCAGCATCTTTCTTCATAACTCATTTTAGGATGAGGAACTTATCCTCTTTTTAGACAGAAGCTGAAGACAGACCAAATTGGGAAAGGATAAAACAAACTTTTGCCCAGCTACCAATCACACCTGAACCTTTTGACTTTCAGCCTTCTCCAGTGTAGCCCTTGAAATGTTTCAGCTAAGGTGGATGCTTGAACACATTGAACAGCCTAACCATAATGTACCCACAGCACAGGGTTTGGAAATACATCCCCTATAAACACTGGCATCATTTTATGGCCTCAGGGTTGACAGAACCCTATGGTGCAACCACAGGTGGGCAATTTCTAACTCCCCTTGCCTGCCCCTAAAGCTCCTGAGCAGCTGAGAGCTTCTCCTGTGCCTGCAGAACTGGCAGCACTGCCACACTGCATTCCAGCAGCTCCTGGAGAACGTGCAACTGCTTCTGCAGTGGGAGATACAACACTGAGGGCACAGTGCAGCTTTACAATGCTATTCTAAATAGCAACTCCAATGGTGTAACAAATAAAAAATTGCTTTATTGAAGTTTTCAATTCCCTAAAGCTACAGATACTCACATGTTGCCTTTTTAATGCACTGCAGACACCAGTGCATCAGAAATGGCAAGAAAAATATTCCTGAAATTCGATTGCAAAAGAATATGAAAGAAAACATGCTGTAAATCCATTAATGAACCTCAATACATCTTAATGTATCATCTTTTCAAGTAAAAAATGAGAATCATTGGGTCAAGCTCCATATTAACTTTGAACATAGGCTCAATATGATTTTAGTTAGAGCTAAGAAAATTACTCTAAATGTCTACAGCGAACAGCTAATGATAAACTTTGCAACTTTTGTTTTTATCTAAAGCAAAGACCTTCAGAAAATAAAACAATTTTTTAAAAAGTAGTCAGCCTCTTGGTCCCCAACATATCTGATTAATCAACAGCACTTTTGCACAGCTGACTTGTTCCATACAACTGGGTCATGTCAACCATCAGAGCCAACAGGTATGAGACCAAACAACATGTCAAAAAATGTCACATGTAAAAGGGACATTTTAGACAACAGGATCACACAATCACTGGGCTGGAAGAGACCTTCAAGACCCCTGAGTCCAGCCCATGCCCTAAGACCTCAACTAAACCATGGCACTGCGTGCCACATCCAGTCTTTTCATAAACACATCCAGGGATGGTGACTCCATCACCTCCCCAGGCAGATACCTCCAGTACTTTATCATTCTTTCTGTAAAAATCTTTTTCCTAATATTCAACCTATATTCCCCTTTAGCTTTAACTACTCCCTTGCCAGAGTTCCCCTTGGGTCTGTGGTTAAGGGACCTCAGAGGTACAGCAGCACATGTGGGGACCATCCTCAACGCGATGTGTGTCAAACATCACTGCAGCATTATCATCTCTGGCTTGTCCTTCTTGAATTTCACCCTGCCTTTTTCAGACCAAGTTTTTACACCAATTAGTATAAAACTAATAAGCATCATTTTTATTTCATCATCCAGGTAATTAAAACATTGAATTGAACCAGATCAAGGACAAACTTAAGGAACATCGTTCAACAGCTCTTTATTTGGACAGCTAACCAGTAAGTGGTACACTGAGAAAATGAAGTTACACTGGTTCTTGTGCTGCAGGTTCATACTTTGAGAACAGCTTTACAGAAGTCAAGATATGACATTTCATCATCCCCAAAGTGGTGGAACAGTTGATGGGGGCACTTCAGGTGACACTACATGTGATGACAATGTCACACTGCTATGACTGCATATATGGTGGGAGAACAGCAGGATCATCACAGCTAACAGATATTACCTAAAGATCTCTTCTGCTTCCCCTGGACCAGAGACACAGCTCACCCCTCTAAAAAGCAAAAATACTCTTTTTCCTTTCTGAACTTCCCTCACTCCCCACCCCACCCCATTCCCTTTGTGCCCTTTCATTGTTCAGCAGTTTATTACACTAATTATCCTTGGAAAATTAAGCTACAGGAAACTAAGTCACATTAACAATGGTTTGTAAACTGTGACAAAAGGATTTCCCCATCTACAGCTCGAGTGTTTGTTTCCTTTATGTTGAGAGAGCAGGATGGAAGCATGACTGAAATGTCTGAATGGAAATGTCTGGAGGAAATACATGGAAATTGACCCAGAGGAAAATTATTTTTCAAGTCTAGAGATGAGGACAATGGGATAAAGCTCTTCCCTATGAAGGAAAGTCATTCTCTACCAAGAGCTACAGAGAATAAGAGCCTACAATACTATGTGAGTATGTAATGAACTCCAACACACAAAGACAACTGTTCCCACTCTGTGGTTCTCCCTGTCACTAATTAGCTCATTATTGATGCACTTCTCAGACCTCACACACAGCCTTCCCTGTGAGCACAGCTTTGAGGGTGAGCAGGACTCCACCTGGCCAAAAACAGTAACAACCCCTGTGCTTCAAAAGGCTCCCAAGACTTAGAAGCCCACCCTACAACCAAGAATTCTGCTGGGAAAGCTCTCAGTATCCACCCTTAAAAAAAGCCACCAAAACTGTGATACAGGGCTGGAAAATTCACTGTCAACATCTCACCACTACTGTCAGCTAGTCCAGCTCTGAAACATGACAAGCAGAAGGTGGAACCATTAATTTATGTCTAAAAATTGACTTAATATCCACATACATGGAAAGAAGACTACTGAATAAAATTTTCAGTTTGTAAATTAGCAAGCCGAGTGAATGATCAATATTTGTATTGTTGTATTTCAAATTCACACAAAGAGAAGGAGCTTTCAAATGTTATTTCTAAAACAAGTTTAAAGTAGTAGATCTTACCTCAACAGAGCATCGTGGAGTCACAAAGAACTGATTAAATTCATCAGGGCTGAACTCCCCAAAAATATACTAAAAATAAAAGAGAAGGATCTTTGTTAAAGAACTATTTATATTCAATACAATTAATAAATTCATATTGAAATCCATTAGGATACTTGAATTCAAAAATACCTATGTGCTGGGTGTCAAAAACTCCCATCTTTGTTCTTTCCTATATCTTTAGCAAAGAACTTCAAGCTCTGAAACTGTAAGGAAAGCATTTTCCTTCAAATTCCCACTGGAGATGATCACAAACTGCTCCTCATCTTTTAAAACCATCATGTGGGATGAGGAGTTGCATCAGTTCATACAAGCCCCAGGCAAAGGCTGGTTTGCCTTCTAAACCCACCCCTCACAAAAGGAAAAAAAAAACAAAACAAACCAAGAATTACTTCTCCAAAGAATTACTTCTCCAGAATTCTGCTAAACTGAGGAGTTACACAAGACTAAGTGCACCTGAGGGCACAAAGAAATTAAACTGCTCAGGTGTAGGAAAATACACGAAAGTCATCAATTCTGTTATTCCTATGCCTGAAGCTCTCCATAACTAACCTAAGATAAATCATCCTTCTCCAACATTCTCTTCTGTAGCTTTTCAGGTATTTTGTATCTAGATACTCTCTGGAAAAAAGTACCTAACAAGACCACAAAGAAAATTACACAAAAATGAGAAATTTGATTTACAGAAAACAAGATTCCCAAATAAAAGGCCTGAGCTGCTGGCATTTCACAGCACCTGGAAGTTTCTATAAACTTCCACCTCCAGGTGTAGTTGACTGAATAGCACCCAAACATTCAGGACAGTGATATTAGCACAGAAAGAAGTTAAACAAGGAGCTGAATAAACTGACAAAATAGACAAAGAGGAATGAAAAACACCAGTCTTGGCATGTGGATAAAAGCCTGGCCCAGTACATCACAGCCCCCACTCCCATTTATCTCCGTGTTCTCCCAGGGTCATTCTGGACAATTCTTTGCCTCCTTCACCCTCCCACCAGAAAAGCTTTTTCAGCAGTGTGGAGTCTTGCTCGTGGCAAATCCTTAGCTTGGCTGTATTGAGACACAACAAACCAGAGTGCGAGCTGAGCCAGAGAAAAGAATTTCTAAAATCTGGGAAATCATCTCTGCTGAAGTGCAGGCTGCTGCCACATACTGCACACACAATAACCCAATCACAGGATTTTTTTCCAGGCTTTAGGTGGTTTATTCTAATGGAACTTGCTGTTTACATGACTCACAGTCATCTACATTCATAAATTTCAAAGCTTAACTGAAAGCCAAATTCCACAGCAATTACAAACCATCGTTTTCTTACACAAAAAGTGATTTATACACACACCACTTTTACATGTGGCAGAGTGTGCCCATTTTAATGGCCTTCAGGGATTTAAAAAAACTAGAAATGTAATCTGGTTTAGACTACAAACAACTCTAACAGTCAAAACAAACTGGAACATCTGTGATTCAAAGGGTGAAGAACAGTTAAACATTTAATGCTTCAAAAACTCTTCCCTCAGCCAACTGCTGCCCACCAAGGGAGAATCCAACACCCAAACCCAACAGATCCCTAAATTGTACCCAGTGGCTTCACAGTTCCTGGCACAGGACTCAGGCTCAGTTTGTACTTTCAATATAACCAAGGCATTTTTATTCAGCAACATATGAACTAGAATTTATCATATTCCAAAAACAAACCTAAGAAAATCACTTGCTGACTCATCACTAAAATGATGTTTTAGGAGGTATTTTTGATGCTGTCATGCAACAGAACAAAACAATCATCTCAAGTGTAGTCTATTAAAAGTTATATAAATCCAACCCTAATTTTTCCATCTAGTAATATAATAATTTCATTAAGCAACATTTTTAAGCAAAGTATCACAGGCCTGGTACTTCTAAGCTTTTTCAATGAAGAAACACAAGACAAAATTTGAATAAAGTGATCATAAATTAACTGTTTTAATGGTGTGTTCATATAGAGAAATTTGTGTCTATGCAACTCTTCCTGCATAATTTAAAATAGGACTTTAAATATTTACCAACATCTCATCCTAGCCAGACTAAAGCTCAAAAAACCCATCCCATTTGAGCTTGAATTTAAAAGAATTTGATCTGATCTGTTTTTATCTACCAATGCTTTACACCAGCATTAAGTCACCAGTTAAAAGATCGTTGCATGATAACCAAGAGAAACAACATTTCAAAATAAACTTAAGGCCACAGGACTGATGACATTAAACCTGCCCAGTTTAACCAACCTCCTCTGCCTCCAGTCAGCCTCATCTCTCCAGAAATAACTTCTGCAAGCTGGACAGAATTTTCTACCCTTTTTGAGACACAACTACGCACTTGAGTGAAAAAGAACCGTGATATCACATCCCTTGGCAAGTATAACAACTGCTACCAAAAAAAGGATTCAGAGGGGGAAAAAAACCAATGTATTTTAAGCAATTTGAAAGATGCTGCAACTCTCTGCTTGCTGTCCATCCATCCATGCATCCATTCCAAGGAATCAGTGTACCTGGCACTCTACAAGTTACCTGTGTAAGGAAATACTTGTTTAGCCCTAAAACACGATTAGCGTAGCTGCAGTACTTACCCTGCACCATTAATTCAAATCTCAAAGGCTTTCCTGCATTTTAAATGCCCAGGTAATAAGAAATTTTAAGCAAGAGCAGACTAAGATCTCATAAAAAGCAGCACAAGAATAACCTCATTATCAACATGAGCTTTTGGGGCCTTAGCTTGTTTGCACCCTCATAATTACTCCACCTAACCTCAAAATTCTCAAAGTTGCCTTCTTTTCCAAACAGGTAAATATACAATAAAATCTAATGCTTGGAACACCAAACATTTAATTAAATTACTTACACAACTTACCAAGCTACTCACTATCAGCATTAATTTCTCCCCCACTCTATAAATAACATTTTAACACATGGCAGAGATACATCAGCACGTGTTAAAGCTCAGCCAAATGTGTTTCAGATGATTTCAATTCCAATTTTAGTATTTTCAAGTGTGTAAGAAACACACACCCATTACAACTCCATCAAACTGATGCCTTTAATGCCCAGCTAACCTGCCCCACGCTGTCCCAATCTCTGCTCCTGTTTGTCACAACCCTTCAAGGTCCCAAGCAGGGATAACAGACGGACTTCACAAGCTCCAAGGAAAAGTGGGAGTCAGACACAGACAGCTCAGGGTCAGCCTTGGAGCAGGTGAGAGATTGTGCTGTGCTCATAAGCTGCTTGTCCTGCTCCATCACCGCTGTGCCAAGGCAGCAACAGCCTTTCACCTGCACAGCTCTGAGTGAAGGTCGGGCACTGCACGTGAGCACAGAGCTCACCTGGCCCAGGCAGCAACAGCCAGGCCTATTCCCACCAATAACACAAACTCAGGGAGTCTGGCAACATACAAACCCAAACATTAAACCTGTGAAAAGTTGAGGTTTAATGAATATCTCTACACAAATTTCATTTAAAGATAAAATAAAAAAAAAAATTAAAAAATAAAAATCATTATTTTTCCAACACTGTTTAACATTCAATTGCTGATTTCGAAAACTGATTTTGATTTATAGCCTCAGACAAAAACGCAGCTGCTTGAAAAGCAGATTAAACAGCAGTCAATGGTGTCAGTGTTCACTCACAGGAGAGCACAGACAAAGCTTAGGAGATCCAGTGTCACACCAAGACTGAATGGGGAAGAAAATCTGAATAGAACACTGGGAGAAAGTTCTGAAAATTACCAAACGTAATGATACCTCCAGACTTACTTTTAAAGATACCTAATCCCTAAGAGGCTTAATTCAGTCCCATCTGCCCTCCCTCTCCTTCTCAAACCCTCTCCACAACCTCTCTAAGAGTGTTCTGTCTGTCCTGGCTCCTGGGAAGGAATCCTCTGGCGTTTTTAGGAGCACGTACTTCACGCTGCTCTCCTCCCCGGGTGATTTAACTCTGCAGAGCCATCACTGGCCCTGCACTCAGTGTGCTCAAGAGTTCCTTAGGACACCTCAGCCTGGGGAGCTTGGCTTTGTCACACATTAAAAGCAGGATCAGAACAGTATCAAACAGATCCCAATGACCCACCACTTGCAACTGTATAAAAAAACAGAGGGGAAATAACAACCTCCTCTGGGGGGAGACAGGGGTGTGTGGGAAGCATGAGGCTTTGTGGAATTCTAGGAAAAAGGGGATACACAGGACAGCTCTGTCTCTGCTACCCTTCCTCTTCAGGGCTACCAAACTTCTTTGGGGTGGAAGAACACCACAAAAACCAAACCATACTGATGGATCTACTTCATTTTGCCATTCTCAGCAGTAAACCAATTCGAGCATTTACCAGAAATGTGTTAACACACTAAAATTACCATGATTTAACTAATGTGAGCAAACATACACCAACATAATAACATGCTTTGCTTACACTATACAATCAAGTATTTATGTATTTTCCATCCCATATCTTCCCTATTGAGGTTCCATAACCAATCACTTCAAAGAGACAATTATTCATTCACAAGGGCTGCTTTCCACCCTGGTTTCTAAACATTGGTTTCAACACACACAAGTTCTGAACTTCTGGGAGCTTTCAAATGTGAATGCCTTCTTGCAGATGTCACATGTATGAGACCAAGGATGAAAACAAAACTGACAATGTTTAAATAAACCTTAAAAATGAGGTAGCTTTACAAAGGATGTTAACTAAAATCCTTCCCTTCACATACTGACACTAACAACCAGCACATTAATTAAAGAAAAAAACTGCAAAATTAAACATACTTTATGCAATTCTGAAATGGTATCCTTTCTCTTGAAGCTGCTGGTGATATGGGTGTTCCAGTACTTCAGATTTATTTGCCTTATCAAGATTTTGCAATTAAGTTTGGGCACTGAATGCAAAATACTGTAATAGTCTTGTGACTACAAAAAACCCCATACAACTAAATTCTTAAACAATTAAAGAACCAGTTAAAACTGTAGTTCTGAACTGCTTCCTGTACAACTGAAGAAAGGATAAAAAAGAGCTGCATCTTGTCCCTCCTCTTGAAGTTAAAATTTTAAGACTAGACTATTACACAAATACTCTGCAGATGAGAATATTCTTAAAAGTGTAGCATTTTGAAAATACATTTTTTCTATAATACAAGTTAGGAATATTGAGTGGATGAGACTATTAAAGCTGGAACAGTATTTCCAGCTCACTCCTGAGCCTCTGTCACCAATTTCCATGTTCAGCCTGATGTGCTGCAAGGAATCAAGTTCCCTGTATTGAATCGCTGCCTCCCAACATTAATTCTCTTTAGAAAAATACTCATGTTAAACACCTTCCTTAGAGCAAATCCCAAATCCTGCTGATTGTCAGTCACTGGTGCTTCCAGTCACAACCAAACTGGAATCAGTTTCTAACTTAATCTCTCCAATGTGATTACAGCAGTGTAACATCCAGCTGCACTCCAGGAGATTCTACAGCACTTGGAACAAATAATTTCATCAATAATATCCCTTTCACATCTTCAAGATATTATCTGCAGCTAGATTTTAACACAAATTACATAAAATTAATTAATCAAATCTATCCAAGATCTGTGTTCTGCCACTCAGAAATGAATGTAAAAATAGTTATATATTTGTGTAGTAACTCTGATCACCAAGCAGCATTTTAACTATGCAGATAAAAGCAGCAGCAACTGAACTAACTCCCAGAAGGGGGGAAAAGACCCCAAAGGGTTAAAATACCTGACCTGCAAGCTCTCCCCATGCTGACTGGTTTTTGCTGTGGTCCCCCTAACCACTTTAAAAACCAAATGCTAATGTTACCCCACTGCCTGTAAAGAAATCTCCACGGGTGTTCCTGTCTAGCAGCACGAACACTGTCCTGCAGGAATAAAAGGAGGATGACTACGTGTTCCACAGCTGCTTGTCCTAGAAAAATAGGTAGAAATAGCACTGCTGCTGCATCATCATCCTGGGATCACCTGTGCTACAAGAAAGCCAGGAAAATGAAGTGTCAACTTTGGCTTTCAGAAAGCATTAACGTGGCTTTCATCTACCACCCAACAGCTTCAGATCTTCAGTCAAATTAGTTTAAGCTGCAAATACTCCCACTTCAACTGCTTTTCCATAAAGGAGTTAAGAATACAGCTTTTACAGCTGGATTATTCCTTGCCACCACTAAATGTCTAAGCAGAAGGTTGAACAAGTCAAACTAGTTCACATTTGAGCTGAAATGATGAAATAGCTGGTGTATACCCTAAGCTGTACATATATACATATATATATATTACATATACAATCTTGCCCACCAAGTTATTCCTACAAAGTGGACTTACTCTTACAGCTCTGGGATAGGCTGGAGTAGAGCAGGAGAATGAAGCATTCAGACAGAAGCGTGTTTTCTGGCAAGGAAAAAAGGGCACATGCATATGACTGCACTCGGGTTTTATTAGCAGAGAAAATACTCTCCCATTAGTCATCCCTGCAGCAAACAAGGCATTGCTTCCTCACCCTTTTATTTCTCTCCCAATTTCTCAAGGTTTATCAGCTTTTTTATGGAAAATGTAGGAAAAAGAAGCCTTCCCACGGGTTGTTCTTTCCTCTGACCTGAAATTACACGGATGATAACTTAACTGGAGACAATGTTCTACAAATTAACAAATCTCAAGAAATTTTATTACAAAAATGCCTTAAAAAGCACAGACAAAACTGTGAAACTGAAAAACAGGTTTGCTGTTTGGGCTTTTTTTAGATTTTGAATTTGCAACCAGCATCCTATAACCAGGAGCTATGAAAACCACTGGCCATGTATTTACAGCTGTACCACAGCCTAAATAGTATTTTAGGCAAAGCATATGTCAATATACCCTCTCTATGAAAAAATAAAGCCAACTTTTATAAACACAAACATATGCAAATGAAGCCACACTTGAAGGTGGAACAGCTGCATATTAAAACTTTTAACAGCTGAAAATGCAACAAATCATGAGCAAACTCTCATTGAAGCTGCCAGTTCTTTATCATTAGCCTGCAGCTCAAAACTAGAACATTAACACATCTCCATAGTGCCTGCAGAAAGATCAGAGCTAGGTAAATGTAGGTCACCTAAGCCCATGAGTCAATGCAACTCTGCCTGCCCACCATTTAAGCTATCAAAGGCTCAAAAATATAGTGCATGACCAAAATTTCCCTCTTTTCTTCTCCCCCCAATTCAGGGGTTTTTTTGGACGTTATTATAGAATTCTTACAGCTGAAGGAAGTTACAGATTTTCTACAGGTTTCACATTAATTAATCTGACTGGTTTTGTTCCTTCACAAAAAAGAAAAAGATTTATCATCCTCAAAAAGTCATTTTCTGGTCAGAGGAAAAGCCAGATCTCTGGCTAGTGGGGAAGCACAGTTGTGACTGTCACATTACTGGAAGGACAGGTTTCATGACCCAATGACCCCTACAGCCTGATGTAATTAAGGGAGCACAATTAATGTGGATCTCAGCAGTTTATCCTGAATATTGTAACTCAAATAAGCAGAGCAGGTTGTTCTCTTTTTATCAATTATATAACGTACTTCAAATGAAAGCAACAAACTGAACAATAACCATAGAAAATCCTGCCAAACGACAAGCCAATTTCTTACACCCAAACAAGTTCTATTTATGTATGCTCCTCATTCTATTCCCAATAATGAGGTGCCTGTTGGCACTCCTCTATTTCAAACAGCAGCTGCCACAAAGGGCATCCAGCCCAAGGAAGTAGTCTATAAAATGGTCAGTGTAGTTAGCAGGGGGAGAAAAAGGGAGTGGAAGAATAAAACCCAACCCATCTCACACAGACACCACTGCATTTCTGAGTGAGCTGTTCCAGAAAGACTCTTTCTCTTACCATGTCCAGGACTGCACCAGCAGAAAACCTTTGCTGCTTCACATTGCAGCTTTTCCCCAGCTGATATTTTTCTGTTCCACAAAACAACAGAGAAAAAGCTCACCAAAACAGGCATGATCTTATTTTGTAAATAATCACAGCATAAGGAGGGCAATGCAACTGTAGCACTTGTACATGATCATAAAGGAAGGCTCCTGACAGGAGAACTGTATCCACATTTTATATACAACTTTTAATTTGCATCCTGTGGCACACCATCAGGTGTTCTTGTGGAGAAAATACCTTCCCTGCACCTTCCCCTGGGACCCAAGGTAGGAACACACGTTATAAACAAGAGCTGCATTGAAAAGCAGGCATTTGGGGACTACAGCAGGAATACCTGGAAAGTGCATTCCAGGCAAGGGCGAGAGGGAGGAAACTGAATTGTGAGAGGTGATTTCATCAACTCTTGGCTCTTTAGAGAGCAAAAGAAGGAATTTCTGACACCTTTCCACCACCACTACAAACCCACAGAACATCTGCCTGTGATAAAGAGAAGTAGTAACATTTTCCTATCTGTTTTCTTGCTATGTTAAATCTAAACACAAGCCAAACAAAAATACTTTCCTATCATAATCTCCAAGCTGGCAGTCCTCACAAATATCAGCTGAAAAAGAAATACTTCCCAAATGGGAAGACTGGTCCTTCCTCAGCGAATTCAAGCACAGTGGCTGGTAAAACACCTCTGGCCAAGGCTCTATCTCTTTACACCCTCTAAAAGTTTGAAAACACCAGCTCCAGAGGCTGATTGCTCATAACTCAGCAAACACATTTACTTCAAGCTCTGCAGGCTCCTCTTACACTGAACTAGTTATTGAGCCTATGTGCAAATTGGAAACTCTCCCTGTAATGAACAAAAATAATTAAGACTTGCATTATTCTGATTTACCACTGCATGATAAGCTCTGAGGAGAGAGAAGTCGAAACATGAAGTTCCTCAAGAACACAGCCAGTTTAACTACTCTTTTATTACAGGTGGGGCAGGCAAAACAATCCCTTAGCAATTTTATCTAATACTTCCCAGCAGAAAACCCTTGGTATTGGCCCTTTTTTTTTTCTCTGCCAAACCAAAATCATTAGGGCTGCAATCTTCAGTGCCAGACACCTTGAGTGGGATGAAGTTCTAAGAACATGGTGGTAAAATCAGTTCTGCATCTGGAGAACACTGCTTGGGCCACATTAAATAGCAAATTGCCTTGGAACACCTCATAGGTGTCCACCCAAGTTCCAGGCATGCTTCATAAATCCACCTTTTTCTGTGGTTTACAGAATCTTTATTTAGCAGATACTCCAGCAGCTATGATCCTGAAGTATTGTTTTCCACAAGCTCCTCTCAGTTCTTCAAGGTGAAAAAACAGCACATGCATCTTTCCTGCCATCCCCAAGGTCTGCAGTATCCAGGAGCCAGCACATTCCTACCCTGGCCAGGCAGGATGCTCTGGGCTGCAGGAACAAAGAGCAGCTTTCCTGGAATGGCTTCCAGCTCAAAAACTGCAGAGTTGCTTGGCATTGTCCTGCCACAGCAAAGCCCATTCTTCTGTTCTTACTATATCTGAATTCACCTCACAGGCTGCTTTTATCCTTCAAATCCATGGTTTAAAGAAGTAAAACTAACAGATCTAAACTTGGATGAGGTTATTAAGAATTAAAAATCATAAGTAGAGCTCTAGGAGTAAAAAGTGCAAGAATCTGAGTTTTAAGAAATGAAACAGATTAAATGTGGTCACATTATAAGTAGTTCAAAAATACTACAATTGGCTTGGTGAGGCCAAAGATGAGGAACGAGAGTTAGATAAAGAGCTGACAGAGGATCTGAAGTTATTGATAGAGACAGCAAAGAGAAAAAAAGAAATTGAGAATGGGTTTTGTGCCTGCCAGACCACTTACCCTTCCAAAAGCTGAACTATCACCCAAAATTCTGGAGTCATGTAATCCTTCTACTGTTGTGAGGAATCTCTTTAATCCAATTCCAGCAGTTTGTATCTCACACTCCCTCTCTTGTGAGCTGCTCCATGACAGTGAGTGCCCTTTTTTGAAGGTGAAGGTGCCAATCTTGCAGATAAAACAGCCAATATTCAGGATGGCACCCTATTATTTTAAATATGGAAATTACACTAAAAATTATGATTCTAAAATACAGCAATCGAAAGCAAAGCTGTACAAAAATTCAGACTGCTTGTCAGGAATCTTCATTAGATTCCCACTAGTTTGTGTATGTCTGGTATTTTCTTCACTTATTTCCACTACCCTCATCTTCAGAGGACAAATATCTCAAAGGATCAAACAGACACATCCAAGAGAACACTTCCAGCCTGGGCAGTAAGGAGACTGTTGTTCCTATTTGTCAGGCAAGATGGAAAACACACTGGAATATAAAGAAAAGTGGGAAAAGAACGCATAGCCTCTGAATTACTGCAGCTAAACACTGTGGAAAACTAAAATCTCTCTCTAACAGCACCTCAGCAATCGAGTCACCCACACAATGCTTTTCACAAGCAATTACTCAGGGCAGGATTTAGGATGGCTAAGATTAGGTGAGGCAAAAATTAGCTATCTGTACTCCATCCTGAGAAGGAACACAGATTAGCACTTCTGGAAAGCATCTAAGCCCACCTGCCCAGGACTCGTACACCTCTTTTGATGGCCTAACTTCACATCTCAACCCCGAATTTTTGAAGATCTGAATGCTTAGAACATTTTGCTGGATTCACAGTCTCGTCTCCACAGACTGAATGATCAGCGAGGTGATTACTATCAAACTGAGAGAAAATTATCTGAATGATTTATTTATTTTTCCACTAGTGGAAGGAGTGTTAAAGAAGTGAGGGACCAGTGTCAAGCAGAGCACACAAGTGGCCAGGAACAAGGAAGAATGAGACTTTGCCCTCTGCAAGTTGTGACCTGCCAAAAATGAGTTATCTCAAAGAGAAATGGCCAAAAATAAACCAAAGAATATGTGAAAAACACAATGATTGGTAAATGACTCATGGGGATCACAGAAATGAAACACAACTACCACTACATGATAAAGTCGTCGATATTTTAAGTTCTGTATTAGCTGAAGTTTGAGAGTAATAGTTCTGCAGAGGTTCTTGCTGTGTTTTCTTCTGAAGGAACTCCAGCCCCTTCGAGGGCTTCACCAGGTACCACACATGGATGTGGGGTGTCCCGTGAGGACACCATCTCACGTTCTGATTCCCAGGAAATTCTCAGCCATCCACCTCCTCTATCAGCCCAACATGTGGCAGGTGGAAACCTGCGAGGATCTGGCAAAGCCCGTGACAGCAACTTTGTGTTTTGAAGGGGTTTGCAAGTTAAAATGAAAATTGGGACACCACACATATGCCACCGCCTCCCGAGACAGTTTTAGAGCTTAAGTATCTGCAAAACAATTTTATTTAGACGCAACATAGCTGTTAAAATAAATGCACAGATTAATACACTGCTGCCACCAAACCCCAAATGGGAAGCATACTAAATATTCATATTTTTAAGTGACAGAATTAAAAATTGGGTATGAGTATGGCAGTAGGTATACTGCGAGAAAAAAGTCTTAAAATTGTCCAAGTTAAGTCACTCATATCAAGACTAACATTGATACTGCTGCTACTTTATTTCATTCCTTGTACAAGATCTGTCAGCATTCTTTTGCACATATGAATGAACAGAATGCACAAAACAATTTCCCAACACATTTACAGCCTCAAAGATACTGAAATTCTTTTGCTTTCTGAAGGAAAAAAAAGTGATTAAATCAGAATATACTGGCAAACTGATAAAGCCCCCAATGGTCAGAGACCAGAATACACTGCTAGCTCGTGTACCCTCTGTGCAGGCAGGAGTTTGAGTCACCACTTCCTTGGCCTGCTCATCCAGGCGTCTCAGAACAGGAATATCGGCACCCAGCAGGAGCACACACAGCTCTGCACTGGCTCTTCAGCATTCTCAGCGCAGGGACAGAGGCAGGAGCAGATCTGGCTGCAGTGTCCCTGCTCTCACCCACAGCTCCACCAGCTTGTCTCCAGCACCTCCTGCTCCCCTCTCCCTCATCCATCCATGGCTTTGGAGATCCCACAGAAGTATTATCAAACTGTCATCTGCCCCACAATGCAGGCACAGTTGTGCAACAGCCATGAAACCACACCCTCAACCCTCACACTTCTGCACACTCTGAACCTGTAAGACTTTCCACTTTCAAACAACACCAACTTAGGCAGTTTTTGGAAGAACGTGTTTCTCATGGCTCTGTACATTGCCTCCTTTGGTCCCAAATCAAGTTAAGAGATCTTGCAAATCATAATGATATTGGGCAAAGCAATAAGTTACTCACACGACTGTTCAAAATGGTTGTTTTGCAAATAAGGCAGAAAAGAACTGAACCAGAAAATACAAATTATTCAAGTTGCACACTAGTGATGTCTGCCATTATCAATATTGCTGGCTACTCAGTAAACACACTGGATGTGCTGGACACCCAGACCTGACCAATGAGCAGTTGCTCACTAATTACAAGTGTTTTTTATTTCAAGCTGTCACAAAATAAATAAACTTAGGGCACGCACACTTAAAAAAAATTGGTTTGCAAACCAAATGACTAAAAACCACCTTTACTCTTAGCTTATCTCTTTTCTAACTATAAAAACTGATGAGGAATTCAGACCAACTCTGAAGTCACTACTACAAAAATACACAGGCTACACAGCTCAGTCCCCTGTGGAGCACTGCTGCTGGGCAGGAGGGACCCCTGGTACCCACCACTGCCAGCAGCACAAAGCAAAGGGGAAAAGATGCACACAACTGCCCCACCACACCACTGCAGGGCTCAACACTGAGGAGAACCCAGGAAAATGTCTGTTTCAAGGATGTGATTGCATCAGATCAGAAAATCACATCAGCCTTAATGTGACAATCATTAGTGCCACGTGTAATACACATTGATTGTCTCTATCTTCTCCAATTCATGAAACTCAGCTGTAGCAACACCATGGCAGCATCTGCTGGCTGGACTCACAAGAGTGACCACCACAGCCCAGTGACCACCACAGCCCAGCGCTGTATTTGGACTATGATGAAGTTCAAGAATGACACCATGAAGCTGGTGACAGCAACAAACTCAACAGCTTTATTTCTTCTGCTCTGAGAGCTGACTGCTCCTCTTTCACATTTCTGATTCTGCTGCACTTACATTTTCTGTTGCTTGCAATGCCAGGATGACAATTCTGTGTGTCTCATTCTTGCCTGCTCTGAAAGCACAATAACTGCATAAACTCTGTTCTTGTTGTTAAGTTCTGTAAGGGAGTTCTCACTATGTGTGAAATGTGGAGGCTTAAATTACCTGTTAAGGACCATGGTCTAGGTCACAGCCCTTAACTGAGGAGAAAGTGAGTTCTGCCTAAATAAGTGGAAATGGCCTCAATAAGTTATCTTTGACTTTTTCCCTACTTTATATCAATTAACTACAGCGCTCCACAGACATTTTCAAACAGTTGTAGTTCTGGTTTTGTACCCCAAAGGCAGCAGCAGAACAGAAAGTGAGGTTTTCCATGCTGTAAGGACATCAGAGTACTATTTCTTACTTTCTTTGGTCAGCTAGCTATTATTAGAAGCCGTAAGATTTAATGGATAGACTAAGTAGACTGGAACTCAAGAGAACTTGATTCTTTTTGCAATTCAGCTGTTACCTGTGCTGACAATGACTCTTTTTCTTTCTGCTTGACTTCCCTCTCCTTTTTACCCTATATACTCATATTTAAAATGACAAGGCCATCCCACACTATGTACCAGCCTCATTTTGAACTGAATACCCTCCCTAAGCAACATGGTCCAAAACCATTATTTGAATACAACTAATTCAATTGCCTGTCCCTACCATTAAACAAATTAACTGAACTTTTTCCATTTCTCTCTCTATCCAGCCTAATTCTTGCACCAAGAATTCAAGGGATTATCAGTATCTTATCTATTGGTAACAGGTTGCTATAGTGCCTACAAAGTCACCCCATTCCAACAAGACAAAACATTTTCACACCAAAAGCCTTCACAGGAAAAATGAAGCAGGAAATCTGTGAATCACTACAGCAGACTCTAAATGTTGTATGAAAAAATATGCCCAGTGCACTGAGGGAATAACTCAGCTATTTCTGCTGGTCTGCTCAGTGGAGTTCAAACAAAATAAGAAATCTTTCATACACAGAATTCTTTGAAGAAAACCTACTTTCTTGTATGTTTTTTTAAATGCATCTTTTCACACAACCTTTAGAGACATGCTCTTCTTTGCAGCTTCTTACAGATCATGCATTCTTCTCTTCCACCTCAAAGATGAGCCTCACTTGGGGTATTTACTTTTTTAACAAAGTAAAAAAAGTTCAGATCTCTAAAGTGGTTTTCCAGTTTGTGTTAACATTACCCTCGATGGCAGCTCATCTATATCCCTTTCTTTCCTACTATAATTCCAATGCAAATAATACACAGTGCTTCTTTTAAAGCTTCCATCCATGATATGAATTCACATACAATACTACAAGCAGCAAAATTCCCCAAAGTGCCCCTGCACATTTCTTTCCTACGGCACTGACATTGGTGGCTACCACAGAATCTCAACAAGCTTTTCTTCTTTGAAGAACATACGTTTTTTTCACCAAGTGTATCGTTCAAAGAAGCCTTACACAAACACTTTGTCACCGCTATTGTGATTTAATCTTCTTCCTGCTTAACTACAGGTGAAGAAAAACCGACCTTGTAGCACACACTGAAGATCAATAAATCATATGCTGTTAAACAAGGAGGAAAAGTTCTTACACATATTTAAAATATCAAGAACATCTGGAAATAAATTAGGTATTACAGAGTCAAATACAAAATGAAAATACTAATGTACTTCAAAGTTTTAGTCTATTAAAGCAGTAATGAATATATTAACATGAGCACTGACAAAACAGAATCCTTTTAAGTGTTTTAAAAATAACCAACACAGCCCCATTATTGGAAATACTCAAAACACAGTCTTAAACACCTATGTTACAATTTAATAAAAGAAAAATAGAGTTCAGAACCCTGATTTTAAAATATCAGACTGTTGTACTACAGAATGTCTGAATACACAAACACACACACATGTACACACACACACACTTTTTTCACCATGAAGCATAACCCTTTGTTCCCTAATCCCCAGTTGTATGTTTAATGATCACACATAAAACACTTCCATCAGAAAGAAAAACCGCAGTTCCAGCATGTTTAATTCTTTGGAAATGAACATCTACATTGCTGAAATGGCATTAGAGTGACAAATGACTATAATCCAATGGCCCAAGGCCAGCAACTTCTATTATAACAGATTTGGCAGTTTTGTACGACACAGCATGTTGTGTGTCGATCACTAAACAGAAATGAGACTGCTCAGTTTACCTATAAACAAAACCCCACTTAACTTTACAAGTATTTTAACAGCTACATGAATGGAAAGACCAGTATGTCTGAGCAACTGCCTACAGAAACTGGATTTATTAATAGGTAAATGGCTGGATCCATTCTAAGAAGTCTCCAGATCAGTGCTATAGTCTAGAATGCACAGAATAAATAGCAGTGATTCACAAAACCTGTGGGTTTTAGCCTATTTGCATGCTGCCATATAGTTCCAAATTTAAGTTCTATGTCAGTTTTCCCAGACTTCCTTTTTTTAAGTCAACCAACCCACATTCACCCACTTTACTCTCTGTGGAATCACCATTCACATTTTAGAAAGGCAAATGATCCCTTCTGGCTACCGAAACTCCCAGCTTCAGCTGCAGCCTGAATTCCCAAGATCACGGAAGCCTGGAATAACTACTCACTCCATGGGCAAAAGATGAGCCCAGACCCTTCTGAGCAATGAAAAAGAAGTGGCCAGAGACAAATCTGGCTTCTTCAGCCCTTTAAAACACAGGACAGCAACCAAGCAGCTGCAGCAAGATGGGCACTCACACACCTCCCTCCAATTCCACTCCTCAGCAGCCCTTCACACGGCCACCTTTTTATTTTGTGTTCAGGGTGTCCTCCATATTTTCAGTGATTTCACAAACCTGACAGAATCCAACTGCCTCATCCCCAAACACTTCTTTCTACCTGTGAGGACACTCCAGTGTTATACATATATGCACAAGAAACTCATCCAACTGCATAACAACCATTTTTTGGACATTATTTTCAAGACATCGTTTTCCTAATCACCACAAACATCAGGCAAGGCACTGCAAAGGCAGCACAGCACAAAATGCCTGCACACTGCTGGATTTTTTTCTTTTTTTTTTTTTGTCTTCTAGAAAGAGCCCTGGCTTAAGGAAACATCAAACTACACCCTGCCAGGGAGCAGCCCTCCAAGCGGCCATAAAAGAGGCAGTTTGCAGTGCAGTATTTCAGGGAGTCAGGTTGCATGCCATGTTCCGAGTTCCAGTTCTTCTGGTTGCCAGGCCAGACACAACCTGGGTGAGGATGAGCAGCTCAGGAGCTTGTTCAGCTTTTTTTCTCAGCTCAAACTCGCCTGGTTTTCACTTCAGCTGGGTTTGGGGACAACGTGGTACATTTAAAATGGCACCGAGTTCATTTGACACCACAGTAATGGTGAAAGAACAAAACAAGCATAAATGATTCATTCTGCTATGGTATCCTTTCTTCTGCTTAACTTGTTTTCACAGGATTTACTAATGATGTGTCGGTATTAATTCTTTCTATGAAAAACAATAGAAAAAATGGCTAAAACAAATGTTTATACAGGTCCTACAGAGTTTTATTCTTTCCAAACAGGGAAATAGTTTTTAAGCTGTCTTTTTTTTTTTTTTAAAGAGATTTTTAGATGCCCTTGATGACAAGTGGTTTTAACTAGATCAGCTTAACATCTTTAGTGTCATGGAGTGATACAGCAGGTTTACTTCTAGCTCACCTTAAAAAAAGGACAGATTGTGAATACAGTCAGCACACGCCCAGCAGACCGACAGCAACACTTAAACCTCTCATGAGATGATTATGAAATAGTGACATGGAATAGAGGTACAAACCACCAGCAATATCTCAACTGTGCCATCAAACACTTCTTTGCTTGCTGAGCTGGCCACCCAAAATCAATGTCCCTTTGGAAATATTCGATATGATGGTGTTTCGGGATTCATTTGTCACAATGTGCAAACTGACTGATGAAATATTTCTGCCTGCTATTCCATAAATTCATATATTGGCAGAAATCTGACTCTGCATTTTAGCTGGAGGAGCAGCAGGATTTTCTTGAAGATTTTTTTTCTCCTGTGTGACAAAAAAATGCCTCAATTACGGTACACTAAATTTAGAGATACGGAAGAAGAACACACTTTTGTCTACTTCTGCATCATGACATGAACATAATCACTCAATAATCTTATTTATCTTGTACTGAGAACAGGCAACTTTCATAAAAACTTTCTTATTTTTTCCTACTTATCTGCAACATTACCATCCTAAAACAAAAAGGCAACACCTACATCTAAAACTGCATCCCTGAGATTATCTTCAGGCTTTCCATCCCAAAGGGTTCAAAACATTGTTACCCTAATTCAGCATCACAGCACTATTCTGGAAGATGTACTAACATAAATCCCAGACAGCATCTCAAAAAACTGGTTAAATTTGAAAAAAAAAACCCCAAAACAGGTTGTGTTTAATAACATGAGCATTAGCTAAACAGTATCTTAAAAGTATGCTTCCAAAATATACTCATTCCACATTATATATAAACTATAATACAAAGAATATATTATACCTTAAGCAGCAACCTCGCGAGACCTAAAAATCCACCTTTACCTACAGAGGGGGATGATTTAAAATAGTCTATGCTCAAGTTGCTACTAAAGATGAATTTACAGCAGTTTAAATTTCAGCCATGGAGCACTTCACCATAAACTAAATCATCAGCCAAACTTTTTTTTTGTTTTGAATTACGCCAACATAATTACGTACAGACCAAAACATGTCCTTAACTCCTCTAAGTTGTGAAAAAAGCTGCATTTTAAACCCCAAACTTATCAAACTGACCACATGCACTGCTGAGAGAGGAGAAAGCGAGGAGTGAAACAACTCTTGAGCTGGACACTGGTTCCTTCTGATGTATCTGCATTCCAAAAATCACTCACTGGGAGAGTAAAAAAAACGTCCAAAAGTGAGCTTCCTTCACTTTGAAATGAAACTTGAAGGACACAAAATTTTACAAGAAAATTAGTCTTAAATTTGAAACGAACTCCACACACTGCAGCTGCCTTTAAAACACCCACATTAACAGACACACTCACGTTTTTCCCTCAAACATAAATAAATCAAGCTGGACAAGAAATGTTGGTATAGTTTTCACCGATTACGAACTTTTTTTAATGGAAAAATCGGTATCAGTGCCACCAGTGCACAACTTCATTTAATGTGTAACTTAACTTCATTCAGAAAAAATACCACCAAAACCCACAGAACTCATAATAAAGCATCACCGTGTTCGAAATAACTTACATTTTATGAAATGTGCTTTCTACGACAGAAAAAAAGGATCCTTAACTAAATTACGTTTAACGCCACCACAGTTTTCTAAACTTTATTATTTGCTAAACAACGAAGTTTCTCTAAGTCTTGCAAATAAAACACTTCAGCGCTCCACGCGCTTTTCTTGGCGTTCCTTCTTTCAAGCCCTTTGGGAGAAAAACCTTAAGGGAAAGAAACAGCGAAGCGAACCCATTCAATCATTCGCTCTAAGCACACACTGGATTAGCCCAGGAACCGAGCTGTAAACTTCCAGCGAAAAACCACCACGACTGCAGTTTTTTTTCCACTCGATGCACAAATCTCCCGGCTGGTTCAGCCAGTGGGATACAGGGAATCCGCACACGCATCCCCGTGCACGGCGATCTTGCAACACTCAGCCCTTTGCACCCCGATGCGCCGGGGTTTATCGAGTGTTTGGGCGGGGGGGAGGGGGGAGGATTAGTTTACAAATCTCCTTATTCCCTGCTCGTTATAGAATCGTTTCTGCCTCTCCCCCCCTCCAAAAAATAAAGAAGAGCAGCCGGAGCGATGGGCTCTGTCCGAGCCACCCTCGGGCGGGGGCTCAGCACCGACACCCCCCGCCCCGGGCCCCGGCGTGGTGACACCGACACCGGCGTGGGGCCGACCCCCCGCACTCCGGACCCCTCCGGGATGGGAATTCCGCCCCGGGAGCGCCGGATCCGCCGTCCCCGCGGGCAGCGAGGCCGCCCCACCGCCCTCAGCACATTCAATGAACGTGCACAATCACCCTGGGCCTACTCCCGGCCACCACGCTCCCCCCCCACCCCGGGGCCCGCCCGCCGCCGGCAGCCCGGCGGGGTCCGGGCGCGGTGCCGCAGGGGTGCCCGCGGGCCCGGACGGTACCTGCGCGCCGTGCAGGGCCATGGCGCCCCGCGTCCCCGGGGAGCTCGGCGGTCCCGGCCCCTCACGCCGCCGCCCCCGCCGCCGCCATCTTCTCCCTCGCACGCACCAGCCGGGCCGGGCGGGCGGGCGCGCGCCGCACCGCGCATGCGCCGGCCCCGCCCGCCCGCTGCGCGCGCACGGGGCGGGAGCTGAGGGCGCCGAGGGAAAAGGGCGGGCGGCGGCTCCGCCTCCCTGAGGGGAACCGGGCGGGAAGGCGGGCGAGGAGCCCGAAAAGCGTCCCTGGAACACCGCGCCGGGCATCTCGCCTGTGACAGGCTGAGGGAGCGGGGCGAGTTTAGCCTACAGAAGAGAAGGCTCAGAGACGATCTCGTTAATGCGTGTAAAATATCGCCAGGGCGGGTGCCAAAAGGATCACAGAACCATGGAATGGGTTGAAGGGGAGCTTAAAGATCATCCAGTTCCACCACCTGCCTTGGGCAGGGACACCTTCCACTATCCCAGGTTGCTCCAAGTCCTGTCCAGCCTGGCCTTGGACACTTCCAGTGATCCAGGGGCAGCCACAGCTTCTCTGGACACCCTGTGCCAGGATGGTGCCAGACCTTTTTCCGTGGTGCTCAACAACAGAACAAGCAGCAATGGCCAGAAACTAAACCACGAGAAGTTTCAGCTCCACATGAGGCAGAATTTCTGTTCTCTGGAGGTGGCAGAGCTCTGGAACAGCTGCCCAAGGAGGGTGTGGAGTCTCTCCTGAGGGAGACATTTTGACCCCACCTGGCCACGTTCCTGTGTCACCTCCTCCAGATGTCCCTACCTTGGCAAGGTCGTTGGACTGGGTGATCTCCAGAGATCCTTTCCAACCCAAATAATTCCATAATTCATTCATTAAGTTGGAAAAAGCTTTCCAAGACCATCGAGTCCAACCTGTTACCAATCCCTATCTTGTCAGCCAGCACTGAGTGCCACATCCAGGCATTCCTCGGACACCTCCAGGGATGGTGATCCCTCGTCCGTTCCAATGTTTAATCACCCTTTCTATGAAGAAATTCCTCCTAATGTCCAAATTTCGTCTGTAAAAGTGCAAGTGCCAAGGGTCACTCTGGCAGGTGACAGGTAAGGCTGTGCCCAGATGATGCCAGAGCAAAGCTCTCCCACCTCTCCCACATAACCAGGCTGGGAAAGGGTTCAGGGTTTGTATCTAGGACAAAAAAAAAAAATAAAAATGGAAAGGAATGACTAAGCCAATCTCATGATTTTGAGAGGATTGAGTCATAACAATACTGAAACCCCCAGGCAAGAATCCATCAAATTAATCGCTAATTTACTCCATATTTTTTTCCTTAAACAAACTACCAAGTCCTGCAAAAGTCCACTTCGGCTGGGAATCGAGTGATAGAGAAACTTAGTATCGCTGAGAAAGGTGAAGAGAAGAAAAGGAAGAGGACACGACGCAAGAACTTTGTGTCTTTGGCTGTTGATGCAAAGTCGGAGAAGATTCCTCCCCGTCTCCACGACAAGGACACGTCCCTCCTGTTTTGTGAAGTGCAACACTTACCGTGTGCTGATGACAGTAAATGATTTTCTCTATCAGCCTTTACCCTTCCAGCTGACACACCCAGCTGCCGCTCCCTCGCTTTTGTCTCTCGCAAGTGTTGCTGTGCTGTCCTGAGGCAGAGAATCAGCGGTGAAAATGGCTGGTTAATATTAAAAGGGAGAAACAAAAAAGGGAGACAAATGTTCAGGGTTTTTGCATACAGCATTTCAAACGTCTGAAAGCCCCTCTCCCCTCGGGAGTCTAATTTACAAGGTAAATAATGGAGTGAAAGCCCTTACGTAGCTCATCTGGTTGAAGGCAAAATTCCCTTCTGCCCACAATGCTGCCTGAGTAAACTGACTGTTTCAAAATACAAATGAGCACAGTGTCTTCAGCCTGGAAAGCAGAAAATTCAAATACCAAAACTGTTAAAACCCAGAGCTGAGGGTGAAAACTGAGAAAGGATGTCACTGTCTCGTTCAGCAACATTTTAACCACGTTCAATTTTATCTCATCTTAGTATAGCTCAGTCATAAAGTCTGCTAACATTTTACCATAATCTTTCCTAATAATCTAAGGGGTTTTTTTGTAATAGTATGGTTTGATGAAACTTACCGGCTGCAGAGTTTCCACCTCGGTTCCGTTTTATTATTTTTTGCCGGTCTTAGTGGCCTGTTATTTCATTACTGCTTTCATTGAATAAATCAGTTGTATTTTCTTACATTCTTTATGCCAGTGGCTGTGAATTATCCCTCCAAATCAACAAGTTGCTTTTCCAAATTAAAAAAAATAACCAGTGTCGTATTTTTCTTTCTACCCTATCCACGTTCTTAAGATTCCTGGAGTAATGTTCCTAACAACATGTGAATTTATCAAAAACAAATGAGGTCCATGGCTGTGGAAATAAAGGATTGTCTGATAGCAGCCCAGGAGCTGGATAAACCACTCCCAGGGTATCTGGCTCTAGGTGCTGCTGTAATTGCTCTTATCCTGCTGGAAATGCAAAGTGCTGGGGACTCCGTGGGATTTCACAAGGTCATGAGATCTGTGCTCATGACAGTGCCCGGGAGATGTGTACATGTGGCTTCTGAGCATTCTGAGCACGACTTTTGGGGAGTGGAAGCACTCAGGACCCTCACACGCACTTTTTCAGGGACAGAGGGAATACTGTAGCACTTCAGGAGTTTTAGTGCTGTCCTCATAGAGCTTCGTCCTGGTACCAAGAGCTTCAGGAGCTCCCAGGAATTTTTCTGCAGAGGTGCAGAACCTTTATCCCAACAGTTCTGGGTCCAATAAGGGCTTTGCTTACATAAAGCATTTGCAAGCAGCAGTCACCCTCCCTGGCTGGATCTCAGGGAGGATCAGTTGGCTCATATTAAAAACAGGATATTTAAGTTTTCTGTAGAGAACCAGCCAGCTGTAGGTCAGCATCAACCCTGGTAATATTTTTTGAACTTTCTGAGCCCCAAATGTCCCAGGCCAGCTGCAGGCACTGGGAGTGGGCAAAGGCAACCTGAGAGCAGAAGGGCAGGAATGGTTCTGCAGGTGGAAGATTTTAGACAGGTAGCACAGGACACAAACAACAGATATTTAATTCCAAAAATGGGTTAATGCAAACCTGACTTCAAATTCCATATTCATAAATTTGCTGGACATTTGTAAAAGATTTGCTGATGTAAAAAGCTTAAGCATGGACTAGTTCGAGCAGAAACACATTTGAAGTGTGGACAAGCCTTTAGTAGATCATGTGGATGCTTGACTCAGTGTTTCAATTATCTATGCAGAACTTCTGGCTAATTAATTGTGACTTATTCATCCTTATCTTAAATATAAGTCTTCCCTCATTCAATCACCTCTGTCAGCTGTGGAGCATCTAAAGAACCAGCAAGTCTCCATCTCACCTTCCCCTCATGTTCTATCACCAAATCCATCATCAGAAAAACAAAGGTAAATATTTTTCCCAAAGCTAATCTGAGTTCCAGGGGGAACAAAAAATGTGTGTAGCACCAGCAGCACCATGACTGGGTTGTGTCCTCCCTGCATGGAGTTACCAGGAGGGAGGAGGAAGCTGTGGGGAGCTGAGCTGTGCTCTGACTCTCACAGCGCAGTGACAGAACCTCTCCATCTGCCCTGACCTGATCCCCGAGACACCCCAAAGCCATAAGTTCATGAAGGAGTAATTAGCATCACATTCATTATTACATTCATGAGAACTGAAATAGCTCAAGAAGCTGAAATAAAATAATATTTAAAACCTGTCATGCCAGCTTTTTTTTTTTTTTTTGGTCTCACTGGTCAGAGCTTTGCTAAGACATACCAGCAAGGGAAGAATCACAATTCAAATCTGGACTTGTTTTCTGCAAGTTAAATTGCTTTCAGAAAGAGTACTGAATGTTAAATTATTTCTTTACATTCCCTAGACACACAGCCCCTTTTTTTGCTGTCACGCAAGAATCCGGAATCCTAAACAGCGCCCAGAAAATCAGCAGAATTTGGAAGAAACCACTGAAAGTAGTCTGATCTGTTACATAGAAAAACAGCAGCACATTTTTCTCAGTTTAAAATTTTGAGTTGAGAACAAAAATATTTCCATCCTCTTTCTCAAGATTTCAAAACAATTGCATCTCACAGCAGGCTGTAATTTTTCCTCAGGGTTATCTAACATCGGGGTTACAGGCAGCAGCTCCTTGTCATGGCAATGCCACGATACAGGCATGGAAGTGTGGGAAGAGTAAACCTGAGGGTTTTGGTAGCTGCTTTGTTTCAGGTAAAACGAGCTTTCCTCAGAACTTGGCAATGGAAGCCTTTTTAAAAATGAGGTAGAGCAGTAGTTATTTTTCCCTGGGGCAGGAAGAAAGAGCTGTGCTTCCTGGCAAGAGTAAAACGCTTCGCAGAGCTCAGGGATGAAAGTGGGATGTGCAGGTTCAAGAGCCAGGCCAAAGCCAGAGAATACACCTGTCCTCTACCAACCCTAATTCCTCACCAAGAGGACTGTTCAGACCTCAAAAACCAGAGCAGAAATCCACTTGTGTCACACAGATTCTCCCTTTCATTTTTCAGAAAGTCCAGCACACCAATTCCCCAAAGCCACGCAGCACTGGGGGAGTGTGGGTGGGTGATCTCCAATCTCCCTGTGCTACCTGCTGCCACTTCCTGAGGGGTGATCAGCCACATCTGGATCCACAACATCCCAAATCCAGGGGTGATCAGCCACATCTGGATCCACAACATCCCAAATCTAGGGGTGATCAGCCACAAGGCTGGCTTTCATAAGCACTGAAGCTGTCTTTTGTTCATACAATGAAGTTTAACGTGAAGAAATTGTAAATTGTTTATCTACACTCCATTAAATACTGTCTTTGAAACCATTCTACAAACTGGATTGGATCTTTTGTCTGCAAAAAAATGGAAAGGAATGTCATAGAATCACAGAATGATTTGGCTTGAAGGGACCTTAAAACTCATCTTGTTTCTCCCTCTCTGCCATGGCAGGGCCACCTTCCACTCTCCCAGGTTGCTCCAAACCTGGTCCAGCCTGGCCTTGGGCTCTTCCAGGGATCCAGGGGCAACCACAGCTGCTCTGGGCACCTGTGCCAAGGCCTCAGCACCCTCACAGGGGAGAATTTCTTCTAAGAAATTAGATTAGATCTAATCCCATCTAACCCTGCCCTTTGGCAGTGGGGAGCCATTCCCCCTTCTCTCTTCCAACTGTCTGGAGCAGAAAAATGCAGAAAAGATGAATTATCTAAATAAGTTCTATTCTTACTTCATACTGTTAAATTTACCTTCCTACTAAAGTGCTTCCACCATTATGAATTTCACTGAAAAATGATTACAGGATTATTTTTTTCCAATTTATCAAAAAGGAAAACCTCAGTGAAATCAATACACAAGACATCAGACTGTGATGAATAGAATATTCTAAACTGGATTTATTGTTCTCAGACATTTATGTAATACATAAACACATTAAAGAGGGGATATAGTAACAAGCAACCCAGTAACAGAAAAAAAGCAAGCCTTTGAGATTTTTGTTCTATACTTACACATGAAAATGTCCCCAAAAAGTTAAGTAGCTGTCAGTCGACATAGCAAGGATTTCAGATATTAAAAAAAAATAACCCCAAAAACTTGTCAATGAGTTTGTCATAACCAAAATGTTTCATTTTGGTTTTTTTGGTTTTGTTTTAAATTTATTTTTAGGCTAAAAAAGAATAAGCATTACCTCATGCAGTATACAAAGGCTTTAAAATAAATCCATTAATGCAAATGAAAGACTGACTCCTGAGGCTTTTTTTTTAAATTAAAAAAAACACCAAAAAAACCTCAAAGAGTTTTAGAAAATTAATTCTAACTAGTTTTCTTAGCATTGAAGAAACAACCTACAACCTCCTTGTACTCCAGAAATTTATTGTTACCTCTTTCAATACGCGTGTGCTTGTAGTAGGTCTTAGATTTACCAGAGTTTCAAATGAAATTAAGTGCAAAAATGTTTTCTTAGTGTTCTTCCAATTGTTGAGGTAAGTTGTTGGGGGAAAAAAAAAAAATAAAAAAGACAAAAGAATGAGGGTAGCAGGATATCACCTGCACATACACCAGATGGAAGAAAAGGCAAATCTGAAATACACAGAAAGGGAGATGGGAGAGGAGGACTGAGGAAAAAATAACAGCAATGATCAACAGCTGAACTTTAAACCAAAGCCCTTGAAATCCACTCAGCAGATCAGCAGTCACTGAAATAAAGCGTGTTTATGAGCATGGCTGGCGAGCTGGGCTCTGGGGAAGCTGGAATTGTGACAATAGTCCCAATTCCAGCTGACTGCCTGACAATGCTGGGAATGCCAGTGCTGCTCCAACAGCTGCACCACGTCCTGGCCAAGCCACACAAAGATCATCAAACGAGGAGTTCCTGACGCCAACAACGGGGTCACAAGCACAGAGCAGCAGCTTCTATAGTCAACAACGTAATATATGGCAAACGAGAGACTGAGTTAGCAAAATGTGGTATAAAAAAGTATAAAAGTTGTTTTTAAAAACTTCCTTAAAACGTCGATATAATACGATGTATGTGGAAATGCCATGAACCACAGAAGGAAAAACCTAAGCCTTAACATTCAGGAGAGCAGCGGAACCTCTCTGACCACATCACCCTTTGTACAGCAAGAGGGGGAGTTTTTGGTTTCTTTTGTTGTTTTTACCTTAAACATGAGTTTAATCCAAAAACCACATTCAAGTGTACATTTTCTGAGGCTTCAGAAGATGCCCTCCCCACCCTGTTTAAAAACAAAAAGAATAAAGGTTAGATAGAAATGTCTAAATACAAGGTCCCTTCGGAGTCCACCATCCAATGGTGGCTATCCAGGAGTGGTCATCTTCCTCGATCTTGATGTTTTTTTGTTTTTATCTTTTTCTTTTTGTCCTCTGTTTTGGGTTTCAGGGCGCAGACGCACGCGGACACTCCAGCAATAGCTTTGGGCAAGTCCGTTCCTTTGCACCACTTATTTTTCTCCTTATCGTAGACCTGGACTGTTTTGGAGAAGACAGCTTCCTCCCAGCTGTAGCCTCCCAGGATGTAAATCTTGCCTTCCCAAACTGCCACCCCTGACTCGCTGTTGGCTTGCAGCAGAGGGGCCACTCTGGTCCACTGGTTGCACTGGGGGCTGTAGGACTCCACGCTGAGGATGTCAAACCGAGCCATGGTCTCGATGTTGTCGTCGCTGCCGCCGATGGAGTAGATGTTGTCCTGCAAGGTGCACATGCTGTGCCAGCCCCTGGCAGTGATCATGGGCCTCTTCTCCTCCCACACGTCCGTGCGGTAATCGTAGCACAGCAGGTTCTTTCTGTAGGGGCCGATCTGGTAATCGTGGCCTCCCGAAATGTACACGAATTCCTTGTAGACTGTGCCAGCGTGGCCGTAGGTAAACCTGGGGCAGGCAAACAGGAACAGTCCTTATGGATTTTGTCAAGACACACGAGCATGCAGCAGGGACTGTGCTAAAGGAGCAAATAAACAGTAACTAAAGGCAGAAGAATCCCTGATCTGGCAGTTACCCAGTAACTCCTCTCTTTCCCAGAGCCTGCACTGCAGAGTGCACAGCCTGACAACCACTTTTAAATCATTCTTTCCATAGCTGGTCGCTACAGAGCGCTAAGGTATGACAATCACTTTTTAATGCATCCTCTAGAGTGTGTCACACAACAGAAATAGCCCATCCAGCTCTACTGGCATGACCTTCACTCCCATTTTCCTGCTCCATTGGCTTGCATCAGTCTGAGAGGGCCAGAGAAGGAAACAATCCACATCTCAGTAAGGGTTTCTGTGACAGAAAGGTGAAATAATCATAACACCTCTCAGACTTACCAGTAGGGAGAAACCAAGAGAAACCAACAAGAAAACTGCTGCTGCCTTGCCCTTGCACAGCTTCAGGATCACTGGTCACATCTCTTGCCCACGGGCACTCTCTGTCCAGTTCACCTGCAGTCCCAACACAGGCAGTGTCCTTTACATGAACCACCTGTCTGCTCTACCACCGCTGCCCTACAGGTGGGAACTTCTCTGGTCACCCCAGGACAAGGCAGCAAACCCCAGTCCATCACAGATCATGACGAAGTAAGAGAAAATGAGATGGTAGAAGCAACACCATGCATGCTGCATCCACAGGGCAGAGAGAAAACCCCTTTGATCATCTATAATAAAGCCACTACAAACCTAAATCTCCAGGCTGTTCTTAACTTCACACTAGGCTGTTCCTGACCAAACCCCTCTGAGCTCTCAGAAGCGGGCAGCCAAGGTGATGAACAGCATCAGCTGCTTTGAACATGTCGTTCCTACACGTCTTTTTTTCCTCTTCTGGGGGAATTGGCTTGTCAAAAGATGCAGCACCAGCACAGCAAATTGGTTCTCACAAGGAGCCCAAACGATTCAATACCCACAGGGCACAGAGCAGTGTACTCATCACACTGCACTCACGAGCCTCTACCACCATCCTTTGTAGTCAGCCACTCGAGACAACGCAACCTCCACGGCAGACAAAACTCTGTTAGCATTGCTTTAGCCTTTGAACTGTGCCTGAACACGCTGGAGCTCTCTATGGAGAGAACCTTGAGCTGTTTTTATTTTGCCGGCTAATGGTTTCTCTGAGCCACACAAATGCTATCGGAACATCTTCCACACACCTGAGTGCCAGCACTTCTGTGCCAAGGGAAAAGATGGACTAGAAAAGAAACCCCACATTTACCCTGAAAGCACAACGCTTCTGAGACGAGCTAAACGGTGGTTATTATTCTAGATGCCTACCGAAACCTCTGATCCCTGTCTGAATCAGATATTTTAATAAGTTCCTGCTACAAGAAACAGAAAAATCCCTGGCATGCTTGGGCTGACAGTGCTGAGTGACCAGGACAGTCTCTTCAACAACGGGGGCTGGAGCGTCAGGCCTGGAGATCTTACAGAGATCTTACAGAGGTGACTTCACAGCTGTTCTGCTTCTTGGCCTCTCAGGGAAAAGACAGGAATTAAAAAGGAGAGAACTTTGGTACGGTTATGGACTTTATCCAGAAAGGCAACTCAAAATTTCCACAGCTCTCAGTGTGCCTCATGATAGAAGCAGTTAATTCACGCTCAGTGCTTCTGGCGGACACGATGTACCTTGAGCACATGAACCCTGGCTTTCACCCCTGACAGAAATACCACGGCAGATGAAGCAGCCAGAGATGCTGATCCTTGTTCGAGGTCTCTTCCTCACAGCAACCAGGACTGTCCATCTCCAGTGGCTCCTGGGCTGCTTGTCAGAGCCTGTGTTTCCCTGCATACACAGGAATGGGTTTAAAAATGCTCAGTCTGGGGATGGGATGGACAGCTTGAGTTCAGTTCATTTCAAGCTGCAGCAGACTTTAAACCCACATGAAACCAAGCTGCCTGGAGGCTGTGCTGTACCAGGGAGTTTGGAGGAGTCAGGAAGAGGACAACACGAGGACATCGAATCCACCCCAGAGCCCAGCGTTACTGCACTGCTGTTGGCAACCACACTGCATTCACCATCCAGAGAAAAAATGACCCTAAGTTAATAAAAACTTGCCTGGCTCTTGGAGAAGTAGGTTAAATATTCTCCTACTCTGGCGTTCTGTACAGGTAAGCAAGCAATAGCCATTGTCTCTCAAGCACAGGCATGCAGCCCAGCACAGGCAGCTGCAGAAAAAGCACTGATCTGGTTCTTTTGCCTCAGTCAGTGTCTGTGTCCAGGGAACAGCAACAGCTGAGAGAGAGAATGGTTTGACAGAAACAATCAGATCTGAAGCACCAGATCGACCATTGATTTGTTATTGTCCAGTATAGGACAATTACTCACTGAAATACACCAGAGGTGTGTCACTTTGCCTCACTTCTGAAAGCTCATCCAAAATAGCATCACTTTCATAGGAACTGCATGAAATAGATGCATAAATTGAAACCAATCAACACAAATCCTTTCTACAAGCCCTGTGATTGAGAGAGGGGCATTTCTAAATGGACAAAAGAATAGGCACATCAATAAAGTGGGTTCAGACATCCTCCAACAGAGAGCATTGGGCATTTTGGCAGTGTTATCTGCAGGAGTGGCCAGAAAAAAGCTGAGGCATTAAGAGAAAGGAGATTTGATTTTAACATCTACTGGAGCCTGGTGCTGATTTTGAATGCCTTAACCCAGATACAGTGCTGAAAAATTAGTTCCTGACCCAGTAACACCATTCAGAAGCTAGAAAACCTACCATTTACTGTCCGAGACAGAAGACCACAGAATTCAATAAAGCTTTGGGAATCCCCTACTCCAACCAAAGTCCAGGTGAGCTGTGGTTGCTCTGAATCTCGATGTCCACCTGTTGTAGCCCTGCGAGATCATTCATGACCCAACCGGCAGAGCAGATACCATCACTCCCCAACCTGTTCCAACAGCTCCTCACACAACAGCTCTCAGTTGTTCTGCCAAACTTTTACCTAGGGCCACTCAATTAATTTCACTGCTGTCTGCAGCAGACCTTTTCATGGTCTGTTCAGGATGAGAACACACTGCCCCTCCTCCTGCTCTGCCAGGCTCGTCAGCCACCGCTGCTCCCTGCCGGGCTAGAAACTATGACAGAAACTGCTCCCAGTTTCTGGGAAATGGGGCCAAAAATATAGGACCTCTCTGAAGAAAGGGAAAGGTATCCCACAACCAAGGACCCTAATGAGCGTCAGGCAAAATGAATTCCCTTCTAGAAGGCTTGGACCAGGTCCACCCTTTAGACAACTTGGCTGAAGTTTTCCCACAAAGCCTCTGCCCTGAGACGCTGTTTGCTTCTCCAGCAAGACAGCCTTAGCTCCGTCAAAACAGCTCAGCTCCTTCCAAGTGAGTGCTTAGGGAAAACAACTTGTTGTTTTGACCATATAGGGTGGGAATGGGACAGGGTAAGAGGAGATAAAGAAGAGCCTGTAAAGCTCCTCCTTAGAGGAGCAAGACTGTGAACAGCAGCATGGACACGGGATTTGGTGCTGGCATGTGTGCTCAAGGACACAGCCACTGCCTTCTCCCTGCAAATCTCCACACGTGTGCCAAGCTGTAACCCTTGGGAAGCACCAAAACCAACCCATTTTCTGCATGTTCAGCATCGAAGCTTTAACAAACAACCTCTGAGAGTCCCACCCCACACAGCTCCAGTTGAACAACACAAGCCCACACCCCCGAATGACCTCAACATGAGGCTGTCACTCCAGGGAACAGGATTCCAGGCAGTTGCTGGCTTGGGGCAGTCAGGAATGGCACCAAAAAGCCTGCTTCTGGTGGTCATGCTCCCAAGAGGACCAAAACACCTGCATGTGTTCTCTTCAGAGGGAAGAAGACAGAAAAGCTCAGGAAAATAGGTGGTTTTGTTGGGATTCATTGTCTGATCAGGCACTCAGGAAGCAGAGGACTGGAGCTTCTGGTTTCCTCTACAGAAAGTCTTGCTGCTAGAATAGGGCTGGGGGAGATGTTATTTGAGGGAAACAGGAACTTAAATCTGTTTGAGGAACAAAACCATGTGGTCAGGAGGAAAACAGAGATCAGATGAGGAGTATGTTGAAGGGAAGACTGGAGCAGGCAGCAGGAACTGTAGGTAAAATGTTTTTAGTCTTAAATGGATCACAGAATCCTCTCTCATCCTTCCTCCTCTGCCAGTAAATCACAGACTCACAGGGATGGGGCAGCCACAGCTTCTCTGGGCAACCTCTACCAGGGCTTCACCATCTCAGAGCAAAGAATGTTTTCCTAATATCTGATCTAACCCTGCCCTCTGCCCGTGGGAAACCATTCCTCCTCATCCTGGCACTCCAGGCTCTTGTAGAGTCTCTCTCCACTTTTCCTGTGCGCTCTCTTCAGGCACTGGAGTGCCACACTTAGGTCACAGTGAAGCTTTCCTTTTCCAGATTGAACAATCCCAATTCTCCCAGCCTTTCCTCTTAGGAGAGGTGTTCCATCTCTCTGATCATCCTGGTGCCTCCTCTGGATTTGCTCCAACCTGAAGTACCTTAAGGAAGGGCTTCAGCAGCCCCAAATCTGCCAGAGCCACTGCTCACCCAGCTCAAGCAGTGGATGTGTGTCGGGAAGGTTGCTCACCTCCTTTTGCAACCTGCAAGAAGTTCTTTTTGCCTTATTCCTTCTGTGCAGAAACACACAAATAAATCACTGCCCAGCACTAAATGGAAAAAAAAGAGCTGAAAAGACAAAAAATCCAAAGGTGCCGAGAGTCCACTAAGATGTAACTCCAGACACTTAAATGTGCAAAACAGCAGCTGCATGGAAAAGTGGGAGGCTGTCTAGTTCACCACACAGGGTGAGCTGACACAAGGACAGAGCCACAGGAAGAGAGGATGCAGAATCATTTCTTTGGGTGCAGGAATAATTCATCCCACTCCCTACAGTGTAAGAGGGGTCTGTCCCCTGACGGGCGACTTTTGCCTTGTCCAAACAGACATGCCAGGCAATCTAATAAAAAATTAACACCCACAAGTTAAAGTTCACTTTAAATACTGCAGCTGCAGAATTCCCAAAGCCAGCACACAGGTAGCAGTTGAAATATGCAGACAAACTGCCCCTTCTTAGAGAGTCTGGGGGGATTAAGTTCATCCATGTGAACTTCCCCAGGATCATTTATGAGCAAAAATATCCATAGAGGATTCACCTCACAGGTGTCCCCAGTTAACAGAAGGATTTAGGACCTGAAGATACTCTCCTACACAGCTTCCCAGGAAGGGCTGTGGTGTTTAGCCCCTGGATCATAGGCTGGATCTGCCTGTGTGAGCAGAAATAAAAAAGCATCCTGCTTGTGAAGAGCACTCGAGCCCAGCTGTTGGCCTGGATCAGCCTTGCATTGCAGCACCTGCCCAAAATAGAATTGGGCAACAGGCTCCTGTGCCTTCAGTGGCTGCCTCTGGCTCTGCAGCTCTGCAGCTCAGGGACCAGGGAAAAACCCTGAACTCTCAAACCAAACTGCAGGAACCTGCTCTGTGATGGCACCAGGAAAGCCAGCACTGCTGCTGAGGTTTCAGACATCACAGAAACACCATCCCCACAGCCAGAGTCCCTGTGATTCCCACAAATGTGAAACATCGAATCGGAGTCACTGCTAGCAAAGAAGAGCTGTCCTTACAAAGTCACTGTTCTGACATCGACTCAAGACACAGCAATGCCCTGTCTGTTACCACAAGAGCTGCAGGGATTAAATCTCTCAAAAACAGAAGAGCCAAGTTTTAACTCAGACAGAGGGAGAGAGAGCTCACATTTGCCAGGGTTCTGTATTTGCAATACAGGTAATTATGTTTAGCTGTGACAGCCAACCCAAACAGCCCAACATAGAAAAACACCCTGCGAGGAAAACCATCACATCAAGGTGGCAAAGTAAGGCCAAAGAAATGACAAACCCCTTTGGCCAAGATGTGAAAAGTGCTTTTGAAAATATTCAACTCCAAATGGCCTCAGGAAAAGCTTTTTAAGAATTGTAGAATGAAATGATCAGAGCTCTCCCTCCTATCCTCCAGATGCACCTTGGGATGAAAATGAAAACCTCACTGACAGGAGGCACACGCTGTCTGCTCAAATCCCAGCTGCTGCTGTGGTTTGAGATGGCTGATGCCACATTGGTTTTACATCCCCTTCCCTCCCTTCCAGGGCTCCCATTCATCAGCTAAAGTCACACAAGCTCCCTCTGTTACCCCTCTTCAAACACAGGGGAGCTTCCAAACAGCTCAGTTACCTGGGCAGTCCTGCTATGTAGGTCCAGGAGTCCTTCTGAGGGCTGTAGGTCTCAACTGAAGACAGGGCCCCATTCTCATTCCTGCCACCAACAGCCACCAGCATGTCAGTGATCGCTCCCAGGTAGAAATCTACTCGTCGCTGTCTCATGGAGGCAACCTGGCAAAGAAAATAACCTGCTGGCATCTTCCAGTGTCTGGTAAGCAAAGGACTTGAGGGACAATGGGGCAGTTGCTCCTTCCCCTTTGATTTGATAAGGAGAGATTCTGGTTTTGACCATTACATTCATAAAACATTTCTGGTTTTCTGCAGTAGCATCCATTTTCAAAGCGGGGGAAAACAGGAAACACCTAAGAGACAGGTTACTCTATAAACGTTTGTGTTTATAGGAACTTCTTCCCAAAGTCTGCAAGAACAGGTATTGAAAACCACAAGTAAACCATCCAGGATGACTGATTCATGGAGGAATCATGGCTGGCTCATATGGAAACCATAACTGGTCCATACAGGGACCATGACTGGTCCATAAAGGAACAAGGAGTGGCTGATACAGCAACCCACACAGATGAAGGGATTTGTGGCAGGACTGGGAGCAAAGAGCTTGTTCTAAGGGACACTTAGCTCAGAGACATTTCCTTTTTACATCACACCCATTTTTGGTTTATATGTAGTACTGCTTGAGGAAAATGAACCAAGCAATCACATCTGAGTCCATTCCAGAATTATTCCCAGAAGTAATCTAAAGAATTGAGGGCGGATGCTGATCAGGAATTTCTCAGGTGAGATGCCCAAATCCCAAATGAAGCTGAATATCTGCCCCAAACTCTTTTGGCTCTTTGTGCAATTTAAGCATTCCCACAAAGGACTCAAGTAGCTGCTTCAACTTAACCAACTTGACTTTTCATTTGGAAGTGCTGCCATGTTGACTATTCTAACAAGCCCCATCCTTCCACCAGAAAAGGAGAAAACACTCTAAACATTAAGGACTTTGAACAGAGAAATAATACAGCTCAAGTCTCACCTTTATCCACTGGTTACAGCGGGGATCATACCTATATAGGAGATTTGACGCCGCATCCCCTCCATTGTCCCGGGAAAAGCTGCCCCCGGCTATGAAGATGAAACCTCCCAAGACCGCGACACAGTGGTGACTCCGCCGGGCTGGCAGAGGGGTTTCTGCCACCCACTGTCCCTTCCTGGTGTCCAGGAAGCAGGTGTCATCACAGAGCTCCAGGCAGCGCTCCGACACCTCCCCGCCCACGAAGAGCAGCCGCTCCTCGCAGGTGCGCAGGGCCGTGCGCTTGGTCTGCAGCACCGGCTGCGCCGTCACGTTGTTGTGGTAGTTCACCGCCTCCTCGATGAAGCCCTCGCAGTTGGCTTCCTTGGGCAGCAGCGAGCACACGGCAGGCTTCACTCGGTGCAGGAGGTCGCTCTTGGGGATCAAGGGGAAGTGGATGTTGTCCAGCACCTGGTAAGCCTCGTTCTCCCGCTCCGGGTACTGCGTGAGCCACTGCAGGGCGGCCTGCAGCAGGTCGTGCTCGCACTCCTGCTGCACGTCGCTGCTGTCCAGGTACTGGCACAGCTTCTGCAAGGAAATATTCTGCAGGAAGTCCGGGGTGAAGGACAGCGTGCCAAAGTTCTGCAGGATGAAGGAGTCGATGTAGGAGTCAAGGCGCTTCAGGTTGTAGATGGAGGCCAGCTCCTGCAGGTACAGGTAATTCTCCTCGCTGACTTCGTTCTCCAGGTACTCGCAGCAGAAGTCGACCACCTTCCAGATCTGCAGCAGGTGAGCTGTCTCGAGCACGTAGTCGATGTTCCCTCCATCCAGAGACAGCTCACTGCCATACAGGAAATCCACCACGGCCTTGAGGCCAATGTAGGAGGCTCCGAAAAGCTCCACCTCCTTCTGGTGGGCCTCCCTCATGCCGATGGTGAACATGGAGTTGAAGTAGTCACTGCACACGGCCAGGAGGTTCCGGTGGGCCGGGACTCTCTGCTCATCCACCACCAGCACGATGTCGCAGAACAGGCCTCGGTGCCTCTGCTCGTTCAGGCTCTGCAGAACCAGACTGGAGTGGTCATCCCACCTGTACACCTGGAAAACACAAACAGCTTCAGGCAGGTGGCACCTCCACCGAGATCAGTTCACAGTGGAATGTGTTTTCCCACTAGGTGCAGTCATACATAAGTCAGAGACAGCTTTTTTTTGCGTTTCTCGTTCGCATTTATAATAAATTCTGACATGGAATTGTTGGCAAGTGACACAGTACAAGCCTGAGCTCCTCACCTTCACTTTGAAAGGCCTATGGAAACTTTTACTGCTTCCTATTCCCCTTCTTTTATAATTTACTCTTCCTTCCCCCACAATGCTGCATTGAAACCTCCTCCCTGATGAGTTATACAGGCACAATTTTCTGAAACTCTTCCACTCATTGTCTCAGAGACATCTTGCTGACATTTCCTTTCTTCCTTGTCCCCCAAATGACTCCTTACAGAGCTCTCCCAGCTAAACTACTCACAGAGCATTTGGAGTGGGAGACACACACGCAGCAGTACTCTGAATTTTCATTCAGCTCATGTATTGTTTGGGTTACTGCTTGCTTGACAGCTACCCCCTCTTAAATCTTTCCAGAACTCTGCATTTCTAAGCTTGTTAGGGTAAAATCCCTCTCTTTCTTCCCACATTATTCCAGGCACACACACTGCACTCAGAAGTAATAGCTGTTTATTTATGTGCAAAGCCACACATGTGGAGAACTGATTCCCACAAGGCTTCTCCTCGCTTCCAGAAGCTGAGGTAGGTTTTGTTTAAATGAATAGGAGCAGATATTTTTCTTTTAAAGAAAAGGGAAAATGCCCTCAGGACACATCCATTAAGTGCCCTTCTGGGATCTCTCTGGTCCTCACATTCTAAGCACCGCCTTTGGACGTGTAGCTGAGCTTTTGAGGTGACCAGCTTGTGCCTCTTTTCTCACAGACTCATGTCACCAGCCTTAGGATGAACCAAGATGGAAACGTTTTGTTACCCCTCAAATGTCCTGCAGAACATGAACTGAACACTGCTGCTCAGTCCAGGATGTCAAGTGAAGTTTTAGGACCATCTTCTGGAGGAATTTAATGTGTGATGGCACACTCAGGTACCTTGTGATGTCTCTTAATAAAAGCCAGGTTAAGGTAAATGCAAATACCAAATACTTTAATTACCAAATTCAAACCAGGCAGAAAGAACCTGCAAGAACTTGTAAGAGGAGTGAGAAGGGGTGGAATGGAAGCACATCCCTGCTCTGAACAGTCCTGCCTGTCTGAGTCTTGCCCTCTCCTAAACCCCCAGGCTGCATTCCCAGAGGTGACACCCGAAAAGGTCACACAGGTGACCTGAGGTCTCCTCAATCCTCCCAGACACTCCCCCTTCCCTTCACCACCAAACTGTTGCTTCTCCTAGAAATCCTAATTACCTGTGGCTCCCCTGGCTGCCCAAGCAGAGAGCACATCATCACAGCAGTCTGGAAAAGCCATTACTGCCCTGGTTAAACCACAGCGGGACCCCCTCTACCCACCTGGGTGGAAAAGGTCTGATTCTTAGAGCCAAGAGGGCTTTTTGAGACCCAAATTAACTATCAAATGTGCTGCTCTTAGTGTAACATCCCAGCAGATTCTCTTTATTTCCTTATGTTCTTTTCTAAACAATGGAGGCCAAGCTGCCAAAAATCCTGCTGTTGGAATGGCTCTGAACATTCAAGTGTGCAGAGTTAAACCAGTCTAAGGCAAGAGGCTTCAATAATTAAAAGGTTTCTGGATCAAAACTCTTTAATTTGCCTTATACTCATCACACCTCTGAACTTAAAAAGGGATCTATGGCATAGACAACAAAGTGGCTTCCACTGAGGAATAAAACTGCCAGAGATCTGTAACAAAAAAAAAAAAAAAAAAAAAAAAAAAGTGTTTAAGGACTGGAAAGCTTTTTATCTGCCTTTTCTTGAGACTGGGAAAAGCTGATATTGTACAGGAGCCTAAGCAGAAACCAAGGGGTGGAAGAGAGGGAGAAGAATAAATATGGCAAAGGATAAACCACACTTTCGTGGCAGCTGTATTCAGGGGTAGTTGAAGGTGGCAGATGAATATGACAAGAAATAACAACTTACAGCACCCTCTCCCCAGGATTCACGAGGAATAGGATTGAACCAAATCCTTGGATTGAAGCAAACCCATCCTCCCTCTCATCCCTGGGAGCTGGCTGATCATTTCTCTCTAATATTCCCTAATACCACCATCATGCATAACAAGATTACAGCGGAATATAAGATTTGCCAGAGATCCCTCTCTGCTGCGCTGGATGTTGAGTCAGCAGCGTAATCCTGCCCTCAGATACGCCTGGCAACTCGCACTCCTGAAATCCTTGTTGCCATGTGGAACTGCTGCTGCTCCAGGAATCAGGAATCAACCCATTCCACGCTGCACCGGAGGCACTCGGAACACAGCAAATTATTTCAGCCACTTGGCAAGTTCATTCATTCAGGGAGCAAGATACAGGAGCTGAGAGCTGCACATTTCAAAAGCAGGACTAATTTCACACTGAACTTGAACATCTTTCTCAAGCTATTTATATTCTGTAGAACAGCCTTTGCATTATCCAGTAATTCTAAGTTTAACAGATAGTGACAGCTGCCGTCTAAGCAAGCAAATAAAACAATGCTGTCAAATTAATTAATTTTTAATGTGATGAATTATCATTACATTCAGACTAAACCATTTAAGTGGCAGACAGGATCAGCATTGAGGGAAAGATTATATTGGTAGGGATGCATTTAAAAATTAGTCCTATTTATCTTTCATCAATTGTGTTAGAGCAGAATTTCAGCTTCTCTTGAATTCAAAGATCTAATTTCTCTCAGACTGTTAATGCAGCCCTGCTGCTCATCAATGGTGCAAAAGAAAATGAGATCTGGCTCTTCAGCTTTGGTAAAACAGATGAAAGCACTGAAAAGTTTCCCTTTTCCAGCATTTTTTTCTGGTATTACAAGGTACCTGTTCTGCAGCTCCTGTAACTACAGCACAAAAGCAGCTTGCACTGGCATGAAACAAAGTGAGCATAATAATTACAGCTGCTTTTAACATCTTATAAATCATCCTGAGGACCTGCATAAAGAGCTGACTGAGATGGATTTCCGTGAATTCACAAATAAAAACAATGTCTTTGTGCAGACAGATTTGATTCAAAGAAAATAAAACCCCACAAACCTAAGGAAGCAACCCAGGTTCTGTGAGTTCACTGGGCTCACCACAATTGGCAGGATCAAGACTCCCATCTTGTACAAAACCAAGACTGAATCTAAAGAGTAATCCCAGCTTTGCTGGATTTTACGACACGGGTTGGTTTAAAAAATAAACACATCACATTTCATAACTGAATTTTTAGTATAGAGAAACTACTGTGCTGCAATGATGTGGGTTTCTTACTTATGAGTCATGATGAGAAGAAGCCCATTTGCTGCTGCTTTTCCTTTTTTTCCCTTAATCACTAGGCAGCAACTTCTACCAAAAATACTTGAGCAGGTAAACCACCATTTCCATCCCTCTTTTCAAAAGCTCAGAGTACTCCCCCCAAACCAGTCCGCCCAAAGGACACCCTCTACCCCTCACCACCCTTTCCGTAGCGGGATTTTTTTGGCAGGCGACACAAATCGTACGAACCTTCGAGGATTCACTAATCTTGTGCGGGCGGCAGATCCTGCTCTGCCGGGTTCCCTCCATGACCGCCCGATCCGCAGCACTTCTGCAACAAAGGCACAGGGAGATGTTCAGCAGCTCGCCAGCCCCTCCTGAGCGCTCGCACGCATCTTGTGCTGAGCACGGAGCGCAATTCCCGGCCCGCCACGTGCTGATCCGCACCTTGCAAATGTCCCTGTTCAAAAATATTATTTTTCCCTCCTCGGTGCCGGTGTTGTCAAAGGTCGGTGGTGTCAACAAGTTGGGCACAGCCCAGCCCAGCCCCGGTAGCGGCGGCAGCTCCGGAGTCGGCGCTGGCTCCGGGTGGAGCGCTGCCCGGGGCCGGCCGGAGCCCCCCGGCCGCGGTGAGCGACCGGCCCCGGCCCCGCTCCGGCGGCTGCATCGACCGCGGGGAAAAAATCCGGGCGGAAAACAGCGAGGGAAACAAAGCGGTGACAAATTCCTGGAGGCTGCAGCCGCCCCTCGCCCCGCGCCCGGGGCAGGAAATGCCGGCGGGGCGGGACCCGAGCGGGGCGGGACCGCAGCGGGGCCGGGAGCGGCGGGGGAGGCACCGGGGCGGGCCGGGGCGGGGATGCTCGGACACATCCCGGGAGCTCCGGGCTGTTTTCTGCCCTGGGATACACGGAGAGCACATCCCGGGATACTCGGAGCTGTTCCCTGTCCCGGGACCCTCGGGGCTATTCCCTGTCCCGGGATGCTCGGACAGCACATCCCGGGAGATCGGGGCTGTTCCCTGTCCCGGGATGCACGGACAGCACATCCCGGGAGCTCCGGGCTGTTCCCTGTCCCGGGATGCTAGGACACATCCCGGGAGCTCCGGGCTGTTCCCTGTCCCGGGATGCACGGACAGCACATCCCGGGATGCCCGGGGCTGTCCCCTGCCCCGGGATGCTCGGACAGCACATCCCAGGAGCTCCAGGCTGTTCCCTGTCCTGGGATGCTCGGACAGCACATCCCGGGAGCTCCGGGCTGTTCCCTGCCCCGGGATGCTCGGACAGCACATCCCGGGAGCTCGGGGCTATTCCTTGCCCCGGGATGCTCAGACCCCTCGGGGCTGTTCCTGCCGGCTCAGGGATGGTGCTGGCAGGCCCTGAGGCCAGGCAGACATGGGCACCCGTGCCAGGGGCATTGGCTGCAGGGCACACGGCATTTTTGGTTTGTACAGAGGTGATGAACTGCGCAGTGGGTGCGGGAGGTGCAGCCAGAAACCCCCTCAGCATCTCCTCTTGCTTACCTGGCATGACACTACCTGACCTCGGGAGTTCAACTCCCCACTGGGGCTTTCCCTGCTTCTGTGGGACTTTCCCTCATCCATTACAGCCCAGGAAAACTAAAATTAAGAATCCTCCCATGGAGAGCAGCAGGCTGAAGGTTCCCTGCTTCAGGGGGAAAATCAGAAGCAAAGGCACTGCACAGACCCACCGGGTCCAGTTTCTGTGCAACAGCCCCCATCCCACAGCACTCCAAGGGAAAAAGCCCTTTGCTAACCCAGCACTCCTGGGTCTCCTCCAGGTGCTGGCTGGGACAGCAGGAGGCTGGGTGTGTGTCCAGGCTCCAGCTGCTCTCACCAAGGACAGCCCAGCTTGGACACGTGTCCCAGGTGGTGGCAGGGCTGCTGTGGCTGGCAGAGGATGATGTGCAGTGTGTGACACCACGACTGCCTGGTGCCAGCACCTCCACCTGCCCCAGCCACCCAACACTGCAGGCACGGCTCCAGTGCTGGGGCAGCAGCACCCAGCCAGCTCCAGGGACAGGAAACCACAGGGGATGATGGGCTTGTACTCATCTGCACTCAACTGATTATTGAGTCTGGAGATGAAAAGTGGCTTTGCCAGGTCTCTCCTGCAGCCCTTGCAACCATGAGGACCTGGGTAAAGGCCCTCAACTGTCTGAGTGAAATCCCACTTTGCTGCCAGCCCCAATATCAACTGTGACTTAAAAATTGACAACCCCAATGCTAACTCTGATCTGTAAATTGACAACCCCAATGCCAACTGTAACCTGAAAATTCAGGGCACCCTCTTCCTGAAGGACAGCATTGTTCTCTCCATTCCTTTCTCTGCTCCTGCACAGAAAAGACAGGGATGGAGAAGCAGGAATGGGATGGGCATATAGAAAGATTGGAGAAGAAGCAAAAAGAGGGGAAGATGGCAAAGAGACACAGGGACAAGGGACTTGCAGGGGTGTGTTTTAAGATAAAGATAATGCTCCTGGGGGCCCATGGCTGTGCAGAGCCATCCTGTTTGCTCAGCTCCCTCCAAATACTCTGAAGACCCTTCCTGAACATCATGGTACAGTCTAGACAGCTGAAGGTCAGCTCAGACTCCCAGGACTTCATGCCTGCTGGAGATGGTTTTTTGAGGAGGTCCATAAGTCCTCACTTCCTCTTGTGCTTCCTCTCCAAGGACTCCCCTGTGACATGGACAGGTATTTCTGCCAGGCCAGTGACATCTTCCTGACAGGATGAAAAGCCCCATGTTCTGGAGGTCTCAGAATTGCCATATGAAAAGCAAATCAGAGTTCACTAAGTCATTACAGGCTGGTGAAAATGAGCACAATACTTATCCCTCCATGCATTAAAAAAAAAAAAAAAAAAAAAAAAATCCATGCAAAAGTGAGAAAGACAAGAAAGAGAAGCAAAGAGAAGAGGTTTGGTCCCACAAGGAATATGTGCATTTCTGATGTTTGGATCTGGCACTGAAAAGAGGCATGAAGTCCCTAATTAAGAGAATTAATTCTCCAGCCACTGGGTCACAGAGACCTGCATAAGGATGAGGTTCACTCCTCCTAAGGGGATGACTTTGGAGTCACCCAGCTCTGCTCTAGGAAACATCAGGAGCTGAGGATCAGGGACTGAAGGGACAAGGACAAGGACAACCAGCAGCGTTACAGGTATAAACTGCAGCAAGTGCCAGTGGATAAACGCAGACTACAAAAAATACATTTATGAGCAGATAATGGTCAGCATAAAGGCTTTTGAAAAATGAAACTCTTCCTAAAAGCAAAGAAAATCAATATAAATCCAGAAATATTAATGTGTAATTATATTATCATCTACAGCCTGCAGCCTACAGATACTGAGTGTGATTCACCCAGTGTCCTACACTTGTACCGACTTCAGAAATATTTCCCTGTTCCCTATGACCTCATCGAATCAGAGATGCACTGCAGCAATGCCCGTGTCGGGCACTCCGGGAGCCTGGCGTCACCCAGGCCCGGGGAGGCAGCGGGAAGGAGCTGCGGGCAGGACTGGCCTTTGTGGCACTAAAGGGTCCCTGGCAGTGAGGACTGGCTCTGGAGGCCTTGTTCCTTGAGCTGTCTGTAATGCTGCTGCTCAGCCTTCACACGGACAGCACCGATGTGAAACAAGCACCGATCATCCCCTGCAAACTTTAAAATAAATAAAATGTGATACTTTTTTATCATAACAGCTTTTATTAAACTGCAAACCCAGCCCCACGGCTTTTGGGTAGAAACCCACTAGAATGCGCAAGGACTGGCTTGTAAAACTCCAGTCCTAGGGCACGACATCACCCGGCGCTGTTCATTCCCAGCTCGGTTCTGCAGAGCAGGGAGCTGTGTCTGTTTGTGTGGGGCTGAAGCGCAGCCTCCCAGGCAGCCTGTGCCTCCCAGCCCGCATCTCCCCGGAGCGCAGGGACCCGCGGAAGTGCGGGATTGTTCCCGGGCAGCGCCGGGAGCCCGGCAGGGGGAGATCGCCGCATTGGAACGGGCCGAGCCGCTCGCACGCAGGCACGGCCACGCTCACACACAGAGAGACGCACAGACAGACGGACAGACAGACGGACAGACAGACGGACAGACAGACAGACAGACAGACAGACAGACAGACAGACAGACAGACACACAGCCGGGCCCCAGAGCCCGCCCGCACGCAGCGGCTGTCAGCACCCAAAGTCACCCCGGAGCCGCCGCCCGAGGCCGGGGCCGCCCTCCGGGCCGGGGCCGGGATGCGGGTGATGCTCCGCGGCCCCGGCACAGCCCCGAGCCCCAGCCCCGAGCCCCATCCCCGGCCCTCGCCCCCCGCTCACCTGCTCCGCTCCGCGCTACCTCCCGTGCTCCCGGCCCGGCTCCCGGCCCCGCCGCGCCGCCGCCTGCTCCATCCCGGGCGCCGCCTCTGCCTCCTTCCTCCTCCCGGCCCTCAGCGGCTGCCGCAGCATCGGGGGGCTGCCGGCACAGCGGCGCCCGGGAGAAGCATCCCCGCGGCGGGTCGGAGCCGGGCCGGGCCGAGCCCCGCGGCCCCGCGCCCCCGTCCCCGGGCTATTGCATCACCGCGGGCCCCCCGCGCCGGGCGGGGCAGGGCCGGGCCCGGCAGAGCCATTGGCGGCGGCGGCGGCGGGGGCGGGATCGCGGATCGCGGGGCTCGGCTCGGCTCGGCTCGGCTCGCTCAGCGCCCAGCGGCAGCAGCGGCGGCCGCTGCCCCCCCAGCTCCGCGCCGCTCCGCGCTGCCCCCCTCCCCTTCGCCCCCATGGCCACCAAAATCGACAAGGAGGCGTGCAGGGAGGCGTACAACCTCGTCAGGGACGATGCCACCGAGGTGAACTGGTAGGTGGCCCCCGGCATCCCCCCGGACGGGCAGCGGCGCGCTGGGATTCCCCGTCCTCTGTCCCCGCTCCCCAAAGGGTGACTTCCACAGACCTTGCCCCCTTCTCCTCTTCCCGTCTTCTAAAAGGATGGGTTTTTTTACAATCTATTCTTCCCCATCCACTCCCTTCCCTCCTAAAGACTGTGAGTGTTCAGTGTATTCTTCGCCTTCCCTTCCCCCATTCCAAAGGGTGACTTTATTCCCCTTTCCTTTCCTCCATCCGGAAAGGTGACTTTTAACTCTGTTATTCCCCTTGTCTTTTCCCTCCTCGAAGGGTGACGTTTAAATACAATGGCTCTACAATCGTCCCTGGAGACCAAGGGGTAGACTATGAAGCCTTTAAAAGGAAGTGCACAGGTAAGCTCCGTCTCGGATGCTTCGGCCCCTTTCCACCCTTCCCGAGGGGCAAAGGATGGGAGGAAACTTGGGAAAATCGGGATTAGTGCTGCTGCTTCCCCGTGCCCGCCCTGTCCGGCAGGATCGCGTTTCCAGCTCCACAGAGTGCAACTCCCTCAAGTCCATAGTCCAGCGGGTTCTTTGTCTCACCCTTAGACTTAAAGTCCTTCGGGCTCTTTCTCCCCTCTCTGCACAATCTTTAGAGCTCGGTTATAAACCAGATAAAACGCGTGATAAGCACCGGCCGCCTTGTTTGGCAAGGCAATTTCAGAGCAAAACCGACTGAGTTGTGGCTAGAAAGATGCGGTCATACAGATCGTTGAGAATGAAACACTTATAAAATTCTTCTGAAAATCACAGCGCTACAGTGGCTGCAGGTGGAAGGCTTGCTGGGGATTTTTAGGAGCAGGAAACCTGAGCGGAGGGTGGTGATGGCAAAGCTGGGCTGGAACAATACAGCCCTGCAAACAATCGCAGATGTGGCCTTGCACAAGCGCAACTGTTGCGGCTCCAGGTTTAAACGTGGCACTCGATTGTTGAGCTGCGGGCTGTGGAACGTTCAGGGCAGGAACAAAGCCTGGGGAAAATGAAAATGAATTGAGGAGTGTTTAACTTCGTCTGGTCGTGACTTTTGATGAGTTTCACAAAAGCGGGTTTTGGTTTTTATCTCTGTTTTCCTCCCATCTTGGCTGCTAGTTAACAATGTCACCGAGTGAGGTGAGATATTATTTTTTTACTAATACTGGATTATAAAAAGTCTTCCTCACTCAGCCAGCATCAAGTGCAGTCAAATGCTATGATTCACCTGTATTTTCAGAATTCCGTGTCTGAACTGTGGAGGAATTGTGTTGAGCAGTCTCAGTCCTCTGAAGGTGGGGCAGTTCCCAGGAACACCTCGGGGAAACAGCAGTGCCTGTCCCCAGGGCTTGGCTGTGCTTTATGGAGGGGAAGGGGAGAACTCCCAGGAACGGAACTGAGGGTGGGACAGGTCTGATCAATCACAGGAGAAAAGTGTATCTTAGTCCTTGGAAAGGAGCTGTGAAATGAAGATGATTTAGGCTCTGCTCTGATGTTGGCTGTGGGGTCTCACTGAGATCAACGCAGCCACTCGTTTCCAGCTGTTCTTGAGAACCTGCAGGGAAAACTCTCAGAACTGAGAACGGTCCTGTTGTGGTTGGTGTCAGAAGAGCTGATCACTGCACTGCAGGAGCTCCTTCCCACTCAACTCTCTTCAGTGGGCAACAGAAGGGAAAAGCAATTACCTGGAATCCAGGGAATCCCGGGGCTCAGCACTTTGGAAGTTCATGGCAGCAGTTAATCGTTCCCTTGGGAAGTCAGCAACTTCAGGATCTGAGTGCCATGCTCTCCGTCTCCTCTCCTGCCCAAGATAACTGAGCATCCCCCGTGTCTCCAGACACCTGAAGCTTGCAGGGAAACTGTCCCCATATATTTTCTCTCCCTGCCTTTATACTGTCCATGTCTTTCTTTTTGTCTGAGCTGATTTTTAATGTTTTTTTTCTGGATGGGACCCCCTTAAAAACTTCCTCTCCTCCATCCTGTGGTGGAAGGAATCCTTTTCTGGAGTGGCTGAGCAGGCAGAGGGGCTTTGGCAGAGCGTGGGCACGAGCTGGGCTGGATAGGATGAGGATGACAAATAGTGGGGGCACACACTGCACTCTCGAGCGTGGCCACATCTGTGTGCTTAACAGGGTTTAGAAACACGGTGTTCAAACCAAGCTGGACCCAATACTGAAGCATTTTTGCAGAAAAAAAAATGGAATATCCTATATTTTAGAAATAATCCCAGTAAGGGAAGAGTTAAATACAGGGCACTTGTGGGGTAGGCTGTGGCCTATTGCTACCCTTTAATGGGGAGATAAATTCCTTAGAGCTGCTCCATTGCTCCCTTTCCCTTCTTTCACTTTCCCTTGGTATCCAGCTGCTGAGGGCTGCTCCCTGGCAGACCAGGGCCAGAGCCACCTCTGGAGCACAGCTGTTGGAGGCTTTAAAAAAAGAGGCAAATTGAGGTGCCTGCTCCTTGGCTGAGAGCTGAAAAGGATCTTCCTCCACCCACGAGTTTCGGTGCTGCAGTTGGGGAAGGAAGAGATGCAAGTTTTGGAGCCTCCATCTGTGCAGAAACCTTCACCTGGCCTGCTGGAATAGTCAGGAATCAAACCTTGTGCCAGCAGTGAGGTTGGGGCTTTCCTTCCCATCTGGAAGAAAGTAGTAGAGTTGGTTGGAATATTTCTACTGAAACAAAGTCAGTATAGAAGAGTAGCAAGGGATGGGAAAAGCTGTTAAACATTATTTCCTCTTGATGCTACATCTCTTTCCTCCTGGTCTCTTCCACCTCCTTTTACATTTCACTGGAGGGAAGAAGAGCTGCTACCAATGCAAACAGCTTCAGAAAATGAGATGAAAAGTTTAAAAAACCTTGGTATCAGAATAAACTATCTTGTTTTGAATTCCTGTTGTGTGAGAAACACTGCCCTGAAAGCCACAAAGTGCTGCAGCTGCCTCTGGTAGAAGCTGAGCATCATTTGGTGGCTGGAGGCAAGAGCAGGAGCTGGGATTGCAAATCTCAGCGTGCAGAGAGTCACCGTCAGAGCTCGCTCTGTTCCACCCTCTTCACCAGCTGTTTCTGAGCTGCAAACATCCCTGTGCCTCCTTTCTTTAAGAACCATTCTTATTAAATCAAGTGGTACACATAGCTCCGGCGTTGGGCGGGTCCCTGTGTGCCGATTGCTGTGGCTCTGGCACAGGGAAGGGCTTTGGTGCCAGTTTGGAAGATGTTTGCCTGTGGTGGATGCCCTGCCTTGTGCAGGGACAGAGGTCAGGGGGCTGGAAGGGGCTCTTGGTAACAGGGCTGTATTTTTGCTTTTTTCCCCGCTGTCCATAACCCTTTCCATGCCCATCACTGACCCTGCAAACCTCCTCGGGGAACCAGAGTGGCTGGGGACAAAGGGAAAGGAGGGAAACTGAAATTGCTTCTTTAGAGGAAGTAGCAGTTGAGGGAGGCCTTAGCAGAAAGCAGCTCTGCACACTCCCAGCCCTGCTCTGGGGCTGCTGGAGGAGCACACGTGGCAGAGCTGCTGAGCTGGGGCAGTGGGGCCCATGCCCTGAGCCAGGAGCTGCTGCTGCCCCTGCTGTGGGCTCATTCCTCCTCTGCTGAACTCTCAGAGACACGTCCCACATCAGACCTGCATCCAACAGATCTGCTGTGGGGGCCGTTTCTTCCTTAGGTCTGCACTAAGCTTTGTGTAGGATCAGAAAGGTTTAACAAACAGCATCACTAAACTATCCTGCTTTTCCCATCCCCATTTGGGGTCAGCAATTGCCACTCTTAGAGGAAGGAAACATGGGAGGAAGAGTTTCTTCAGTGCCCTTTTGTTCAGGGTCCTGGGGTGATTCTGCAAACACAGCCTGAACCCTGGACTTCTGTGTGTCAGTGTCTGTCATGCTGCTGCTGTCAAGGTCTGTTTGTCTCAAGACAACTCAAACACTGCCTGGGAGGACCAGATCCTGCTGTAGAGCCAGGAATTCATCTTCTCTGTCCTCCAAAGGCCAGCCCCCTGAGTGTGAGCACCTCTCCTCCAGCCCATCCCGAAGTAAAGCCAGGGAAGTTGGTTTAAGCCCCTGGCACATCCTGGTGTGACTGGCAGGTGGCTGCTGGGGGCTCTTCCTCTTGCAGTCCTGCCCCATGGCCAATGTCCTGCCTGTGCTGGTCCTTGTCTGACCCAGAGGGTCTGGAGCCCAAGGTCGAGGACATTCCCTGTGTCAGGGTCACTAAACACTCCATGTAGACACCCCCTGTGTCTTCTGGCTGGGACTGTTTTGGTTGGGCTTAACAGCACAGATTACCTCTGCATTAAACAAGGACTTAATTCAAGGCTTCTGATCCATTTTACTTCCCAGTTCCAGCTCTTGCCTCTGCAGATGGCCTGGCTCCAGAGGAAGCATTAATTTGGTGGTTAGCACGACGTGCCATCAGTACACTTTGAAAAAAAAGCAGCTGAGCTGGTGCATTTGGAGCCAGAAAGAGATAAAGAGTTGAAGGTTATTGTATGGAAGGATGTGACAGCTCTTAGGATTTATTTTTTTTTTAAATGTTTTTAATTTCAACGTCTTATAACTGGGCTGGTGATGCTGCTGCCGAGAAGAGTGGAAGGAGTTACAAGTGAAATGACATCCTGTGGAACTTTTGTGTGTGTGTCTGTTGTACCTGACTGCCCTGGACATCACCTCAGTGTTTGTATTATGAAGCAGCAGAGCATCACATTGGCTCTGTCTGTGGTTTAATTTCATTTTTTTTAATGTGTATTCTGCCATTAAGCAATGGAGTGGTGGGAAGACTGTATTTCCCCCCCACCCCACCCTATGCCATATGTGAACAGCTGTTTTCAATGCATCTCTGACAAAAGAAATAATGAGCCTTTTATTTGGAAAGCCCCAGTCCAGATAAATAATTGCAATGACAGCATGAAATGGGATAGTTATTCATGTGTCTGAAAAGATCAGCCCAAAACCACACTGGGCATTCAGCAGCAGGAAGAACAGAAAATCTTTGGTCTGAATTAAATCCCCTATAAAATCATTTGGGGGTTGACATAAAGTATTAGAAAATAGAAATAGAATTGGCTCCTAATAAAAATACAAGTTTTTTGGGGTTTAGACCAATTGTCCCAGAAAGCCTGGGCTGCACATTAAAAATGCAGGAGCTGTGAGTTGAGAGATCACCAAGGTTACATTGGCACCTGTGGTTGTAGGAAAGATTTGTAAAAACACACGAGGACATATAATGAGATAGGTGCTTATCTGCATTTGGCTGCATCTTAAGTTGCTAAAATGGGCCTTGTAAATCAATCTCCTACTGCTTTTGTTTTTCCTCCTCAGTGTTCATCTCTCCTGCTTTCCCTTACTGGCTATTTAAAGGGAGACCTGGGGCCACGGGTGGCTTATGGAATTTGTCACCGTGCCCCTGTGCCCTCCCTGCCTGTGAGGAGCGCTCCTGGCAGGGTCACAGCGCTCTCCTGGCCACCAGCTGGAGCCCAGGCTGGGACAGCCTGTGGGTTTAGGGAATATTCTCACTGATCTTGGTGGGAGTAACTCAGCAGCTCCTTGTTTTTGTGATGTTTAATTAAAATGTCCTGGTTGTGGCTGTGCCTTTGCGCTCCCGTGGGGGGCACAGGAGCAGGGGAAGAAGAGCTTTGTACCTTTTGCCTTCCCTTTGTTTTGGGCCCTGCCTTCTGACCAACCAACACCACCATTCCTCCCTTCAGGGGAGACTTGGGTCCCCTTCTGCTCCCACTCTGCCCCCAGTGTCCCCCCAGGTCAGGAGAGAAGCCGTGACTGTCACTGGGGTACCAGCAGCCCCCTGGTGCTTCACTGGAGCAGAGAAGGGGTGTGAAATGACTGTGGGGTCATTTTCCCCGTGCACTCGTGTCCCTGCACTCACAGCAGCCACCCCGAGTCACCTGGAGAGGGTTTGGTGCCCCAGCAAAGCCCTGGGGTGGCCCTGGGGTGGCCCTGGGGTGGCCCTGGGGTCAGCCACATCTGGGATTAATTCACATTAATGAACACGTTGGGGTGGAGCAAGGCAGCCCTGCACGAGATCTGTGGGATTTGTGCGGGGTTTAAGAGGAAAAAACAGTGTAGGAAGAGGTAGGGAACGTTTCTGTCTGCACTTGTAGCCACGTGATCACGAGGCTGACTGAAGAGGTGGAAAATTGACAAATTAATCTAAAATTAATTCAATTGAAGCAAACAAATTAAATCTTCGTGGAACCTGTCATGCGCTGTAGTAATTCATGTTGGACAGAAGACAAAAGCGGGTCAGGCCATCACCTGCCTTGCTGCCTGTGACCTTGGTTCAGCAGGCAGGTGAGGCTGGGAGCTGTGTTTTTATCGTGGCACATCTCTGCCTTGGCCATTCAGAGCCTGAGAACCGTGATGGTTTGTCAGGGTATTTCTTTCCTGCAGTTATTATCTTTTACTGATGACTCACTGCATTTTAACCTAATGGGGAAATTTTTCAGTGCAGCTGAACCAAAGCACTTGAGTGGAGGTAGAAAAAGGGAAAGCTACCATGAAGGAAATCTCTGTAGTTTGGCATTGAGCTTTGTTGACAGCCAAGGGTAGCTTAATCAGTATATTTGGAAAATCCTGCCTTAGTGATAAACAAAGAGTTTGGAGAGAAATACCAAGTGATGCTCGTTAAGGCATTCATTGAGCTGCTCATTGTTTGTCCAGCCATTGTGAAAGGAGTCGTGGTATTAATTGAATTAACATTGTTAATTTCTGCCGTTTGCATCTTGTGCAATCTCAAAGCTGCTATTTCCATTCTCCCCAGGTCAGTTATTCACTTCTCTCTGCCCTGAAATTCATGTCTCAGTGGCTGGGAAAGGGGTTGCACAGCCCTGGGCAGGATTTCCTCTTTCAGGGGAATCTACGCTGCCTCTCCCTGATTTGTTCTGCTCCCCTCACTCCCAGCAAGCTCCTAAATCCACCAGGAGGGGTTTTGTGTGAGGAGGGGGTGGCGGATGTTAATGCCTTGAGATTTCTCAGGGAATTGGCACTGATGGCATTGATGACTTCTGGCAGGGCAGAACTGATTAACTGTGAAAGAGGAAATCTGGGAGTAGGAAAGAACTTGCGTTTTGATCCCCTTATCACTCCGAACACGCTTCAGACTAATTGTGAAACCCAGCCACTTCTGCTCGGGGATTTTGACCTGCAGTTGGAGAGGCTTATACCCAGGCTGAGCTGAAAACCTCTCCATCCGTCCCTGATGCCCTTTTAGGAACAGAGAGATGTTAATTGCTCAGGGCTGCGATTCAGCTTTGTGTGCAGCGCCATTCACACACAGCACAGCGAGCTGAGGCATCACATTTGTGCCAAACAGCCTGGGCTGAGAGCTGTGGCAGCTGAAGAGCCTGCTCTGCCTCCAGGAGGGATAAAAACTCCGTGGGGAGACAGGACCCAGCTGGGGTGGGACCCCTTCAAGCCCCCACAAGTGGAGCAGCCCAGGAAAAGTCTGCCCAAGAGGTGACTCAGAGCCCCAGTCCAACCTCAGCTGCTCATTAAACTCACTGGAACTCAACACGGTGAAGTAAGAGTTGTTCATGCTCAGGTGATCTCATGGATAAAAGCTGGAATTGCTGGATTTGGCTCTCTTTAGTGTCACAGAGCTGCTTTAACCAGCATGGGCCAGCACTGGAAGTTCTGCTGAGAAGCAAATCCTGCTGCCAGTGAGATGTAGGCTCATATAAAGTTGAAATTATTCTGACAGAAAAGTTCACAGAATCCCAGAATGGTTTGTGCTGGAAGGGGCCTCAAAGATCATTTTGTTCCACTCCCTCTGCCATGGGCAGGGACACCTTCCACTGTCCCAGGTTGCTTCAAGCCCCATCCAACCTTGCCTTGGACATTTCCAGGCATGAGGCATCCCTGGAACTTCCTCTCCGTGCTGCTATGAAAAAGCAATGGTTTTTCACATTCATTATATTTTTCTATTATCTTTATTATAAAGATATTTATAATCTGGGTATATTATTATATACCCAGATGACATATTTGCATCCCAGTGTATATATGTATATATTTATATCCCATGGCTCTGTGACAGCCTTTGTTACCAGGGGCAGGGATGAAATCCTGCAGGCTCAAGGTGGGACCCAGGGCTCCGTGGGAAGGGCAGTGACACCACTGCAGTGCAGGAGCACTCCATGACATTAAAGGGCCTTCCCAGACTGTTCCCAGAGGATTTTCTGGGAGCACAGAGCAATTTTCACAGAGCAATTCTGGGCAGAGCGTGGCCTCCTTTGCTGTCAGAGCTGGGGAAGCAAGGCTTGCTCCTGGATCTGTTAATTGTAACGTTAGGGGATTTACTGTCTCGCTTCACCTTGGGTATTTCCTGGCTGTCGCTTCGTTTATGGCTCTAATCAATCTTGGGAAGAGGATTTACTGTCAGAACCAGGAGTCTCCACGTGCATTTCTTACACTTACAGTAGCAGGGTAACTGAGAGAGAAGTTTTGTTTGCCTGCATTGTTGATACACGACTCTTTCTCTCCTTCCAAAGATCCATCTGGATTTTTCCTCTGAATAATATCTTCCTCTTTGTTTCAACTTTGAAATCTTCAGAGGATTTTGTTCTGGACACTGCACTGGCTCACACACCTCCCTACATCCATTTTCCAGTTTGCCCAGTATTACTCAGTCAGTGACCAAAAAATAAAAAAGATCAGGGTGAACAAAACAGGGAGAGCAGATTTTTTTTTCAGATTTAAAAAAGTCTTCTCTTTTGCCAAGGGGAATTTGTCTTTGTCAAAACTTTGGCAAATCAAAGTGTTAAAGAAGCTCTGAGATATGTCAGGCTGTGGAGAATATCCCAATTTTATTTTTTTTTTAAAGACAGATTTCTAGCAGCTTATTTTCTGGGGATGAGCAATTTTTAGAGCTGCTTCTCCCCTGTCTCCAGAGCTCCTGGGGCTGTCCTGGCTGCTCGTGGAGAGTGCTGGGGATGTTGGCAGCCATTCCTACACCTGGAGCCCACGTTTTCACCTGGCAATTAATCAACCCAGCAAATCCCTCTGAGGCACATTGAACTGGTCACAACAAGTGTGCCAGGATTACCAGGAGTCTGCTCAAACAGCAGGTTTGTTCTTCTGGTTTGAGTCACCTCCCTTCAAGGGCCTCGAGCGACCTCTGAGAGATGAAGAATTGATTAGGATGATTAGGAATATTCCAGAATTGCACAAGTGTCCATCTGCTCTGCTTTCTGCCCCTCCTGGTGGGAGGCTCCAGCATCCCTTGGAGCCTGGGGATGCAGGGGGACGGTGCTCCTGACCAGGAAGGCTTCCAGCCCCGCTCTGTGAGTCACCAGGAGATGGAGGAAGGAGCTCTCTGAGATAAGTCTACAAGGCTGTCACACATATGGCCAGGCTGAATTAGTCTGCTGTGATGCAGCACAAACCTGCTGTGAAACAAAGATCAGCACAGTTCTAAAATCCAGGACTTTTCCCTCCAGGGCTTTGGAAGGAGTAGAAAAATGCACCTGGGCAAGTAATTGCAGATTTTTCTTTTCCTCCTTTTCCTCCCTTCCTTCTTGTAAACTCATACTACAAGTGAGCCAGAAATGGATGGAAGGAGGGAGAAAGATCAGATTTGCACAATGGCCAGTTTCTGGTAATGTTATAAAATGTGTCCCTAATCCTGCTATTCTGTAAGAGACACCAGGGTATCACTTTCCTCCCTTCTTCACCAGACCTACAGATGAATCATTTGGCTGAATGTGTAACTGGGGTTAGCTCTGTGCTCTTGACCTGCCTGCTGACTGCATTTTAGCCATTTCCACTGTGATGTGGGGTGTCCAGCACAGCCAGTTTCCTCCCAGCAACTCGGAGAACCCAGAGGAGCCTAACACAGGCAAAGCACACCTTGCTAGCACAGGGCATATGAGCAGAGCCCTGTACTGCCCCACAATTCCCAAATGCTGGCACTGAAATATGGCATCAGTGTCTTGCCCTGGTGTTTGGCAGCAAGAGGCTCCCCCTGGAAAAGGGGAAGGCAGGGATGCTCCTGGTTTTAATCAGTTTGTCCCTTTTTTGCCTCCGCAGATGATGTGCGATTGTTCGGCTTTGTCCGATTCACCACCGGCGATGCCATGAGCAAGAGAGTCAAGTTTGCCCTCATCACCTGGATTGGAGAGGATGTCAGTGGCCTGCAGAGAGCCAAAACTGGGACTGACAAGACTCTGGTCAAGGAAGTAGTACAGGTAACCTCTTCCTTATGCTCCTACCCAGCAGCTCCCATCTCTGTTTCTGTACAAACACCAGCAGGAGGGAGGGAGAGGGAAGGATTGGCTCGTCCTCCAACTTAGGAGTTAATCCTTTGAAAAAGAAGACAGTTTCCTGTTGCCTGCCTTCCTCCTAGGAAGGCTTAACATCTGCCCTTGGAGCACTCAGGCATAAAGAAGCACCTTTTGAGCTCAAGGCTGCCTTAGCTATTTCATGAGGAGGGAATTTATGCACTCCCCTCCTCTCACCCCTGAGATGTCTCACATCCCCTTCCTTCATATGGAAACAATCCCACACTGAATGATCATGAGCAGTATTAAGCAGGTAAAATTAAACAGGAAAACCCACACCCTTGTTTAAACTTCCCTGGAGGCCTTTTGTCTTTGCCCAGTGAATTTGTGGAGTTAATCACCCAAAGTCTGAAGTCCCTATCGTACCAATTAGCTAACTCTTAATGGCTAACTAGATGTGAACAGGCTTTGTTTGGCCTTGGGTGTAGCAGGGGAAAGAGAAATGTGCTCAGTCCAAGTGAGAACAAACAACAGCCAGCAGAGAAGTGACTCCAGGGAGGCTGCACAGAACCAGAGCTGAAACCTGGCTGTGCTGGAGAGGATGGTGATGCTTGGGATGTTTCTTCTGGAGAAGTATTTAAAGCAGCATTTTCTCTTCCAATGAAACATAGAACCAGCTCACCAGAGCCTTGGAAATGGTTTTGTTTATGCTCTTGGAGAACAGGCTGATGATTAAATTCATCTCCCTCAATAACTGAGCTCTTGTCTCTGTAAAGAAATCTCCCAACAGGACACTGTGAAGGGTGAGAATGAAGCCCCCCTCAGCTCTTTGGTAGTTTATATGATACAGAAGATTACATTTTGATAAGAAGAATGAAGAAGACAACACATTCCTGTCCTTCCAGAAGATAAATTCTGGTGCTAGGTCTTTCAGAATGACAATGACTCAGAGGGGTCTGTTCTACAAAGAAACTTCCAGAATGACACCTGGGAGATAGGAAAGCAAGTTTCTGCTCATGGGAAGCAGCTGAAACTGTAATTGTAGCTGAAGACAAAATTATAGAGTACTAAAGAATGAGTCTTATGTGAGTCACTAAGCCCAAGATTTTCTTTAAAATCGGTTTAGACAATGTATTCCTGTTGAGTTGAATAGCATTCCTGAGCACTGTGCTCAGATCTGTCCCTAGGTCTGTTACATATAATTTGCAATTTCACTTGCTTCATCTTTGATTAGTAGTCTGTACAAGTTAATAATCTGGTGGAGCATTAACCATTCTTGGCTGTTACTTAAAAGCTTTCATATTCCAATTAGTCTGTACTAAAATAAAAACCAATACAACTGGTGC